>NC_064912.1:16760117-17060117 GCF_929443795.1 Astur gentilis | reverse complement strand
TTATTTGTTAGATTTCCCATCAGCACTGTCATAGGCTGAAATCTTGGCCCCAGCTGAACTCAACAGCAGTTTTGCCACTGATTCAAGTGGAGCTAAAATGTCACTCCTGGTATTTGTCAAGTCAATTACATCCAGACAATACTTTAACATCTGGCTTCAACTGAACACACAGAAAAGTTCACTCCCTTAGTCTCTGAAGACAACACAGGGCATTGGCTATCACAATAAAAATGAAAAATTTGTTCTTGGCAAGCTGCTTGTAATGAAGACTGGATCTGTCCAGTGACACCATCGGAACCAAATCCCCATTCTTCAGCATATAGTTATTGGCAATAGCGTCAACAGATTCTCTGTCATTTTCTGGGAAGAATGTCAAAAGCACGCATCTACTGTTGAAAGTTATTCTGTTGTAAAAACTTTGTTTAGAACAACAGATCCGTCCTCATCTGTGGTTTCCCACCAACAAGGGGGGTTTTCACCCAATTCATCTTCTGTTTCCTAAGCCACTGGAAGGTCCTTTGTTAGGTTAGGTAGCCGCTGTTCTATCTAAACACCTCTCTGACTATGGTGATCAAAGGTAAGGCTGAAGGATAGCTGATTATAGAAGGACAACTGATGTGAGCTGGTTTCCCTCTCTAAAAAACCAGCTGAGACAAGGCATTATTGTTTTATTGCAAAATATTCAGGCTAGGTCAACCACAAGTGGGGTACATCTTTCCATGGCAGAAGAAAATAAAGCTATAGATTTATTTGATCAGTGATGACTTAATAAATCTATTGGAATGGGAAGAATCATCAGATGACATCTGGAAGAAAAGGGATGTACAAAGAGAGGGGCTTTTATGCTTAAGGTAGACAAGGATCTGCACACTGTTGCTCCCTGCTCCAAGCACTGGTGAGTTACCATACTGCACACCTGTGCAAAACCAGCTTACTCCATTTTGTTCCATCCCCTGGGAAGCAAAACCAAAATCAGTCTCCAGTATCTGATGAGCCTTAATTCCCAGCACTTAAATAATTAGCTTCTCAAATGTACGAAAACAACTCTCATTTTCTGGATTAATGAAGGAAGCTGGGTTCCACTAAGAAAGCTATTATGGAGCTGCTAATGCACGGTTTGATTTCATCGCCTGCCACTAAACACAGAGCAATGTGGACTCCTGGGAGAACAAGAATACAAGGAGAGCAATGCTGGAGGGTTAAAGTAGAAGGCAGTGGGGAAAACCCTAGCAATACTTCGTGGTTTTATGCAGAGGGAGGGCTGGTTTTATTTGTGTGTCTGCTGAGTTTTATCTGGGTTTGTGAAGATGCCGTATAACCCAAAAGAGGGCTAAAGCTGAGGGAGATCATCAGGGATGGATAGTTTGCTTTAGTCACAGACCGGGCAAAGGCAGTTTCTGAAATAGGATAACAGAAAGGTAACACACACAGAAGGCTAAACCTTAGGTAGCCATGCAGCAGCTGTCTGCGCAGGTTCCGTAGCTAGAGCAGTAGAGAATGGCAAAGAGCTGTAGTGCAATGTCTTTCACAGCTGAAAGGCTACAGTGGTACTGGAGCGTACTTGTCCTCCCTATTCATTTGGCTTATGAGTTGATAGGAGACTGCTTGCAAAGAATCAGTCTTTTTCCTGACTTTTATTGGCAGGTACAGGCATATAAACTCTTCAAAACAAACTTCATTTATATCTACGCACAGGACTGGTGATTTCAGTTTTCCTAAGTGGATGGAGAAGGGACTGAGAAAACATCAGAAACAAATGCAAAGGCTGGTTTGCTCTGCCCTGCCAGATTTAAACCTTGGCCATATTACGTGAACAACTCAACACTATTAGGACTGTTCCCTTCTCTTCTCTGCATCACTATTTTGCTGCCTTCCCCTGGACTCAATTTTTTCACATAGGTAGAAGCAAAAGCCCACACTGAACCTCTCTTTGTGGTACATCGAATGGTGAACAGAAAATAACTAGGAAACCAGGGCTTTTGAGATGTAACTACAGCTATTCAACAAATGCAAAGTCATGCAACTTCTCAGACAAGCTGGAAAGATGGAAAAGGAGATGGAAAGGCCTAGAGTGTGGATTTCCTTAGATTCTTCAACCATCAAAAAGCCCTTCAGTATGTGTCATTCTCTCCCACCCATTAGTACATCCAGATTAGTGGACCTGCAGTTCTGGATGTGGATTTGGGTCTAAATAGCTTCTTACACTGAAATTCTTCTAACTGCAGTACTGTCAATATGCCCTCAAGCACGTAACATCTGTCACACCCTGCAAAACAAAATGAAACAAAACAAAACAAAACGAAACTTTTGACCTCTGTAAGAAAAGCCAGAAATTGTAATGGAAGCCCTGAGTTAATAAAGAAACCTTGGTGCAGACATGCAGCAGGAGTTGAGAGATTAATGAGGAAATCAATGGAACTGTGATGGTTTATGCAGCAAATTTTGTGCTTCATAGCCCAGTTTTCAGAGATGGGGACCAAGGACACTAGGGACCTGCAGATGGTTAAGAGCCTCAGTACCTTCCCAAATCAGGAGCAGTTTTCTAGAGATGGCCATTCAAAATTAAGCACCTTTGAAAATGCAGAGATGCTGTTTCTTATGTCAGGGCTTGTTGGACCACTGACTTCAGAGGAGTTACACCCCCTGTAATTTAGCTGAAGCAATCAAGAAATAATTATGTACAGTGGAGAGTTAAAAGACAGTAATTAAACTGTACAAATAAATAACTGAAGTGACTAAAAAAGTCCACTCAAAGCCTACTTTTGGAGCACTATTTAATGTAAATGAATCACTTAGTGGACAATGCAACAATCATCTGTTCAGCTTCTATTCATTATCAAAAACAATACAAAAGGATTGGCAGGGAACAGCCATGTGCCAGAGGGAGCCCTTTAGGAAATACCACAGAATCTGGACTGGCTTTTGTCTGTTCTTCTATTGTGTTCTGACAATGCTTCGCTAATGAATGTCCAACGTCATTTTGGTTGTCCTTTCTTCCCCCCCAAACAAATCAGTAGTAACCTTGGCCTTTCAGAATGAACTGAAATGCTTGTTCATGTTAGGAAGACTTCCACACATTATGTATCAATTTTGCCAAGGTCTAAGAGGCTGCGGATGTGTGGTCTCAGGCACCCTGGGAAATCCCACTGTAGCTGATGAGGCAAAATCCTTTGATTTGGGCAAAAATCCATTAAGTTTTAAAGAAATCATCACCTATCTCTGAAATTTCAAATGCTTACTGAATTCAGTACTTCAATGAGTAGTATACTCAGTAAATTCATCTTTTGTTACTCAATTTGAAATGACACTAACCTCATTCTAAGAAATAAGCTACTTGTCAATAGGGAGTATTTGTACTGATCATGCCCAGCATTATCTTGGGAGTTATCTGCAGGAAACTGCAAGCTAAAGGGAATCCCCATTAGGGATCTGGGGAGGTAAACACGCCAGGCAGACACCTGTCCTAGAAGAAACAGAGGCTAAGGCAACAGTATCAAGAGCAAAAACACTGTCATTACGCTTCAGAACTGACAGTCCACTCGCATTCACTTCTCTTAGAGTTACTGGTTCGGAATATCTGAAAGTTCCAACTTGATGGCATAGCAGGGACCTGTGGGGGTACCCTTTTCTTACCTGGTTCCTTGGCTCACTCCTGCATCGCTGCTGCAACTTACAGCTATTGCAGTGTTGCTGGTTCAACTCTTTGCAGACCTGCAGTGTAAGCCAAATCACTGAAACAGTCTGAGTTAAAGAAAAAAAAAAAAAGGGGGGGGGGGGGGGGGGAAGAAGAGAGTAAAGAGTGGGGCAGATAGGCAGGCTTTGCTGCTGAGAAAAAGGCATGTGGAATGGCACCTAGATTTGACTTCTCAAGGTTGTCTCTGAGGCCGTGAAGTACAGGGTTTATTTTATTTTGTCTTAAACAAAATCTTAGACTCTGCAGCAAATTTCTGCAGCCAGAGATTATTTTTGTCAAATCCTGTGACGACAGAATATGTGGGTTTCTAGTAAACACTGTCTAAAATTTGAGATATAAAAGCACACTTCGTAAAATCTTGCTACTAGCTCAGTCTTCCAAATATAATAGACAGAGATGGCATCAACACCCCCCCCCCCCAGGGCTTGTGCTTGCAAAATCCCCACCAAGTTAGCTGCATAGCTTGGCTTGCAATTTGGGAGTTTTACTCACAGCATGCATTTGGAATGCCACTGAAGGTGGGACTCGAGGGGAGAGCTGCCAGCCCATAGTGGGACTATTTATGATATTACTATTTCCAGCTTCTTCCTGTCCTTCAGCTGGAGATCATTACTGTTGAAGCAGAGGCTGCAAAATGGGTGGCATATCTTCTCCATGGCCACCACAGTTCAGCGCATGGAGTAGTAATGCAACCTGAAATAGTTGGCAGTTTATATTAATACACTGGGCTGAGAATGGTGACGCACGGTCCGGCCTGCCACCTCGAGTACTGGACAGAGACCTCTGACAGCAGGCTGGGGCAGCGACATCGAAAATCAGTCTGCCTGGAACTGCCAGAGCTCTCTGGGAGACACCATTACTAGCGCAACTACCGTGGTACTTTAGTTCAAGATACTTGATTCCTAGTACCTACTAGGCAGAGCTGCTATGTAGAGTCATGAAAATGGGTGGTTATAATACCCTGGAGCAGGAATCCAGAATGTTGCCCTTTGACTAAATATTTTTACCACTGGACAGGGGTTGGGCAGGGAGGGACAACTACTCAGCTTCTGATAAACAATAGTTCATTTCGCAAGACCATTACCACCATTTGCACTAATTGACACTTTTTTTATAGGAATCTCTGTTAAAAGACAAACGATTTCAAGTATCCTTTTAAAAAGAAAAAAAACCCTGATTATGTTAACACACAGTATATTAAAAGCATCATCCTAATACTGGGATACACTGAGAAGAAACCAGAATAATTAACCTCCTTTGTTTAACAAACTTCCCAAAAAATGTATTCAGTAGAATTCTGTTCCTCCCTGCTCTGGTAAAGAATTTTTTTTTGTTAGTCCCTCAAGTGGTTGCTTAAGTCAGGTCTCACTGTAATTACATACCTCACAGCAGTGCGGGGAGACTTAATTAAGAGAGTCACTGTAGGTGTGTTGTCAGACAGATACAACCTAGTCCTGCTGAAGGAGGCACTAGGATCCAGCTGCAGTGGGCATGTTCAGGAAGACAATTAAAGTTTGCAGAGGGTTTTGGGATCCTCCTGCAAAAAGCGACATGGACACACCCAGCAGCCTTTATTCAAAGCCCCTCAATTCCATCAACAGGGAGTCTGTGGTTTTAAAAATCTCTCTGTACTCACCAGGAGACGCTCTGCCACACCGCAAGATTTCATATTCTCCCCTCCCCGTCCCGTCCCCCCCCCTTTCAAAAAGTGTGACTCACCAGTTTCAAACGGTGACATTTCATTCCCAAACTATTCCGGGAGCAGCTGGCTCCACAACACATGGGGATGTGGGGAAAAGGGAGGAGGGAGGGGAGAGCCAGATTGCAAAGTGAAAACCACTCATTCTCTCCCCCACACAGGTATGTTGCTTTTAAATTTCAGAACCACATAATTTGGGACATGCTGGCAAATTCCATCGGAGGAAAACAATAAAACAAACACATTTCAGGAAAAAAAAAAATATCTACACGCACCAGTGATGCAATTCTCTCTCAGCCAGGAGGGACTGGGAGAGTGGCTTGCTCTCCAGATCTAATAGATGTGAGGAAATGCACTGTCCCCACTTCTCAATCTTCTACGAGTTTGAACCCTGCAGTTCTGGGCTGCTCCTTCAAACAGCTTCTCTGTGATGCAGACCCAGGGTTTAGTCATCAGCAATATCTTACTGATGATGAACAAATATATGTGCAGTGGGAAGATGACAACAGGGGAATGACAAAGAAATCACTGTCAGCTCCCAGTCCCGAGAGGAGTTTTGTGTCACACTGCAGTTTAGCATTGCTCGTGTCCCTGCTGTGGGGACGTCACTGCCATAAGCGTAACATCCAGCACGTGAGGACAGGGCTGCTGCGGGCACCGGCCTTGCGGGCTTGTCAGCACACACATGAAATTGCTGCCACTGGTGCAGTGCCAGAGGCAGAAGCATAATCTCTCTTGGCCTCAGACTATAAATCTGTGCATGGCTGATTGGCGGCATAGCAGCAATCCAGCCCCATTCATTAACGTTTGTAAAATTCCATGGGGAGGGAGCTGTACGTGATGTAACCTCGCAGCCTCCCCGATGGGAGTGTCCGGATGCACGTTTGCAGCGTGCGAGGCAGCCTGGCACGAAGGCACAGCGGGCTGCAGGTAGCCCTGCGAGCGCACAAATACCATCGCTGCCGACGAGTGCCAGAGGGGCGAGAGCCTCGGGTCAGACTCGGAAGGGGCCCAGCACGGGACGGTTATCGTCTGTGTGTGTGCCAGGTTGGGGTGCTGGGGGCAGGCAGCCCCATTCGCCCTGCTCACGCTGTCATGGATGATGACAGCGCAGCACCGCACACCCTGCTGTGCCTCATACTGTACGAGCTCATAACCCGATCCCCGTGCGTGTCTGCACAGGAAATGTTTGATTATTAATTTCATTCATCTCCTCTGCTGCCTTTATAAAAAGGAAGGCTGTTCTTGTGGCTTTTTCTACCCAGCAGCGGCTTGGGACCTTGCATTGGTAGATTCAAGCCTGTTCCCGTTCTTTACCTGGGGAAGCCTTACCGAGATCAGTGCTCCTTCAAGGAAGAGGAGGCTGGCTCTCTGCTTGATACTGGCATGCAGCAGCAATGACCTTGGCTAGGTAACCATCTCCTGAATACAAAGACGGATATAAAAGCAGCAATTCCCTTTTTAAAAAAAAACAACCAACCAATCTTCTGCTAAGGTAGGGAAAGGCAGTGGTTTGTTAAATAAATGCATCTGTCAGAGCTGGATTTTTTTTCCCAGCTTCCCTAAATGCCCTTCACCAGCAGAGAGGGGGAGGGGACCTGCTCTTTGAAGCCTTTTCCTTATGGGAATAGAAAACACGGAAAGAATTCAATTCTCTGCCACAGCCCAGCAGCACTGATACACGCTTCAAAAACCAAAGCCCAGAAGACAAGCTGGCTGGTGGGTGCGGGCGGCTTGGAGCCTGTATTACCACCAGATTAGCCTTGCTCAATATCCAGCATTACTGAGTGTCCCCCGTAGTGCTGAAGCACAGAAAGAAGAGGGGAAGGAATGGAGACTGGGGAAGAAAAATTAGGAAATTCTGTGCAGAAAGCAACTGCCGTTGTTCAAATCTTTGATCAAAAGCACCATCTAGTGAAGAAAAGGATCACTGCAGCTGGCATTGCTCTCGGGCAGCTGCATCAACGACAAATGGAATTTGACTTTCAGCACAGGTTTGCCTACTAAAAAAACCAAATATCACCATATGGACAGCCCGCGCTGTATCTGAGTGAACAAGAACACGTCCAAAAATTGCCACCCTCTGTGTAAATATTTCTCCAGTGGAAACGTGTTCTCTTCCTCCCATCATCGCCCACCAGAGAATCTCAGCCACCCTGAAACCCGCAGGGAATGAGGCACCACAGGAAAAGAATGATTTCCATGTCATAATCTGGGAGCTAAGGAAAAGAAAAGGTAAGTGACCGGTCCAAGGTCATGCAGGAAGCCAGAGGCAGATCCGGGAATAGAGATCAGCCACCCTGGACCCAGGGATGCCTGAACAATAGCACAGCCTCTCCCTCTGTTGTCATTTAACTCTTTCCTAACCCACCAAAAAGCAGAAGAGGGATAAGCTAGACACTTCTCTGCATATGTGCCTACTGCCTTACAGCTCTTGGGGGGCCAGCCCTCAGACCTCACCTGCTTTTACCGTTCTAAAACAATGAGGGAAGGCAGCAGGGAAAGACGGGGTTGGATATCCTGAGGTCAGTGAAGCTGCAGGTAGGAGATATTTCTATACACCCGGCCTGAGCTGTCCACTCAGCAATTAAAGCAATGGAAATGGTACCTCAGCTTTGCCATGTCCCTATTTCTGTGTGTGGCAAAACATCACTATCTCCCCTGGAGGCGTTCAACTCGGTTAAAATGGTTGTGGTGTTTGTTTGAGGATCTTTAGCTGCAGGAAGAGAGGATGTTGCTCCCTCTTCCCCAGCTTTTGGGTTAGCTGCAGAGATCAGGGATTTGCAGCATGATGATACATCAGAAATGCTGTCTCACCGAGTCTACACTGTTTTCATACTGAGCTTGGAAATGCTGCAGTGCAGGGTCTGGAGAAGACAGTAATTATAAACAACTGGAATGAAACCTCATAGAAACTAACTTAAAAAAACAGACTCAGGTGGTGCAAAAACCTGTGAGTGCAGTGAACTGAACCTAGAGCAAAATTCTCCCAGAGAGGAGAGCTGACAGAATTAGTGACCAGGTGGCCAGCAAGAGTTGTCCAAAAGGAGCTTGATGTCCTCGAGTCAGAGCCCAGTTCCAAACCAGAACTATAACTGGTGCAAAAATCAAGACCATCTTCTCAGGTCCACTGCCTGGAAGGGACACAGATGACTGATCTGCACAGAGCTGCAGGGGCAAAGAATGGAAAAGCCCCAAGAAGCCCTTCTTTCTCTGTTTTCCACCGTAGGTCTCCGTTTCTTCCTCTAACGCCCTAGTCTGTTTTCAATCACTCCTATAAACCCAATCTATGCAAGCAGTGAGGGGAGGAGGAGAGTCTGCACTCTTGCATCAGAGGCTGAGACAAGAAAATCTTTAATCATGCCACAGCCCTTTGAACATTTAAATTTTCCAGCCAAAGGCACTGTGAAATTGGGAGCTTTCAGTTAAACTAGTTCAAGGATGTTTTCCCTGGGGAAGGTTTTTGTTACCCTGTGGGGATTTCTGCACATATCTTTGCGTGTAGGGTAAGCAACCAAAGCTTTTCTTAACAGAGAAGCTACATCTTATACTCCTTGAAAAAAGGTGACAAATGAGAGCCTGGAAGAACTAGAGCACAAAATTGTTGCCCTAGAGAATAGGGTTAAAAGGCTGTAGATCTGCATTCAGTGATGCTTGCAGTAAAGCAGATGTCACCCAACACAAGTGCAAATAGTTCCTTGAGTTTGGAGATGTTTTTCTCCCCTCAAAAACGAGCTCTTACACTTCAGGAGGGCAGTGATAGAACAGCAGGATGTTTGTCAAGGAAGCGTTAAAATGCTAAAAGGATTCCAGCCCCTTGCAGTTCTGGCCTGACAGTGAGAAAGAAAAGGGGAGACATTGACTGCTAATAAAAACAACAGGCGTAGTTTTGGAAGACTATATCAACATTTACCAGTTGGGCCTATATGGTCTCCAAAACAAAAGTCCTAGATTCAGGAGAGATTCCCCTCTAATGTTTCTGAAAACAAAGGCATGTCCACCTACTTCAGTCACCTAACTACCATCCAATCTGCAATGTGTGAATCAGCAGGTTTAAATCAAAGGTGAATTTGTTGCTAATTACACTAGGTTAACCTAAGAAATTAGAATCCCAATCAAAGCAACAAAGTCAAGCCTTAGTTCAATGAATTTCCTTCTCCACTTGCAACTCCAGCCTAACCCTTTGCTATATGACTCGCTAGTCATACAGTCACTGCAGGGCACTTGGTTTCAATCAACTTCACCAGCACGTGCCAGTCTGGTGACAGACTATTCCCTGTTAAAATAAAAAGGGTAGCAGATAGTAGGTAAATGACCACAGGAGATTGGATGGAGCTCAGATGGAGCTCTCAGGCAACTGCTGTTGAAGAAGGAGAATGCATTAGGCTACAGCTCATCCTGCCCCACTTTGGTGGGGAAGATGGTCTGAAACGGCTTTTTCTAGCTCTGATTTTCAGAAGACTGAACTGAGAATGGCTTCCAGTAAGGTTGCCATGCCATAAATTACCTTCTTTGGTTTTTTGTTTTTCAATATCTTTTGTGTAAATAAAATTATTCTTTCCTTTCATTTTGCATTGGTCCTGAAGCCAGAAAAGTGCATTACAATCAGAGCTTTCAGAATGTGATTTTGTAGGAAGATCTTGAATTCTTTTCTCCTTTTTCCTGAAATACCAATCCTTTACTAATGGCAGACTTACTGAAATTATTTCCCAGCTTCAGTATATTTTCCTTAACAGAAGAGAGGAGCAGAACACTGTTGTTATAAAAACTTAGGATAAAACTGTCTTTCATATAGCTGTCATAAAGCTATCCTTTATTTTGCTGCTGTTCATGGGGAAAGGCATCTCGGATTAACTGCCTTTGTCTCTGGATAACACTAAAGAACTTCCGACTGCCTCTGTAAATCTATCTTCTGCTCACACACACCGTAACAAATAGGTGGAAAACCTCCCTGTGCTGGGATGAAGCCGTGCACCCTTTCCATCCTCAGGGCAAAAAAAGCTCCTTACACCACTGAGTCCATTAGGACTTTGGGCTTTTGGGATCACCTGGGGCCTCCGGTTTCCAAAGGCCTGGTCAGAGTTGTGCTACAGCCTGGTAATGCTCTATTGCCCCTTATCAGTGCCATTACCTCAACTAGGAGATTTAAAGCCCCAGGACCTGTAGCGCATTCAGGCCCCATTTCATCACCGACAAGCTGAAATGCTTCCCTACCACTGCTGCGGTCTGTGAGCATCACTGTACAGAGCTCGTTTAAAAACGGAGAAATCAGATTTCCCCTGATCACGGCTTTGAAAGGGATTCTGCAAAAATGCCTCTTTTTCTCCTTCTACAGGAATTCACCCACTGTTCCTCATCGTCACACATTGCAGACAGTCCTGTCACATGCAGTTTGCCCATCTTCAACTTTCACGTGGGGACACTGAAGAAAAGAACAGAACTTAGGTCAGTGTCACCAGCAATGTGCACATAAAATCAGGACCACTGCAAATGGGAAGTCTTCCAAGCTCGTCAGAGACCCTGCTTGGGGGTCAAATTGGTAATCACAGAAGGCTCCCCCAAAACAACCCACAGACACAGCCCGCCCAGCTCAGCCGCGTAGGAACAGCCAAATCTCCGTGTCTTGAACCTGAGGGTAAAAAGTAGCCTCAACTGCAGGTGTCTGGTGAAGCCAAGCTGCACCCCCCTACCCCCTTCTCCCCTCTCCACCCCTTCCCGGCTCCCTGCCCCCTTCAGCAAACCCCACCCAGCAGCTCGGCCGGAGGCGACCCTGGAAGGAGACGGGGGATAAGCAATACCCATAACGAAGGGCTGGAGTCCCAGGTTCCCGGTGGAAAAGCCTCGGCTCAGCGCTGCGGGGTGGTGAGGGAGGTGTGTGTGGGGGAGGCAGGACCTCCCGGCACCCGCCATTGGGGATTGTGGGGGGGGGGGGGGAGGCGGAACCCCGGGGCGGGGGCTCCGCTCTCCGCCCGGGCGGCACCGGCGGACGGACCGGCGAGAGTCAACGGCTTTCCGGCAGCGACTTCCGGTTCTCCTGTCAGAGGAAGCTGTCTGTCATTGGAGGTCCCGGCGGAAAGCCCGCCTTTCCCCCCGGCGACGCCTCAAGCGCATGCGCACGCTCTCCCCTCAACTTCCGGCGGTGGCCATGGTGATGGCGGCGGCCAGGTAGGGCCCGGTGTCTCCCACCGGCCTCTCCCTCCCTTCAGCCCCGGCCGCCGCGGTCCCTTTCCGGCGGGGAGGCAGCCCCTTTTCTGGGACCCTGCGGTGCTCCCGGGGCCTGCCCACCTCCGTCCGCCCCCGGCGGGGCTGCCCCTGTGGTCCGCCGGGAGATGTGGAAGTCTGGCTGGGTGAACGGGGCCCTGGTCTGTGGGCAGGGGAACCCGGGGCTCTCAAGTACCTAGTTCATCACTCGTCCGGCTATTAAATACCTATTTACTTATAAATCAGGGCGGGGAGAGACGTTAAGCCAACTCTTCATTTTCTCACTGGGTTTTAGGTGATTCTTGATTTGGTAAGTGTCCGCAAAACGCTTTCTCTGGCACAGGAGATGTAGTATTCTAATCACGCCACTTTGATTTCCCTTCGTTTGTGTCCCAGTCACCAATAGAGGATTTTCGACGGGGAGGGTTGGAAATGAAGCTTGTAACTGAATAAATATGTCAGGAAGGTTTATGAGAAGATGATTTCTCAAGTCGAGCCCCTTTTTGGGGGGCTGCAAACGGTTTTTTCCCTCTTCCTTTACCACGGGGCAAGGTGGTTGTTTGGCGTAACAACTATGTAAAAGCATAAGCAGGATTTTGTTGAATGGCTACTGAAATGCAACAGGTGGTTTTACTAGGCGTTGCTTCAAGTAGATGGGAGCTTGTTCAAATTACACTAGAAAAAGTTAAATCAAAATACAACTGGTACTTACCCACCCCTCAGCAAACTTGAACGCTCGTTCGTTGTTGCCAGGTACTTACAACGAGACCTACCAGCTGCCATTCCATGGCACTCTTGATCACACCAGCTGCCATAATTTCTCTTGAGAATTCCAGATGCGTTATTGTATTCCTTCTCCTGAACCCCTTCTCCATTTTCTGTTTGAAATGGTTGTGTAGTAGTGAGGAGCTCTGTCCAGTTCCTGCGTTCCTTCTTAGGAGTTTTACTGGTTTCTGAGGACCTCAGTGTGTTTTTTATGTTATTTTCTGCTTATAAAGTTTGGAATGAAAGCTGATTATGTAAGCATGTAAGTGCCCACTGGCATTTCCGTAATTCAATTGTTTGAATTGGTGTAATCACTGGTTTTTTCTTACTGGGTTTTGAATGAGTTTTTTGAAGTTTAACTTACCATTTATGGGGATCTTGTGCATCAGAGAAATTGTCAGCAAATTTTCCATTGGCTTATATTAAATCACATTAGCAAACAATGTTATATGACCTTTTTTTTTTTTTCTGGCTTAGATGTTTATAAGTTTGATTTCAGTTTCTTTCCAAAGCAGCTGGGTCAGTAAAACTGTTTAGCTGATATAAAATGCAACTAATGCTCACTTTTCTCCCTGTAAAACACGGCTTATAAGGGAAGCTTATAAGGGAATTTGGCCTGCTGGAGGGAATGCCCATTACCCCAGTAAATACCGGGTTTTGATGCAGAGTGTGATGAGAAACTCATCTGTCTGTTCAGTTGTGTTCAAAGTTCTCAAGAATCCTAAGGGAAGAATTAAAAGTCTGTTTTCTTTTAATTAGCGTAATACCCATTTACTACAACATCAGCGTACGCCCCAAAACTAATTACAGTAATAGAGAATTGCAACTGATTCACAAGTTGCCTTTTTTTCCATCTGCAGTGTGGAAAGCCTAGTATTGGTCTTTATGGATGCTCTGGAGTCAATACTAGAAATTTTTGTTTAGTACTAGAAATAATCAGAGGGTTATTGTAAATTTTGTATCATATTGAATTATCTTCTGTCTTTTCAATCGGGGGGTTAAATTACACCACCCCCCACCACCACCCCCCCCCGAAAGGTCACAGACCGTATTCCTGAGGTTTGTTTTTAGAGGCAGTTCTTGGCTGTGCTAGCATTGGACAGAGCGCATTTTCTTGGACTGCTGCCATTTCCAAATTTAAGTCAGGTCTGTCCTGTTAAAAGACCAGAGGGAGACACCACCTCACAGAGTCACTGGCAAGTGAGTTCTTTTCAAAGGTAGGATATTGTGATTTCTTCAGACTAAAGTCGGTAGCTAATCAAGCTTAGAGCTGCTGTGCTTCTGGACAAGGGCTTCTCTAGAAAAAAAAATTTTTCCTCCCTTTTATCCCCCCACCTTTTAAATGACACCTTTTGATTTCTGAGAATAGCCTCCCAGTTGCTGCCATTTGTCATGAAATGGACAATGTGATTCTAGGTGGCTGAAGCTAAAGGAGAATAGGTGTTGTTTAAGGAAACTTATTAGTTTCTTTTAGGATTTGATCTCATCTTTGCTGGATTTAGTGCGCTCTTGATCTTATTAACTAAGATCCGTGTTCCTTCAGAAATCATTATCCTGGCTTTTATGGGATGACCTCCAGTTTTTGTTTTAAGGGGAAAGTTGTTTTTTTTTTTAACTGGATATCTGTGATATATTTTATTATATGGTAAGCCTTTCAAAAAGTTTCCAGTCACCTGTATTTGCTTACATTATCAGTGTTCTTATTTCTGCTCTCTAATGACCTGCATGTTCCAATCCTGCCTTTTGGGATGGAGAACTGAGAATTACAGGACTTTATTTGAACCAATTATGAGCAGTGGCTTCTCTCCTGCTGATAACCTGGTGTCATAAACATTATCTGTCAAGAACTAATAACAGGTTTTTTCAGCATGAATAGCCAAATTTTTGAACAAAGGTGATAGTGGGGTCTCGGAACTTTGGGCAGGAGGTCTGAGGATATCCAGTTCATCTCGAATTAGGTGTGGAAATCTATGTGTTGCCCACCCTCCCCCATGTTTTTTAATGTGACATGGCGTTATCTGCCCTGGGATGTCTTTAGCTACTTCAAAGTGTTATCTATCTTAAGTTGGGTTTTATGCTTTTGATCTTCTTCTACCAGCCTGTGTCTTGCAACTTAGCATTTTTGTTGATGTGAATCAAGTCTTTTTTATCTATGATCTATCTATCTCATTCTCCTTCAGATTGCAGCAGTTTTTTCCGCTGGCTTTTGCAGCAAATAACCCTAATACTGAACAGAATATAACTTCTCCTTCAGGTTGTAGCAGTTCTTTCCTTTGGTCTTTCCACCAAATAACCCTGAAAACTGAACAGAATGTAACTGCCACCCTGTTGTGTCAGTAGACTGGCACTAGGCTCCGAAAGATGTATATAGTTGAACATACTGCAATGTGGTTCTATGACTTGAGCTGATTTTCATGTTCTCTTGTTCCACTAATTACTTATCAATTATTTTTTTCAGCATATTCAATATGACGAGCTAAAATAGGGACTCATGGGTTTGTGACAGAAGCTAGTCTATGAAATGAAAGCAAAACTTGTTGCTGTAGGTCCAAAGTGCTACAGAAATTCTTCTTTCCAAAATAATTTAGTTCAGTTAGGGTGTCCTCTTTCTCAAGTCTGACTGAACTGAGATTTTCTTTGTTCTGGGGCTCTTTTTAAGGGGCCATTTGAGTACCTTCCTTGGAAGACAGTACTGCAACTGTGTCCCCTAATAAAAAAAGGATCTACATATCTGATTGGCTAGTCCTTCTCTCTCTCACTCCCCTCCTTCATCCAGTCTTTCTCTTCCCCATCCCATATTTCCCCTCCCCATATATCAGAGGGGGTTACCGGTTGATTCAAACTCTAGCATGGAAGGTGCAAAAGTGTGTTGCTGCTGCTGACTGGGTTCATGGCTTGCTGCAGCCCTCAGGCAGAGATTGGGTAATTTTCCTAGTTCCTGTATATAATATGGAGAAGGAGGGGGGGAAGGGGGGAAAGAAAGAGAGAGAAAGAAAAACAATAAAAGACTTGGAAAGATTTTTCAAATGAAGAAGGATTTAAAGGCAGACCTTTTTTGTTTAGAAAGTAAATGAATAATAATTGATGTGATTAAGGAATAAGTTAACCAGGCATAACTGGTTCATACTGATGAGCAGTGGATGCTACCTGACCAAAACATGGTTAGCCTTTAGTTGCTAGGCTTGGGGGCTCTTTTCCACCAGCCCCTGTGGCAGAGAGTTCAGTCCTTGCAAAGTCAACCTTTAATTTTGCCAAAGAAACTGAAAGAACCATGCTGTAATCAGACATGGGACTCCCTCCCATCTCCGAGTGTGGTTTGGTTAGAAAAGGTGTCAGAAAAGCCCTGTCTTCCCAGTTTTACCTTTTTACCTACTTTTCACTGTGATCTGCATTTTACTGAAATCAGAAGCAAAGCTGGTCAGGGGCAGATTTTTAAAATGCCTCAGCTTCAACCTGGGCTCATAAAGGAAGTGCCACTCCACCTGTCAGCTCCCACTTTGGAAATAACGAAAGGTCCTAAATGGGAGCCGAAGATTTTTGATTCCAAAATGCCCTGTAAGCCACACTGCTCAATGTCAGCACAGCACCTGTTGTCCCTGCCCACATCTCATCTTCTGAATCTCAAGAGACCTTTGAGAGCAAAATAAAAAAAGACAACATAAAGAGGGCAGCTGCTTTAAATGACTAGCTGAACATGAACCAGTAAGGAGAACCTTCTTCTTACCCAGCTTAAGGAAGGCCAGTGGCCTTGTGTCTAAACAGCTCTTTCCCAGGAATTGTTTTAGGGCTGATATGCACTCTTATGTTAAATCAGCTCTACTAGTCTTCTGCTGTAAATCAGTACAAAATACACTGTGTGCACTCAGCACAAAGAGGTGGAGGAGTAAGATGCTGGTCTGAGCAGCTGGGTGCTGTGCTCATGCACTGCTTTGCAATGGAATTAGTTTAATCTTCCTTTTGGGTTTCTGATTTCCCACTTTGGGCATACTCCCTACGCCCGGGGCGCTTGGGGCCTCAATGTCTAGCTGTGTTACACACAGTGTATTACACAATGAAGTACTTTGTAGATACATGAGTTAGCTCAGGAATGGGAAGCTCCATAGTACCTTGAGAAAGTGTTCTGTACTAACTCGATGGATTTATTTTTAGACCTTGTCAAGCTTATTTAGAGCTAGCTCAGCTATCTTTATGTGTTATTTTATTGTGTTCTAGCTATGCCTCCAGAAATACTTATTTTATACAGTTCATTACTGTTTCAGCAACCTAGTCTGTTCACCGACCAACTACTTGAGGAATTCTGTCCAAGCCCCCAATGGAAATCTGGAAGAGCCTGACATTTTCCACATTAGCTCTGTTGCATGGCATGTAGAGCCTCTGTCATCCCCCCAGCTCCTACTTAATGACACTGAATTCTGGCTTAGCATTATTAGCTAGCTCTTGTTTTCTGCTTCTCATGCTGTCCTTTTGTTTGAAGTAGTGTATGAGTTGAGTGCCCAGACCTTTTCAATATCTTCCTGGTAATGACCTATCTTGCAGTTCAAACTGCAAGAGTTCAAACCATCTGTACAACAGGGAAGATTCCAGGAAAAGTTTGTAACTACTGGAACATCAAGCATAAAAGCTTGGGGGTATATACAGTGGGAAAACTAGTGACCTTTTTTACAGCAGAAGTATCACTTACTCTTTGGCCATGTAGTAAGCTGTAACATAAACTACTCCCTTGAAGGCAATAGCATAGCAAGGACATTAGGGCTATGCATTAGTATCAGAATCCAGTTCCAGGATGAGATAGGTCTTGTAGATACTTTTAGCTTGGGTTTCATTCACAGATTTAATTTCAGTATATTAGAACACAGGTTCATGCTGTTAAACTGCACAATTAATGTCGGCATAAAAGAGCATAAATGTAGGCTTTAGCCTACTAGATTGGACATGTGGTTCATTTAAATCAGGTACCTTGTCTCTCCTAACAGGTGGTGAAAGACACTGGAGATGGAAGCACTGATTTCATTTCATTAAGCAAATAGCGTGCTCAGAGAGAAAACTTACTCTGAGTGTCCAGAAGGCAGACTGGCTTATATCCATCTGGGATATTACACAGTAACTGGTCTCTGGCATGTAGATACTGTGGTACTGGCTGTTCTAGAGAAATCTAAGAGGTTTTATTACAATCAGAAGTATGCAGAGACATATCGCAGCCCTGGGGAGCTTTCAGTCTAAATACACTTTGTACAAGAGGGTGAATGCAGAGCAAAATGTGGGAACAGCATCTCTGAACCCAAGTTTGTTACATAACAGCTGACAAGATCCAATGCCAAGTGTCCTGCTGGGATGTTCAGCTTAGCATTTAAATGCTTAAAATTGGGTACTGATGTCAACTTTTAAAGTCTAAATGAAGGGATGAGGAAATCTGTTGAAGATACCTCTGTATGGGACTCGGTTTATTGGTGGTTTAAGGCAAGGTTAAGAAAAAGGACTTCCCTAGTTTTCAAGCCTCTGCTAGTTTTCTTGATGGTGAAATGGTCTGCTTCCTTTCATCTTGTGGCTCTAGGAAGACTGTTCAGAAAGGAAAACTCATGGATCTTACAAGCACAGTCATCATCCCGCTGCTTTTTGGCAGCTTGGGGATCTTCGCCGTTTTTCGGCTACTGCAGTGGATGCGGATGCGAGCTTACCTCCAGGAAGCAGTGGTCGTGATCACAGGGGCTACCTCTGGCCTGGGAAAAGGTAGGTACTGAAAGAAGGGCACCAAAGGCAGGACAAGCAGAGGGTTGTGGCAGGGGCACCTACTGGAATAAAGCAGTAACGAGCAGAAAATTCCTATTGCTCTGAATTTTGAGAGACGTGGCTTGCACAGCTATATCAGTTATAACTATAGCCAGTGCAAATTTTGATGCAAGAAAGTCTTAAAATTTGTTAAGGAAAATTTTAATCATCCTTTATAAACTGGAGCTCATCAAAGCAAGGAACAAGTTATAATGTTCTTGTGCTGTCAGAGTTCTTTTCTCTAAATCCTGAAAAAGCCAGGAAGTCCAATTGTATCTCTAATTTCTTTCATTCAAATGTCTACTTTTCTCTCTCCCTTGCTTCCTCCAAAGAATGTGCAAAAGCCTTCCATGCAGCTGGCTCCAAGCTGGTGCTCTGTGGCAGAGACAGCGAGAAACTCAAAGACCTGGTGCAGCAGCTTTCTACCATGACCAATCACCGAAAGAACGTAAGTGTGGGAGAAGGAAAGGCTTGCCTGTCTCATGTGGCTGGGATTTCTGTTCATGTTATTACAGAAGTTACAGAATTGCTTGTGGGTTATTCTGTTGAGCAATAGGAAAAATGCAACTCTGTGGTTAGGGATAGATATTGCTATAGGAGTACATTGAGCTAACATGTCATATCTTGTAAAAACCCTACAAAAATAAGCCATCTGAAAGACTCCTTGCCTTGTAGTAGAAGTCAAAGCACATAAGTGCCCAGACCCCTTGCATCTGTATGTCATATACTGAATCTGGAAAAGTGACTTTCCTTCTGTTTGCTTTTATTTTTTATGTCTAGTTCTGGGCTAAGAAAGGTGTTGCTGGCTTCTGCAGAAGACACAGGGGTTAAGTTTTTTACTTTCAGATGCATTTTCTTTAATAAAACAATAGGAAACATTAGTAGTTGAGGAAGACCTCACTTGCCCCTTTCCTAGGCTCTGGTATAAGGAACAGGCTACAGAACCAGAGAAAGATGAGAGCACAACCTGCTTCTGTCATGTATTCCTACCAAATGGAACTGCTCCACTGTAATTGCACAAGGTTTGGATGGCCCAGCTTCTGTGCTTCCAGAGCTGGGAAATCGCATCACGAGTGTGAACATACAGCATGTTCGGCACAGCCTGAATTGGTCTTTTGCTAACTTTTGCTTATTCACAGACACACAAACCTCACACTGTGGTATTTGACCTCTCGGACACCAAAACTGTCCTAAATGCTGCTGAAGAGATCCTGAAGTACTTGGGTCATGTGGACATACTGATCAACAACGCAGGCATCAGTTTCCGAGGCACAATTGTGGACACAGGACTGGAGGTGGACAAGAAAGTGATGGAAACAAATTATTTTGGTCCTATAGCCCTCACCAAAGGTACCCATTCTCTGGATTACAGGGGGACAGTGGATTTGGCTGATACCTTCTGCAGGCCAACACAACTAACTAAGCACAGCTTAACTTCTGGTTGTAATTGTATTTGGTACAGTACAGTATAAGAGGGGAGGAAAGTTTTGTTTTATGGGCAGGCCTAGAGGAGATGCTTGGGCGTGACTGCCTGGGAAGTACCTGATTAGAGATACCATCTTGTTTAAAACACCTCCTGACCCTAGTCTGGCAGGAACTTATGAAGAGAGATATAGTTAGCCTGTCTGCACTGATAAAACACTAGGAACACAGTATGGGTTCTAGGTGAAGCTGTAGCTTTCCTAGGAAGCTTCTTTGATTACACAGAAAGTTCAGCCTGGAGGGTATCAGCTGCAGGAAATGGAAAGATGTACTGATGGCAGAAAAAAGCAAGTCCTGCTGGCCATGCCTGTGGGAGATCACAGCAACTGTAACAGCCTTTATGCAGCCTTGCTGGCACAAGGAATCTCCTCATAGGTGAACATCCCAGCCAGACTGCAGCTTCAGTTAGAGGCATCCTAGGCACTATCCCTTGCCCAACACCTACACTGAACAAGGATCTTGTAATTCACTTAGGCATCTTTGAATGTTCTGAAAGCACTGATTCTTGACAGCAGCAACAGCAGGACTGTTATTCTGAATGGGTCTTTTCTGTCTTTTGCTAGCACTTCTCCCCTCCATGATCAAGAGAAGACAAGGCCACATTGTGGCCATCAGCAGTGTTCAAGGCAAAATAAGCATTCCTTTCAGATCCGCATGTAAGTACCTCCACAGAAGATGGGGAAGACATATTTGGGGCATCAGACTGAATGAATACTTGGCTACTGCTTCCACATTTAGCTCTCTGTAGAGCTGGCTGCATGCAGGGAAGGCAGAGCTGCGCATCATTCTTGGTGTGGTCACAAATCACTGACAGCTGTTGAAGAAGGCACTCTCAAATACAAAATCTTAGTGCTGTCCTAAAGTTCTTAAGGGATGGGGAAGGAGAGTATGTTTTCAGTGTCTTGAAAACAGCATGATATTCCTATCTTAACACTTGAGAGTCCCTGTAAACTTTCTGGTTAATTCCATAATTTTATTGTATTTTATCCTTGCTGTTTGCCAGGTTAATCTCCTCTAAGAAAGTAGGAACTTTTTGTTTTAATACGTTAAGAAATGTCAGTACTACCAGTTCCCAAATAAAAGCCTAAACAGTTACCTTGATCCAGCAAACTCTTCATGCTAAATCAGTTATGACAATAAATAATATTGGTGAGATTACTGGAAAAAGCCTTATAAAAGATGGAGGAACTAAAAGGAGAGTGTTTGGCACACAAGCATCTGTAAGTCACTGAAAATGTATATAAAAAATGGAAAAATACAGCAGTGGTGGCGTAAGAGTGGTAGGGCATGATGCTGAGTCAAGGAGAGCCTGCAACGTCTGGGCCATCTGGTCTTGCAGATGATGTGGGTACAATTGGACCAAGAATTGTGTTCTGAATTGCTTCCAGAGTGCTTGCACAGTGACTGGAGCCACCTGGGCCTGGCAGCATGGAGCTCAGCTCTTACCTAGGTCCTCAGACAGGGTGCATAGCCTGTGCTAAGCTCTGTGCTGCTAGCGTCAGTCCTGCAGCCATGTTGAGGCAATGGCAGTCACGGTGGTAGTGACCAAGTATACGTGGAAAGGGAGTGAGCAGAAGGAGTTGCTCAGCCATTTAACAGGGGGAAATCCTGCCTTAGGCTACACTTCTCTACTCCTGTCTGCTTGTGTGATCAGGTTTTGACTTGTGTGCAGCCAAGCTCTGAACCTGCTCTGCAAGTCTGTTACAAACACAGCGCATGCAGGCCAGGAGGGTGTTCAGCAGCGAGTGTCAGGTCTGCCCTCCTGTACTGGCATCGCGTTCCCCCAGCCTATCTTATCAAATGCTTCCCAAGCCAGGCTTCATGTCTCCTTTATCGTGAGTGGGAGGCAGCTTGGGTTCACTCCGTAGTGCTTTGGCATGGCTGTGATATGAAGCTCAGGATCCTAGCCAGTTTCCAACTTGAGTCTTTACATTTTGCCTTCCTAAATTGCCTCTCACTCCCACTACCTGTTGCTGCCATTCACAAAAAAAAACCCAAAACGACAACAAAAAAAACCCAAACCAAAACAAAACCCCCAAAACCTCAGCAAAACCAAAAAAACCTACAAGTTAGAGAACAGCTGCTGGGTTCTTGCTGAGAAGCGACTGCTTTGCAGTGAAAAACCCATTCAGGGGAGTGAATCTTCCTTCAGCCCTGCTCCTTCTCCTTAGTGCATAGTCCTTTTCCTGTTTTTCAGATGCTGCCTCTAAGCATGCTACCCAGGCCTTCTTTGATTGTCTACGAGCAGAGGTAGAGCAGTATGACATTGATGTGACGGTTATAAGCCCTGGATACATTCAAACAAACCTCTCTCTCAATGCTGTAACAGCAGATGGATCTCGCTATGGAGGTGAGATATGATTTTTGTGCCCTCTATCTAAAGCATCTCCACCTCACTGAGTTACTCCGAAGTGTGCTTGCAACATATGGCCTCTGGTGGGGACACAGGTTAGCCCTGAAGTATCAAAAGACAGCTTTGGATGCATGGTAGGAAGAGTAGCCCCCAAAATTTAGCCTTTCTAGACAGCTACTACTGACTTCTAGCCCAACCATGAATTATACCTGCCTGTGCTCCCATCATACACAACTGTTGTAAAAACCAAAACCATACAAGCAGCCATGTACAGTTAGAACAGAGCATTCCTAGGAAAGCTACTGAAGTGTGGGCTTACCTGCTGGCATTGGTGCTTACTTGGGTTTCCCTTGGCAGTTATGGACAAGAACACCGCCGAAGGACAGACAGCTGCAGAGGTTGCTCAGGTGGTTCTCAATGCAGTGGGACAGAAGAAGAAGGAAGTACTTGTAGCTGGCCTAACACCCTCCCTGGCTGTCTACCTGCGAAACCTCTTCCCCAGGCTCTTCTTCACCTTAATGGCAACTAGAGCAAAAAAGGAGAGAAAAGAAAAGGACTCTTAGAGCTCGGCTCACTCAAGCAGTAACTGTAGGGAGAGGCTAACCCCCTGCAGTTTGGCTGGGACATCAGTGGAGGTGCTCCTGCGGGAAAAACCTTTCTCAAAATGCTGCAATTCACCATTACATGGAGGGTGGGAAGTGGTTTCCCCCACATCAGAGCAGGCCCACTTGCTGGAAGACAGCACCTAAACCTCACGTGAAGAAGGGTGCTTGGACAAAGGGGGAGAGCTGAGGCTGCAAGGGAGGGTAACTCAAGGGAACACACTTTGCAGCAAGGGAGGCCCCTGTGCTTGCTGAAGACAGCATCTTATCTCACCTCACTCCAGGCATGCTCAGCTCTACTAGCCTGCTACAAATAAAACCCACCTGTTTTGCCTTCACACAAGTAGATCTTAGCTTTCCCCACCTCATGGCCCCCATGAAATACAGTCCTCAGCTGGGAGCTCCCATGATCAGTGTCTCCTTCCCATTCCTTCCAATCTGATGTAGAACACATTGCTTAAAGTGGGAAACTTCACAGAGCCTCTGCTTGTTAACACACCAAATCATCTGATATGTTAAGCTAAAGTCAAGTCCAGTGCCACTTTGAAAGAAGCGACTGATGTAAAATTTAAGTTTTATTTGGCAATTATTTTATCTGAATCATGCCTTACTGATGTACAGGGACATTTAACTGTGCACTACCTGCGACTACAGTATTAACCCCAGCACAAGTTAATGCAGGGGAAGCATTGGACAGATAGAAGACAGCACAGCAAGGTATGTTGTTGTGTGTAAATACTGTTCAGCTGGCAGCGCACACCTGGCCCACCTGTAGGCCTAGAGCACAGAGTAGGTGCGATTCTGTGGATGCCAGGCACACTGTCTCCTGGCAAGCAGAGGAGAACCTGTGTGCAAGGTGGACAGTATAGGAGACAGACCCTTCGTTCTCATCTGTTTTAAAGCAATCACAGATGCTAATGAAGATCGCATCCAGTGGGGGAACAATACCCACCTGTTCACCTGTTGCAGGCTTCAGGGAGTCTGACAACCTGAGGGAGTGCCATATTCCATTCTTCAGCCCTTCTCCTCATGTGATGGATACCAGCACAATAAGGAAAAAGGAGTGGCTGCACAGAGATAGTTCAGTAAGGACAGAAATAATCTCTTTCAACTTCTAATTGAAATAAAGCCTACTAGTAGGAACCAAGGTCCAGAACCCTGTTGCTGCCTCCATGTGCTTACCAGCATTTTCCACGTGTACTGCCTTGTATGTCCTGCCTGTGAGTGCACATCTGATGACAAATAAATGACATTGATATGAAATTAATCTTTTGTTCTACTTCAGCTCCTCTAGGCAGGTAACATTAGAGGAAGGGAAGGCAGGAGGCTTTTGATTTGTTTGTTTTCTTTTCTTACATTCCTGCAAGGTGCTGTTGTACCAGTAGTAGTTGCAGAACAACACACTTCATCGCAGCCCTCTTTACATCATCTGCTAGCTTACACTAGACATAGTGTGAATTCACACAGATTAGTCACACTAAAACTCTGATACAGGTGTGCAGGCTCAGCAGGACCTTGTCCTTCAAAAAGCCTTTTCTTGACCAGTACCAATTATCTGTGAGAATCCATCCCAGATGATGACTGCGATGTGCTTAATGATCATGGTACTGCTGCTCAGTTAGGACATCCTCTACCATTTTCACTGTGGCTGAGGTTGCAGATTTGTTACATAAAGGCCTAGGGTTGACATTACAAGTTGAAGCTTTCAAGTGTATGCATCTCTTTTCCTGCTAAGATAGGAAACCAAGGCATTACCTTTGCTCCCTCTCCACAAGGGGAGTTTCTGTAAGCATTAATTGTGCTTTTCCTTTCGTGTTTTGCATGTTCAGGTCCTCCATTTCTTAGCAAAATACAGTGCTCCTGCCAGTCTTGTCCAGCTGCTTCATCTTCTGGGGTTTCAGATCATGGCTAGCTGTGAAGGACTGAGGGTCCGCTTTGCATTTCTGTTATCATCCACTGTGGTGAGGGGTGTAATACATCAGGCCTGAGGAAAAAAATTACGTGTGGGGAGTTACTGTGGTTACTGTCAGAGGTTACCAAGAGTGTGCACATTCCCCTTCTAAAGTAAATTTCCTCTCTGTGATAGGAGAGATGCAGCACACTCCATTTCAGAGGACCTCCATATGGTCAGGATGGGCAGCAAAGCGTGCAGGGCTTTTGAATGGGACCCTTGTCCCCAGCCACTGTAAGCCACAGCTACTGGCATGGGGGGAAGGCAGATACAGCAACCATCTCATGCCATGCACTGAAACACACAACCCTCGACATCCCTCTTATTCTCCCAGGTCACCTTGCATAGTTACAGCACTGACTTACTAATAGCCAGGATGTCACCTAAGTGTTTTAGCTAGAGTATCACTAATACTTCTTGGAAAACATGCCCCCCTACATCCCCATCTATGTCCTCTCCACTTCAGAATGGAGCAAAGGGTGCATTTTTAAAACAGACCTACCTGTTGTGACAGCTAAGATGACTTTTCACCTTCCACAGTAAGAGATCAGAGGAAACTTGTACATTTTTAACTCCAGAGCCTTTGATGCAAGCCATGTGTTCAGGGAGCCTACCAAGGGTTATAGTCCTTCTGCCATAGTGATCATTCCAGGCAAGGGAAAGCTAAACACAAAAAAGTACCAGGACCACAGAGGTTTGGTGAAGAAAAGGAACTAGCAGCCCTGACAATTATTTTGCATTGATTAAAAAAAGAACAGGAATGTCTTTTGTGTGGCTAGCACAAGGATATTTCAGGGCCTTCTGCAGCACTAAAGTACATATTGGCTACGGCAGATCTGCCGCTAGTTTAAAATTCATCCAGTAGACGGGACTTTAGAAACAAAACGTCAGGACTCGAAAGGCAGCCTGCCCAGCAGTCTTGGCCTAACCGCAGGAAGATGAAGTAGTTGCATTTCTTCTCCTCTCTGCCAAGGCAACTGCACATTGTTGCTATAAATAGAGACACTCTGGATCCCAGCTTCTTTTAACCTTGGAGGGAGACAATGCAGCCACTGTACCAGTCAAAGAGGCAAAGGGCTCTTGCCACCTAGAAACATCCCAATGCCACGGGAGTTTCCTCTAGCCCACGTGCCTGCTCAGGTACAGCTGCGTGGGCAGGTGGTAAAAGTACTTGCTCAGAACTCCCGGCAGCAAACCCCGTTTGCCCAGCACACACATGACTGGGATGCATGCCCTGCTAACAGAAAAGCTGCATCAGCAGAAAAGCACAAGTTGGAATCGTGGCCAAAAAAGCCTGCTGCAGTCTGGAGGTGAGGAGTTGGTCTTGGTGCCTGCTGTTGCAATTTGGAAAGATAAAGATAGAACTACTGAATTTGGTTTCTGACCTCATGAGACTCCCTTCCAAGGTCAGTGCTTCGGCTGTGGAGGTCAGACTGCAACTACCCCTGAAGCAAGCAGTACACCTGTGTGCAGGCAGTTTTTATTACAGGGCTTTGCTCTCCTATTCAGATCATAACACTTGAAGCTGTGCCAAGCTGGCCTTGTAAATGCAAGCCACACCTATTTTCCATCTGGTAGGAGGAGATTATAGAAAGCAAGCCCCTATCTTTTAAAAGTAACTGGCAGATCTTGCAAAACAGAAAATACTTCCCATTGTAAGAACAAGATTTTGACAGTTTTGAGCTAAAGGATGAATTAATGCACAAGATTGAATTCTAAAATTTCAGGTAACGCAGTTACAAGATACAATCACGTGGATGCCTTGCAGCAGTAGCAGGCAGCTCCAGAAGTGTGTGTTCCAAGCAAGAGCAGTGGGATTGCATAGTCAGGGCACAGCCATCGGAGCGTCAGCAGCACTAACAAAGCACAAAGGTAAGACAGCTGGATTCCCACCTTGGCAGTCCTCAGCTACACGTGGTACAATGCATTGCAGTGGAGATGCATCCACATAAGGAAGAACTTGTACAAGAACTGAGCAGAATGTGTGTAGTTGGAAACTTACAGTGTTACCTCTGTTCTGCAGAGAAGTAATGGTTGGAGGTGGCAGGGCAGCAGAGGATTTGGGCATCTTTAGGCCCAACCATCAGTGTTTAAGCAATTACCAAAAAGATACAAACACTGGGGTAACAGCAAGCCCTCTTCCAAGAGATACTAGTCAAGCAGGAGGGAAAGCAACACTCTAGCTATTCCTTCAACAGATGGCTGCTGTGAAATAACATGGATGCTGCTGCCATGTGCAGTGGACAAGAGGAATATCAGGTCTGTGTGTGAGCATGCATAAATAATCATCACCACTGGAGTTCTCATAGCAAAGCCTCCATCGCCTGGAAGCACACTATAAGAGGGAACTATGATCACAGTAACAAGAGAGCAAAAGCATTTGAAATTCTCATCCTTTAATGGTCAATGATAACTTCTGCCTGGTTCTGTGTAATACAATTAAACAATATACTTAAATGTTTCAAAAAAAAAAAAAAAAAGAAGCTTTCACACCCCCTCTTCCTATAGCTTTCTTTCATCAGCATTCCGCTGCTGGACTGGACTCCCATGGCCTAACATACAGCTCTCAAGTCACCACACATCCACATCTTAAGTGTAACGAAGAACTGAAAAACCTTGGTGCACCAGTGATGTGTTATTTTAAAAATAACAGCTCTATTAAACCAAATCCTTCCCAGTCTCCATTGCTTCTCAAAGAGGAAAAACAAAATGTTACTGTGGGAGTCTTAATACACTTGTCTTTGTGGGTTTCTCTCTTCCCTGCTGAAGTCATACAGCATAGAGTTCATAGATCTTCTTTACACAGTACACCAGGGCAGCGAGTGCTATCGTGTTATGCAGTCTCTTTCTGTGCAGGTCGTCCTTCCTCACTAGCACCACCGGAGTAGAGGAGGTGAGCGTATGCAGGGGCAGGCGGGAAAGTTTATAGGCATCGTACTCTACTTGGTACTTGCAACAGGGATCAAATTGCCAAGAGATACCATAAAGGGTGCAGCAGGCCACGCTCAGCACACCAGCAGGCAGGGAGATGTAGTGAGAATAATCTACTGGAAGTGCCAGAGGGGTGAAGAGACAGGTGGTGCCCGCTAACACGGCGGTCTTGTGCAGGCAGTTCCCGACAGTGATCCAGCGGGCCGTCTCATCCCCAATGCGAGTGGGCTCTATCACTATGTATTTGTACTGCGCTTCCAGGGCCTGCTCCAGCTCATACTCAAACTGGTCCTGAGCGTTCTCGCCATTGTAGATCTCATGCACGATGTAACAATCCGTGGAGGACAAGGTGACCCTGTTAACAGGAAAAACAGAATGAAAACTACAGAGCTTAAAGACAGACTTTTCACCCACCTAGCTGTGAGAACAGGAGAGAAAAATGCCCGAAATGAGGGCAGCCCCTCAAGGTCAGTCACTGCCTCAGTTCAACAAGTAGCTTTTTCAAATCAAGATTCATTTCACATCAGCTAATTATGCCCACTGTACATGAAATCATCCCAAAATGAGGCAACATGTTTTTCCTTGCCTTTCACTAGCTTGGAGGAGCTAGAACATTTTGAGAAAACAGCATCTTCTCAACAATCCTGAAATGGTTCCTCACACCAATACCCAAGCAGTTTCTCTAGAGATACTGAGATTGTCGCACCTCAGCAACCACACCGCATCAATGAATGGACCATGCAGACTTAACGAGTTTTCACAAAAATAAGACTAGCAGCTCATCCATCAAGAGGGCAGGTTGCACTGGAAGGTTTTAAGAGAGGAAGCATCTTCAGATGAACATGTTTGCTTTCTCCCCACAGTAACTACCTCCTTGCCAATGATGCAGTTTTCTATTTCATCCTCCACAGTAAATCCAACAAGGACAGCCAAGAAACTTTGCTGGAAGTGAAGGTGAAAAAGGTAGCAGAGCACTCTGTTACAGAACAGTTTACTCTGCTGAAATAGGTCGCAACAAAACAAGAAAGGAACTTTTTTTTTTTAACCCAGGCAGGCTTTAACAGTGAAGAAAAAGCTGTTCCCTTTACCTTGGAGCAGGCTCCCTACTGACAGGGGATTCACAAGACTTGTACATCCCTCATTTGAGTAGCAGCTTTTAGCTACCTAAGTCACATAAATTTCTACTTTCTCTCCACCCCCTTCACACAAATCACCTTAGCTGCAGCTACATTAATGTACCAGTCTGCTAAGAAATAGGATTATGACTGTTTACCTTCTCTGAGAAAGGGTGAAAACCTATCCACTAGAACAAGGCAAAATCCTCCCTTCTAAGCAGAAGAAATAACTATTTCTGACATACTTGCACTTAACCAGAGCAAAACTGAGCACGTGGCCTCTCAAGGATAAAAATATCTAGCAGATTCCTTTAGCAGAAGGAGAACAATTCGCACACATATTTGACCTAATCGCAGCAAACAAAACCACCTCATCCCAACAGCATTCAGACCCTCCCAATATTGGGAGGCAAGACAATGATGATATGGAGAATGAAACTAGCACTTTTTGCTCCATGAATACAATAGTACATATGTGCATGCACTGGAAAATAAGGGAGAAAAATACACATTAGCAAGCTGCTGCATTACCAGACATTACCCTTAATGTGCAGCTCCATTCATGCTGCAAAGGGTATCGTGCAGTGGCCATCTGTAATCAAGAATATTGTTAAATTACAAGCTGTTGCCAGAAGTAGCTGCTTTTATGAACAGCAGCAAACATATCAAACAGCAGGACCCAAGATGCACCAGCCTCTCACAAAGCAGAGTAATAAGCAGTTTCATTAAAAGTCTGGCTGGAATTTATATAAACTACAGGGAAAGCTCAACCTATAAGCTAGTTATTGAGTTCTCTGCAGTGCATTTCCCCTTGGCCTGTTCACAGGTAGAAAGCAAAATATAAATCCACTTGAACACTGTGTATGACAGGGGCTTCTTTAAGGCCATCATCTTGTTACACATTGTTTTGGAAAATTATGATTAACTCTTTCAGCACAGGATGTGATGGGCTCTGACATTCTGTAGTGAATTGGCAAGTATTTGAAGAAAAATTCTGAAGGACAGCACCTGTATAAAAATTTTACAGAGTACTACATCTCTAATATGACTAAGTTATATAGATATACTTATATACTTCTACTAAGTTAGTATATCAGCTAACATTAAGGAGTTTCTAACAAAGAACTAGTTAACCAGGTGTTACATTAAGGAAACAGCTGGTAATGGTTTCTGCCAAGGTTTTTTCTTGATGACAACTGTTCCAAGTGCAGCTTCTTCCCAATCAAAAATTCCAGTTTCATTACAGAAGACATGCTGAGACTTAAGGTAACTCTGTAAAACAACATCAGCGAGTATGTGAAATCACTTGCTAAGGCATAATGACTTCAGGGAAAAGCTATTGCTGAAAGGCATTTTCAAGCTGGAAGCTAACCCAGTAACACAACCCTCCAGATAAAATTAGTATTTCCTACCAAGGAGCATTTTCAGCATTTTGTACCACCCTAGGAACATGCAGCGTGGGTCTGCAAAACAGAGAAGCAGAATCCAAATTCAGCTGAGAACACCCCAGAGGGTTAGGAACAGCACAATAGCCTAATCACCCTAGGACCTCCCTGCCATCACTGGGAAAACAATGGTGAAGCAAGCCCATTTCTTCTCTGCCCGTACAAGAGCGACGGGGACCCAGGCTTCTAGCTCCAGGAATTGAGTCAAGTAACAACATTACATGGGATTTCTCCAGGCTGAGCATCAGGACAGGTGGCACTAACTTATCAGCCTCATTTCTCCTCACTCAGATCTTGCCTGTTCTTCCCTCTGAATATCCCTTTTTTTCCTTTCACCCTAACGTACACAAACAGAGCCATACCACAAGCAACAGCCACCTGTCAAGGAGAACAGGAATCTAACAGGCTTTGGCCAGAAGCAGTACTGTCCATCTCTTCTGGAATCTTTTGGCTTGCCAAGCTCTGGGGCTTTATAACAAAGTCAAGAAAAGCACAATCCTCCTAAGCCAAAACAAGAAGATCTGTTCTGTTGAAAAAAATCAATGGGAAATAAACTGCACAAAGGCTTCATCCCTGATAGGAGTCCTGGCCCTTAACTATGCTGCTTCTCCAAATTAGTCCTCTAATGTGGGAATAAATCTCTATCAGTGCTGAAGCTACAAAAGGCAAAATGGGCAATCCAAAAACAAAGGACAAAGAATGAAAAATTAGCCGCTCAAACAATAGGACACATGAAGAGTCAGCAACACAAGCAGAAAAGTCTCCATTTCTGTTAACAGAGGAAGGAAATATCACATATTATTTTCACACAAGAACTGGCTGCCCCTGGAGGATGGAAAGGTGAAAACTGGTTTGTTTTCAGACAATCCAGAAAGAGACACAGATGAGATAACGTGGGCTTGAGAAGGTTTTAGACCTTGTTGGCACACAGAGTAGGATAGAGGACCTCAATCCATAAAGGCAATCTCTCCTGACACAGCCTTTCAGTTGAACACAGCAGCTGCACATGAACAAATCCAGTCAAAGCAATTGGATTTGCTCAAACACTGGAGGCTCTGGAGTTTGCCTTTTGGAGCTTGTCCCCCACCCCCCAGCAATGACAAACAAAAACGCAGAGCTATGCAATTAACTCCAAGCTGGCATCCACCGGTTATGAAGTGTGGTGATTTTATATAAATTCCATTTTACTTAAAAGAATAGTAAATAACCAGTGTCAGAGAGGACCTAGTTCGAGAAGTCATAAAATGCTGCCACATGTTCAGAAGCCCAGCATGCTATTTACTAGACAAATCAGAACCTAAAGGCAGTTGTTAATATTATTCAATCAAATTATTTTCCAGGACCTGTCTTCCCACCCCCAAAAAGAGGGCTAAGTTAAAAACTTGTACAGCTGTTCTGTAAGAATAGTTCTGGACCTTATATCCAAATAGTTTATTCTATTGCAGCTTCATACATTCTATAGTTGACAATTTTAAAATGTCTCATTCCTCGTGCCAGCTGCATGCATAGATGGGGGAACGTGACAGTACTCTCAACTACTCGGCACAGCAAGATGAAAATAATGTAAAATCACTAGTGTAAAATTTAGGTATTGCCAAAGTTATAAATAAGGAATCAGTTGTTAACAGAGCTACCACCAGCAGGAGGGGCAGAAGTGTCTGTCTTAGCTATAGGGCAAGCTTCAAATTACATTTGGATTATCTTCCTAACATGGGAATATCAGAGAGCACCAGGAGAGAGGTGCTGCAGCTGGCTGAACAATAGCAACTCCAGCAGTTTTCCAGCTACAGTCCTCAAAGCAGCTCCATTTCTCTGCCTCCAGCTTGAAGCAGTCTCCTAGCTGCCCCTTGAAAACAGCAGCCTGTCCGTTAAATGTTTCAATTAGGTAGTCTTCATCGATGAAGAAATAAACACCCTTTCTAAGGAGGAGGCACAATGCCACTCAATGTGAAAAGATCTTAAGTTTTGCCAGGTGCCAAGTGGCAAAAAGAGAAACAAATGAACAGAGTCCTGAAAACAGGGCAGATGACAACATCCTGGAAGAAACCCAACATCCTTCTACAACTGTCCACTTGCAGGGGAGAATGCCCAAGCCTCACAAGAGTCTGCCCTCAGCCTAAAGGCGTTCCTTGATCTGCCAGATGGACTTCTGGCAAGGGTTTCAAGTCGTCCAACTATCTCAGTTCTGCAAAACGTTCAGAATCACAATTAGAGACAATCTAAATCTGGACAAAGCACAGGTACAGTTCTATGCAAAGAAAGTTCTTTCAAAATGTCAGGTTTTGTTAGTTCTTTTAAAAGAAGAATGTTCCTAGACAACAGTGTTGCTCAGAGCACCAAACATACATTCAGATTAACTGTAAATGAAGACCAGTCTGATTAGTAGTTAAAAAATAAGAAAGGTGAGGCTTGCAGCAGTGTGATAATAATGCCTGTCAGAAGTGGCACACACTCACAATGCAACAGAGGGACTTCATGCTGGCTGAGCAAGTGAACTGCAGAAAAAGGATATTACCGATGGCCAAAGCAGCGTCTGGGGTCATGATCAGCATCTCAGCCAAGCTTGAGTAAGTCAGTGAAGTCAAGGCATGACAAATTCAAAAACTAAACTTCCCTTCCCCCACATAAATCCTTCTTGAAATTGAATTTAATTTCAAGATTAAGGAATGAGCTGTGGTCTGACTTTAACTCTCAGTGGAAATACTCCACCTCAAAGTCATATTCAACAGTATGTTTTCCTACTCAGGATTGCTCCAGGATATGGCATACAGAAAGTACTAACGCATCCGAGCTTAAACACCTGAAGAATTGTTTCTCTGCTCAGCGTCTGCACAATCTACCAGTCTCAGACCATTAGCCATGGCTGTCAGGCCAACAGCTTTAAGAAAGCCATTCTCAACAGGCTGTCGACGCATGCATTAAAGCAGAGGAAGAACGGGAAAAGCATAGCCATAAAGCAAGACTTCCGTTCAAAAGATGTACCTTAAATACAAATAGGAAAAAGAACAGAACATAGGTGAGATATTCAAGCAGCCTTGGCAAGGGAAGACAAAACTAAGGAAAACATCACCAGACCATAACAAAAAACTCCAGCCACCAGAGCAAAAAGAGGTGTCGATTTTAAGTCAACTAATGATTAGCCAGGCTAATGGAAACAGGTCAATCATTGCTGTAAGCAAACAGAGTACCAGAAATCTGAGCAGTGCAGGTAGCGAAAGCAGAGACCTCTTTAAGGGCGCAGAGAAGCCAATACAAGCAGTGGTGATGACATTAAAGCTGTTCTTTCTGGAGTTTGTTAGAACATCTCCTGGGTGAACAAATGGCATTCTGTCTTGTGTTCTGGCGGTCATCACGCTGAATTTTATACAAAAACACTAAGTACAATTCAGTGTCTGTTCTGTATAAAAAAGTTGTTTTGGTCTACAGATTAACAATTCCCTTTAGACAGTCTCCATTAAAGAGTCTATCCAGAATGAAGAAAAACAAATATTTAGTTGGTTTTCTTCAGTGTTTTGGGTTATTTTGTTTAACCTTATTACTTTACCACCAGAGCGCCAGCTAGAGTTCACAGCCAACATCCTTTGCAATTAATGTCCTTACATTTAGTCCTATTGAGGAAAGCACTTTTTGACCAATTACAGACTTCCTGATATCAATAAAGTCATTTATGAAGGGATACAGTCTCCGCAGATAGAGTTGCTGGACTTTTTTTTTTTTTTTTAAATGAAAGCTGGTCTAGTCTAATAGCAGACAGTATTTTATTCACTACTGAGTCTCCTCACACCACCTCCCAACACACAGATGCCTTTTAGACTAGCTGGCTGACAACTACAAAAACTCCTTGAAGCAGCTTATTTATGAGGAAAGCTAGATTACCATATTCAGTTCAAAGGAATGCATCTTTGGACAAGAATCCTGCCCAGTGTAAGAAAACTGTATCCACCGTATAAAAAGCATATGCCATCATTTGATGACATCAGGTCTGTCAGCACTGCCTTTTACACAACTTGCATTGCCAGCAGTCAAACAAGATCGGTAGGTGTGATTTAGGATTAGCCACTGATCAAGAGAGGCAGAGGCCCAGCCATGCGTATCTCCAGCTCTGTAATAGCAAGGAAGAAGTAGTACCTAGCTGACATCACCCGACACCTATTAGAAGTATGATCTTCTGTCACGTTCATACAGGATGACGCCTAAAAGAACCACCATCTTTCGATAGGGATTATGAAATGTTGGTCAATGGTGTATCTGTTGTTCTGCGATGTCACTTCTGTGCTTTCTTATACTTAGCTATATACTTCTCATTGGCAAAGGAAAAATAATATGTGCAGGAGGTTCATGAAGCAACTCATGTTTAGGAGTAAGTATTTTTGCTCTTTTCTGCATTTTTTTCTTTTTTCCTTCACTTCTGCTGGGAGGACAGGTCTACCGCATGAAAACCCCACACCTCATGTGCTCAGGGCTGGGGCAGGTGCCAGCACTGGGTGCAGACAGCTTTACCACTATGCTACTGAGCTCTGTGGTATTCTTAGTTGTTTATATAAACTACACTGATGCAGTAATTCCATTGGCTCTTCCAGTTCAATTACTTTTAAATTCCCTGAACAGAGACAGCATTCCTGCAATTCACATTAGCGCCTGAATTTTAAGGGCTACTTGTGGCTCTCTGTTGCTACGCACACTCAACACCATCAAAAAGAATACTGTTGAATTACAGCAAGGGAAAAAATGAAGCAAAAGCCACAGCAAAAATTAAGAGAGGTAATCAGAGTCTCTAGGTAAGGCAGCAGGACAAAAGAAAACTCCTTGCAATAAAAAAGCAGCAGCTTTCAGCAGCTGCTGGTTACATCAGTCAGCCCTGGGGCAAAACGGAAAATACCAACGTAAGGAAATACAGGCTTTAACTAGCTAGACATTTTAAGTAGGTAAAGAACCGTGCGTACAGATTTTAAAGTAGCTCAACAAGATTTTCCTCTATCTCTTTTTCCTGTTTTAAAGTTACCATTCCCAAACGTCTACAGCTACTCTGTGGGTCGTTCTGGCACGTCCTAGCTGCTCCTCCGTCCTGACAGAGGCAAAGACAGAGCGTTACCGAGCCCTCCGCCAGCGCCGAGGCAGCAACCGCCTCCCGCCCCGGCCCCGCGGACCGGAGGAGCGCGGCGGCTCCGCACTGACCCCCCGAGCGGCCGGGACCGCCGCGACCTCCCGCAGAAGGAGGTCACCCTGGAGGACTCGTCGCTGCCCTTACCGTCTTTAAAAATAGCCGTGGAAGGAGGCTCCCCAGGCCCGGCCCTCCTCCACCCCGGCCCCGAGCGTCGCATCCCCGCGCCGGGAAGGGCCGCGGCCGCCGCCACCCTGCGGGCTCCGCTGACCTTCCCCGGCCCCGGTCCCGGCTCCATCCCCGCGCTCGCCTGCAGCGGGACACCGCCGGCCCCGGCCAGCCCCTCCGCCCCGGCTCTACCTCAGCGGGGCCGCGTCCCTCACCCGCCCTGCCTGGCCACGCTCCCCTCAGCGGCGAGCCCCCCTCCCCCCCGCCCTTGCCCCGGGGGTCGCGGGGAGCCCCGAGCGACCGCAGCCCACCTCCTCCCGTTCCCTGCCCGCCCGAGGCGCCCCAGCAGCCCCGCACCCTCCACCCCGGCGGCAGCTCACCTCTCCCGGCCGCCACCGCTGTTGGTGCCGCCGGGGCCAACGCGCCTCCTTCCCCACGCCGCCATCTTGGAGACACTCGGCTCGCAAATGTCTCCGCCACCGGACCCCGAGCCCGCCGCGCCGCCCGACGGGAAATGTAGTGCGCGAGGGCGGCCGGAACGGCTCAGCGGGCGGGAGCCGGCGCACGCGCGGACTACAAGTCCCACAGTGCTCCGCGCCACGGCCCGGCCGCGGGGGCTCCTGGGACGCGTAGTCCCCTCGGCGTGTGTGGGGACCAGGGCGGGAGCGGCGATGGCGGTCCCCCGTTCACCAGCGCTGAGAGAGCAGCCCCCGCCGTCCTTGTCTCGGCCCCTGCTCCCCGGCCCCTTCCGCCTCCGCGTCCCCAAGGGAGCTGGACGGACCGTGGGAGGAGCACGGCGGCGAGTCCCGGCCTGCCCCGCGGTCCCGCCATGACGGGGAGGGGGGAGGGTGCGGCCGAGGATGCGGCCTCCGCCGCGGAGGAGGCGTCCTGGGCCGGGCTGTGGAAGTGGCTGTGGATCGGAGAGGGGCTCGGCTCTGGCTGGTGGTTCGGCTGTCCTCCAGAGCCGGAGCGTTGCCTTGTTTTCCTGCCCGAAAAGAAATAGACGATTTCTGTTGGCAGGCGGAGGAGGAATGGAGGACCTCCTCAGAGCAGCACACCCCCCGGGGATGAGGGACGGGGCTTTCTTGGGGCAAATTTAGCCCCTTTGATCGATTCTGAAAGAAGAGCAGGGAATGGGGAGGCTCCACCACTGCTGCATCTCTGTGGAGGAATAACAGTTTATAGCCGAACACTTCACTAGAAAACAAAACGCAGGTTTGCCACTGTCACAGATTTTCCCTGCTCCTGCCGCTCCAGCAGCAGTGGATGCTGAAGGTTTTGTGGGGGTGCCCCAGGACCCAGCCTCTCCTCAGCCTCGGCGCCACCCAGGACCCAGCCTCTCCTCAGCCTCGGGGCCACCCCCCAGCACAGCAGGGTCACCCAAGGGGACCTGTGCCAGGGTGCTTGGGTGGTATATCTCTGGGATCTTTGTGCCTCTCCAGGCCCCTCTCTAGCTCCCAGTTCTGACTCCTCCCAGGAGAGGAGCCTTTTTCTCAGGAATTGGTTTTGCCTTATCCAACAGCTCTGCAGCCTCCCCTCTCTTGGAGGTATGCTGTGCTGCCAGCTGTCCTTGGCTCCCAGCACCCGTTGGAGAGCACGACCAGCCCCAGCCTGACAGCGCACATCAGAAGAGAGCGGCGCTGTCTTTGCATCTCCCATTCCTAGAAAAAGCCTCTTCTGGACAAGGTTATTTCCAAATGATGTAATGTGGCCAAGGAGAACAAACCCATGGCTGCCTCCACCTTCCCAGCCATGGTGAGGCTGCTCTTCCAGACTGCAGGGCCCTCCTGCACCCCTGCTTTCTCAGCTGTAATTTGGGGGTCAGCTGTTTCCGTGGAGGTAAATGGTGCATTTGCACGAACAAGAGGCGTTTGGGAAGAGTGCCCAGCCTGGCAGAGCTTGCGGCCGAGCGGCAGCATTGCTGGGACAGGCGGGAACATCGGACTGTCTGGAATGTGGAATGTAAACAGAGCGTGTTACCAGCAACAGCCCAGCTTCATGCTATAACCCAAACCTACTGCGCTGTCTCTTGGGAGCAGCAAAACCCACGCTCCTGCCTGCTCAAATTGCAGCCCAGGGGCCACTTGTCACTTGTCATGTTAGATCAAATCATAACTGTAAATAAGCTGTGCCCCTTCTCCCCACCCCGCCGTCCCCCAGCCCTGGCATTTTCAGCTATTGAAACTCCGGCCTCAGCCTCTGTAGCTTACACGCAGCTTTAGGAAGCAACGTAAACATGCTGTGCTGGGAGCCCAAGTGCTGAGCGCTTGGGCTCTGCTCCCAAGGCTGAGGACCACTGGCCCTGGGAGGGAAGCACCTTGTGTTCCTCTTAGTCACCTGCCCACCTGCCTTGCTCCGGACAAGCACAGCAGGGAATGACTCTACCAGCTGGCTATTTAAATGTTTTCATGCCTTAATGTTTTCAAACATCTTAAACCAACGAACACAAGTGTCAAGCGTCTTCACAAGAGGGTACATTTGCAGGATAACTCCCGAAGACTGTTTGACCTGAAATCTCAAGGCAGGACTCATGAGCGTGAGCAGGGGTGGATCAGCCAGCAAATGAGAGGAACCAGTTGTGATCCCACTCAACCCAAGCTCTACACAATCATCACAAGGTCAGACAGCCCTATAACCCAAAATAAAATTCAATAGCGTCAGTCCGTGCCTCCCTGTTCATTTGCAATGGGAGTGTGCCAGGCTCATCTGGGATCTGGCTCCAAGGTGCTCCATGATGGAAGAAAGGTGATGAAGGTAGCACCCAGGTTAGGTGATGAAAAGACAAGACTGGCTGCCTGCAGGTCATAAGGAGCTGTGGCCAGCCAGATCCTCTTCCCTATGTGGGCGAGAAAATGGAATTTTCTCCATTTTTTGGAGTGGAAGGTTAGGCAGTAGGAGACTAGCTGCTGAGTATACCAACATGCAGATCTGCCAACTTCTGCCTTTTCTCTTACCTTCTCCAAGATGCTGACAGATGCATGGTAGGTCCAAAGAGATGTGGGGTTAGATTTGTTAGAAGATGTATTTTTGGGGGATGAGAAAAAGACTGTTTACATTTATGTAGAAAATGAATACACAGCAACGAGGCAGGCAAAATTCATACCCTGGACATGGACTGGAGAGCAGAGTTATCTGACAGGGCCTGTGAAACAGGCTCTCTGCCCAAGTGACCCAGCGGTGACAGAGCTGGGGATGCCAGAGGTCCCCTGGTTCTGTGGGCACCTCCTCCTGCCTCCCACCAAGCGCAGCACAGTGAACCACTGGCAGGTCAGTTAAGCCACACTTTTTATTGTATTGTATTCCATGCATTATGTTCATGTTTTATAGTATGACAGAAGAAGGGATAAAGATAAATGTTAATAAACAAAAGCAGAAACGTCATTTGTAACAGGTCCTGAGAAGGAAAGGCACATCGTAACCACCAAATTCAACAGAATGGAAACCTTGGACAGAGGAAGACAATGCTCGAAAGCGGATGAGGGAGGGGGTGTTTCAAGTTGGGCAATGTGGAAGCAGCTTTGACAGCAATCTGCATTCCCCCGCCCACCAAAGTCTGTAGTTCAAATGGGTTTGGGGACCTCAATATTCAACCAAACCACTTCCACACTCCTGTTGCCAGAGAGAGTCCAGGACCCCAACTCCTCCAGCCTTAATCAGCACCAAGGGGCAGCACAGGACTCAAAGCTCCTTCCTGCAGAGACCAGCTGGGAAAGGGCTGCTGGTAGAGAGGCAGGAGGGAGGGCTGCCTAACACCAAAAGACCCCGAGCCATCTCCGGCCCGGCAGCACCAGATCACAGGAGCACTGTGGACTGCGGCATCGCTGGTGACCTGTGGGTATTGCTATTCGCCGTCATTAAAGACCACGAGGAAGGGAAGGCCAGGGCAGAGAATGGGTACAGCAGTGTAACGGTTGGCACTGACACGGACACACGTCTCCATTGGGTCAGACACTGAAGGGATTGTAGCACCTCAAAGGGAAGCAGCAGCAAAACAGTGTGCTGTGCCTGATTTAAGGCAGCGATCGCCACTTGTGATCCAGCGCTGGGAAGGACAAGGTTCCTGCCAGAGCAGCATAAAAGGCTCCAGAGTCAAGCTCGGACACTGGGACACTGTCGGGGCAGCAACCGCAGCACACCCTCCAGCAAGCCGCTCTCATGCAGCAGACATGACGGGGTACTTCTAGGAACTGTCACACAGTGGAGATAAGCACAAAACCAGGGCTTGCGGTGCTGGGTTCATGCTATTGCTCCCACGAGGCAACCAGGCACACATCTCTTCCAAGCACCCAGCCCCACTGTGACAAAGATAACGACAGTGTCTCATCTTGGCTTGCAAGAGGGGAGACGGTTCAGCTTCACGCTGGGATCAAGAGCAGGGACGGTTCTGTCATCACTTGGCTGTAACAGAGCCAGCCTTGCTCCTGTAACTAGATGTTGAAGTGTTTTGCATGTTGGAGTGAACATTTAGCAGCCCAGATTTCTTCTTGAGCCCTTTTCTTTAGTTCATTACCTGCAACCTTTCCCAGTCCCTCTAAGCCATCCTGAAGGTCACAGCCAGGCTGAAATAAGCAGCGAGAAGGCAGAAAACACGAGGCAGTGGCAGGGCTGAGCCTGATGCCTTTCCTGAGCAGCACAAGCCAGAGATGGATGCGTCTGTCGTCAGGCTCAGGTCCCTCCCCAGGCAGGTGGTGGACATGGGCAGGGATGGAATTTGGGAGGTTCTACTCAAACCTGTGGGCAAAGGGCTGCATTATGTTGGCAGTGGGCAGCCCAAAAGCACAGGCAGGCGGCAGGGCTTCGCCTCAAGCTGGTGGCCAGGAGGAGCAGCTCAGGGCCTCCCTGGCTGAGATCAGGCACAGGGTCCCCATCTCCAACCAACCCAACCATGAGAGAAGGTTGTAGCAGCTTTTGCCTTTGCTACCATGGATTTTGCCCTGGGCTCTGGGAGAGGGCTGAGCTGCCTCTTGGCTGGGGCTTCATTCGGTCCGTGGCACAGATTGTAAACTAGTCCCTGCCGAGAGATAAGCTAGGTCTGGATTTGGCCTCCAGGTGAAAGGCTCTTTATCTTGTTCTGCCTGGCTGCAGCCCCCAGCAGCTGCTCAGGGCTGGCGTGGCATGCCGGCAGCACCATCTTCCCCGCCACAGCCCAGCCCTGGGACACCGCAAAATCCCAAGAACTTAGGGGAGAGATGCTCTGGAGTCTAGCTCAGGCCCTGGAAGGCCTGAGCAAGGGAGGAGAGGCAACAAGCTGGAACCAGGCAGTGCCCTGCTGTCACGGTGTTACCTCTACATCCGACTGTGGCAACGTTGAGCTGTGCTACAGGGTCATCATCCATGGAGGCAACAGCACGACACGAGGGTGTTCCTGCTGCTGATCGAGGACCCCACCATGTTGCGGGCTTGGAGCTACGAGGATGCCAGCGAGCAGACAAGTAATGCCCTGAGCCAGGGTTTCTTTCCAAACGCTGCAAGGAGAAGTGATCAGCATCCAGGTGTAGGCAGGCAGCTTAGCATCAAGCCCTGGAGATAGGCCAGGAACAGGTCCCGGAGGCCTTACCCCCGTTGCTCTCAGGATGCAATGACAGCTCAGGCCTTACAATCTAGGGCAGGGGTGCAGAGCTGGAGTTGAGGGAGGTGGGGGGAGCCTTACTCTTCAGCTGCAGGAAACCATCCTGGTGCCTGCAAAGGCATGGGATGTCCCCTCATTGCTTAGGCCATTGCTGGCTGTGGGGGCTGGTGCTCTTCTCCTGAGCAGGCTGTGTCCACACCAGCACGGTCAACACCAATAACAGGGAGCAGAGACAGGAACGACAGCCTGCGACCCTGTGGGGGTGCCATGCTGGCGCTAGATACAGAAGGCTGGGCAGGAGCTGGCATCTCCAGTGACCAGCATCTGCAACTCAGCCGCCTTTCTTCTGCACACTCACGCTGCATGTGCTCTGCCGCAGCCCCCATGGCTGAAGCCTGCTCCTCACATGGCTCCTTGTCTCTAGGCTCGAAGGTGTCACCATCCCTGTGTCTCCACAGCAGGTGCAGCAAAGCCCCCCAGGCACCACCATAGCCCACACATTCTTATCTGTACTCCACGTGGGCTTGGGCAAGGCTCAGTGCCCAACAGATGCTGCAGGGGATGAACCTGCCACGGGGCCAGGGCTCCTCCAGCACCTCCTTCTGTCCCACAAGGCTTAATCCCCAGCATCTCCCCCAGCTGCTGGAAGGAAAGAGGGGCTGGTACCCTGCCACCACCCCTAACCAACATCCCTCAGCAAGTTCACAACTGTCGCCAAGTGGAAGGGAGAGGATGAGGTGCAGGTTGAGTCATCCCCTGGTCTTGTGATGGATTTTGGTGGAAAAATCATCCTCTTCCACCCCCTGGCTTGGTAAGAGCACCAGGGGGCACCACGTGTGCCTGGAGGCAGCCTGGCCCAAGGGCCGTAGCCATGCTCACACGTGGGCAGAGAGGAGAAGGTTGTGCCCACACTCATGCACCACATGGATGCGCTTAAAAAAATGGGAATTGTGAGTGTGGGAGGGGTGTTTCCTGAGACTGCAGAGAAGCGAAGGCCGCGTTGAACAGTCAGGGACAGGCGCGCTGGTGTCAGAGCAGTCCTGCCTTAAGGCTGCAAGTGTTCCAGGTACTGCGGCAGTGGGTTCTCCTTGACATATTTCTGAATGTACCAGCACGTCAAGTGAGCTTTCAGGTCCTCCTCCACCACGAAGTCCAGGGCTGCCTGCAACCAACCGGAGAGGACAGATGGGTTACAACCAGCACCCCCAGCCTATGCTCTCCTCTGAAGCCTCACAGGGGTCTGGACTTCTGGTACCCTACACAGCTGGGGGAAGCAGCAGGTTGCCCTTACGTACCCCCTGTGCGAGGCAGGTGGAGGGAGAGGGTTGGGGGGAGAGCACAGCCATCCTGCCACAGCTGCCACAGGGTCCCCAGTTTCACCAGAGGTGTGCAGGGACTCCCCAGGTAACCCTCAACACATCCAGCCTGGTGGATGCTGCACTGCAGGGGATCCACCCACATCATGTAAAGGTTACCTTTGTCACTCACTTGCCCTGGCTTACAGGGCTAGGGAGCAGCTGTAACCCCAAAGCATCGCCCCGCAGCCCCCCCCTCCGCCCCGTGCTCACGGCTCCTCAGCTCTCCCTGCACAGCTGTGGGCCTCAAAAGCAGGACCCAATGCAGGAAAAGGGGTCAAAAAGGCCTTGAAGCTTTGAGATGAGGGCGTCTAGCCCCCAGGAGAGGCACTGCATCAGCCCCTGCAAGGTGAACACAAAGGCTGTTTGCTGCAAGGAGGAAAGGGCTGAGCCTGGGCAAGCGGCTGGACGTGCTGGCACTCACCCAGCCCCTCTTGCCACCAGAAATAGGAATATCTGACCGCGGATTTCCATCTGCCCCGCCAGCTGCCCCTATATCCCATCGGAGCACGGACGGTTCCCACAGGGCATGCATGCAATTCCAACGTGGTGGGGCCTGGCTTCAGTCAGGGCTTCTAGCCATGGCTGAGGTCGCAACAGCCTCTGCCCTTCTGGGTGGCTGGGGCCGTACCTTCGCGAGGTGCTTGGCTATTCCTCGCCCTCGATAGGCGTCTGGTACTTCTGTATGTTGCAAATCCACAATCCGCTTCCCCACGTATTCGTAGAGCAGCACCGCCTTGTCATGGCAACCTGGGGGATGCAAGAGAGGGGTGAGGCTTGGGATGTCCCCCGGAGAGCCCCAGACTCCTGGCCCACCGTTGGATGGTGCCACTCCCTGGGGAGCCCACAGCAGCGGACAGGCAGCTTTGGGACTGCTACAACAGCCCTCACACAGCTCCTTGCACCCATGAGAACGGCTGTGGCACTGGGTGGTTTCATGCAGTGGAAAGTCTCAGCAGAGATTTTGCTTTTGGTGACACTTGGACGTCCCTGTTGGTCGTCCTGCCACCTCCCGAGGTGCGAGCAGAGGTGGATCTGCTTGGCTTTTCCAAGCCCCCAAACCTTTTCTACCCAGCTCTGAACCAAGGGCTGACGTGCCAATACAACACATTTAGGGTAGGAAAGCAGCTGGTGGAAAGGGGTGGGTTGTATTGATGGAGGAGTGAGCAAAAAAAGGAGGGGGAAGAACAGGAAAAAGCTGACCCAGGTAACAGCCAATTCCTTTCTCTCTATACCACAGAATCTTATGTCATGGCAGGTAAAATAGGACAAGACTTCTTGGTCTGGTGTTGCAGCATTTGGACAGATACATTTTGGGGAAGATGCTGGGAGAGATGAATCCCACAAACACACAGGAAAAGCACACACAGGCGTGCAAGGGGGTTTGTGCGCACACATTTACATGCACACACACAGGCTTCCTGTTGCGACACCCTGACTTTTCTCACAGCAGTTCAGTTACAGGAAAAAAGAAGTTTCAGCACACACGTAAATCAGAGGAGAGCTAATAACACCCCTCCGGCTTCATCTGCAGAACCCGAGCTTCTGTCTTCAGTGCAAAAGGAAACATTTCATTTCTATAGGGTTGCTGTATTTAAAAGTGAGTTTCAGAAACGAAAGCTTCCAATCAAAGAGACAAGCTCAATTAAAATAATGGAAACCTGTCCTTTCCCTCCCATGGTTATTGGAGGGTGAAAGACTGCAAGGTTCACCTGCATTTACTATGTGCTTTAGCTGAGCTCAATACACTTTATTTTATTGCGTTTCAGCTGACAACTCCAGCCCAGTTCGCCTGATCCCTGTATTTGAGAGGCACTAGAAATGAGCCCATTTGAATTTTGTGTTTCAAGAGAAGCAGCTCAACTTTTTGTTCCTGCTCCTTTTAGGCAAAGACTCAATCTCCTACATTGGATGGAGACCTCCACATTTCCAGTCTGAATTTATTCCTGCTGGTTTCTACCCGCTCGTTCTTGTGCCAACATTGTTCTTGGGTGAACATAAATAGTTTCCCTCCCTGCCATTCTCCCGCGTATTTACAGGCATCAGTCCTGCCCCTCTCAGCCTCTAGTTCACCAAAAAGCTAAGCTCTTTTAGTCTCCTTACAGATCCCAGACGCCCCGCTCTGTCTCGGGACAGAGGGTTTGGGGTGAACCGCTGGGATGGACAGAGGTAATGGGGTGGGGAAGGGGCTGAAGGGGTGCTCGCCTCTTCCCCATTACCAAGACCAGTGCAGATGAGGTCCTATAGCCCCATTTTACAGCCGCAAATCTTTGCGGGGAAAAAAAAAAGGCAGAACTGCAGCATTTCCCCATGTGGATCCAGGCATCCGAACAAAGCCAAGAGAGCAGCTGCAAGCTGAGCTTTTCCCCAGCAGCACAGACCCATCTTACTCAAGAGAAAGCCTGCCCAGGCAAAGGCAGGTGCCCTCTCGCATCAGAAGCGACACATTCAGCGGCAGCTCTTAGAGGTGCTATCGGCAGAGCTGGCAGCACCAAAAGCTGTAAAACACTCTTATAACAGCAGCTTTCACATGCTGCAGCCCTTCCACTCTGCTCTTCTCCCAGGCTAAAACTTTCCATAGACTCTGCCTTAAGCTTTGATAAGCCCAAAATTAAATCCTTCTCTAAGTGATGACAGAGCAAAAGGGTTTTTTTAAATATACTTTTATACATTATATTTATATATATACACATATATGATCCATATAGAAGTATCATCCACAACAATGCATTTTAAAGTAGAAGATGATGCAGTGTTAGAAGAATCTCAGATCTGCCCCAGACAGACTTTCCCTTAATATTTGCTGTATCACGGTAGCACCACAAAACCCCAGCTGGGACGGGAGCTGCAGGGTGCCACCAGCGTACGGATGAACACACGCAGGGCCCAAAGGATTTTACAACTGGCTCTGCAGAGGAAGCTAGTGCTGCCAATGCTGTGGGAAACCAGTCCCAGTTCAGAAAAACACCCTTATTCAGCCAAGTACATAAACGCATCTGTACGTGCTCACCTCTGTGATGGGACCCTGAGCCACCCAGCATGTGAAATCAGTGACACTTGTGCTGTAGCGCTTGGTGTGGGCCCTGCAGGTGACACTGATGGCTTGGGAGGAGATTGCTGCTGCGTCCACATTCCTGGTCCCCATTCCTGCGCAGCCCTGGGGCTGGGCTGGGCTACACCAAGTGTCTCCAGGTCTCTTTGTCTCCAGCTCCCTGCTGTGGTATGGCTGGTGATGCAGAGCTACAAACTGAGCACCTGGACTGCAAGAGGAGCTGATAAGGAGGCGACAGCCAGAGGTGAGTGGTTATGCTTAAAGGTCACCACAAACACCCCCTGCAGTCCCTTTGGGCAAGAATGTGCCAAGCCAAACCCATAAGCTGGGCACAGCTGGACGCAGGGGACTGCGCCACCACAGGGGCTGGAGGTGGGAAAAAGCCCTGATCAACAAAGGAGAACCAAGCCAGGATCTGAAAGGATTTTAGTCTTGTGAGACAGCATCCCACTGGATTCTCCACTGTCTACTACCGGGCTGTGCGCTCATGGCAGCCCTGCCTCTGCAGTGATGCCAGCTCACTGCACAGGTCCTGTAGGAACAGCCTCTCCTGGAGACCGAGATCCCTGTTCCTCTGTTGAGCAAGGCTGAAGGTGCCCAACGGCTCGCAAAGGGAGGGGAAGGACCGGCCAGCGGAAAGCCTGTTTCCTTCAAAACCAGCTGCTCTGCACATCCTCTCCACGCCAGGGTCCAAAGCCTCTGGGAAAAGCAGGATGAAGGGTGCTGTACCCCAAAACCAGGGCACTGTTCCTGGGCTCCCCGTAAGCAGCTCCAGGCATAACCCTCGTTTTCCCACCAAAAAAGCCTCCCTGGGGCCAGAGGGAGGAGACGGAGGAGCAGAGGCACCTCGCTGCAATATGATGCTGGAAGAAGCCAGCCTTGCTGCTACGTGGTACCTTGGACTCAGGGGCTGCTCCCAGCAAAGGGAACACTGCAAAGCTGGGGGATCTGGAAGCAGTTTTGACCCCTCCCAGGAGCAGCCCATCCCCAGGTTGTTGCAATCCCCCCCCCCCCGCCCCGGGCCCTGCAAGCAGAAACCACACCAAAACATGGCATAGGAGGGACGTTGCAAGCCAGCCTCCTGCCTGTCTGTCTCATCCCCTTAGACTTCGGGGCAGGGATTTTATCAGCTTGCACAAACTGAGCTTGGCAAAACGGGCGCAGACCTCGGCCAGCCCCAGCGGTGCCCCATGAGCCTGATCATGATGTTTGACTCGCAGACGCTCCCCTGCACAGCGCCTCGGCTTCAAGGGCAACGAGCAAGGAAGTCTGAGTCAATGCAAATCAGCACAGCAAGAAAGAGGAGCAAGAGGAGGCTGTGCGATGAAAATGGCAGCGATGGCAGCACAGCTGGTCCCCAGCCCTCCCTCCCTCGAATCACAGGGTGCACGGGGAACGGGAAACTTTTCCAGGAGGTGGGCAAGGGACCAGGTCTCAACTTGCTCTCCATGGAGGGTTTCCACCGGGACCAGTGGCACAGAGCTTCCACCCAAACAGGGCAGACGGCTTTGGGCAGCAGATGAGGCCCCTGCGCTGCAGGCTCAGCCACACCACCAGACGTGAATCCCCAGGCTGGGTGGCTTGTGAGCCTCAGGCGAACAAGCAGAGAGCCCAGCCCCAAGGTGAGGAAGGGACACAGCTGACATCTGGGAAGACACAGGCACCCTGCTCTAAGCCCATCCTTTGCTGACCCCCTCTTCTGGGGCACGGACAGTACCTGCCCAGCGAGGGGATGCTGCAGCACTGGCAGCACAGCAGGATCTGTCCCTCCAGCCCAAGGCCTTCTCCCTGTCCCTCTGCACCAGCCCCAGCCCACAAGACATCATTGTGTGGCCAGGCTCTGAGCAAGGCAGGGGCCCAGCGAAGGCTGGCTGCTGTCCGCGGGCCAATTTCTGCGCTCACCAGCCTTTGGAGGCAGCCCCTGAGCTCCAGTCTCCTTGGGGCACTGCTGCAAAGCCATTCCCTGAAAGCAAGAGGGGAGAGAACAGACACCAGCCCCATTTCCCGCTCCCAGACCCCAGAAAGCTGAGGCAGGCGGCAGCTCGGCTCTTTTGGCTGCTGAGCCAAAAGGTGGCTGCCGAAGGCTGTGTGGGGCAAGCCGAGACATCCCAAGGAGCTCGTGCATCCCAGGCTGGAGCTCCCTGCACGCCTCAGGCTGACCTTGCTCCCCAGGGAGCCACTGGCACGTTACTACGGAGAGAAAACACAACAGAGTACAACAGACGGAGCTGAGCAGAGATGGCGCAACCATCACGGAGGGGCCTCGCTTGCAGGAGCAGCGGCGGGGGGGGCACTCTGGTTTGAAGCAGTTTCCTGTTTAGGAGCTCTCTCGAGGCAACTGCAGCACAGGAGACAAGCGGGGACATCTTGATGCAGTGTCCGGCAACCAGATCCCTTCATCCTTGCTGCAAACTTGGCAGCTTTCCCCTCCTGGAGGGCATCAACCCTAGCAGGAAGGAAAGCACCAAGGCACAACCTGCTCCAGTTTTCCTAAGAAGCCCAAGCTTGGACTCCTGACAAGGAGCTCCCGAGATCGGCAGCAGGCAAAGCAGCAGCTTCCAGCCACTGGATCCTGCCCAAACCCAGCTGGGGAGGAGCGGGAGGTTTGGGAAGCGTGGCTTGCTGCACCCACATGTTGGATGAATGGGAGTGCGGGTGTGCGAAAAGTTCACGCATCCCCAAGGGGAGCAGCTCGGCGCAGGCAGTGAGCCCATCTCCCAGCGGGAGAGCCTGATGCGTTTGCTTGGCATCAAGATGTCAAAGAGGCTGCTGCTAAAAGTGCTGTTCCCCTGCCCCAAGCAGCTGTGCCAGCAGCTGGACTGACTGGCCAACTACTTTGGGGTGGAGGTCTCTTTGGGTTTCTTGCTTTGACCAGAAACTTTGTCTCGGATCAAAAAAAACCCCTCCAACTATTCCTGACAAAACCGGCCTATATGATTCCTATGGAAGTTTTTAGCTTTGACAAATTGGTGTTTTCCAACACAGTCGCTGCATCAGGAGGTTTCTGGCTAGCTCATGCTGTTAGTCACATCTTGACCGATTATAAATCCAGTTGGGCTTCTTTCTACCCTCCTCTCAGAGGGATAACAAAGCTCGGTGAAGTCTGGTTATACTCAGCTTTACTTTCAGCTTCTCAATGCTTCTAAATTTGGGATGCAAGGAAAAAGGGAATGTATTAAAGTGAAGCAGCTGTTTCTGTTAGAGTTTTAGGAGCCATGTGCAGCAATGAGGGCTCAGCAAGGGAAAGATGGAGCAACCCAGGAAATGCCAAACACAATTCATCCTTCTTGTGTACGAGGAGGGAGTCTCGACACGAGGTTACAGGGAGGTGCAGAGGCAAACACAGGATGATGCAGAAAACAAACACTTTCACAACTAGTTCACAGCTTTCATGGTGTGTCGGGCCTCTCGCTACAGGAATTTCCGTAACAGTACCACCACACAAAGTTTTCTACTCAGTATCACACTACCGTAAACCACCAAGCCATCAGCCCAGAGACCAGGTATTACTGGAGACGAGCAAAGCCTGGCTGCTTGGTCCACGAGCCCAATGCACCCGTGTTTTCCTGGAGCATCAAGCACACTCAACATCTAGCTGAAGTTAGGACTGAGACACCAGAGACAAGCTGACCCTGGAGACCACTGGTGAGCTGTGGATTTGCCCCACAGACTTGCTTTTCATCTCTGCCACAGTGCAGTGACACAGAATAAAAGTGCTCTCAGACGGACACGTGGGTCACATTGAAGCTAAAATCTGTGCCTGGCCCATTTCTTGTAATTTCCCCACGTGCAGCAGGGAAAACCTGCCGAGCATTCAGCACTACTGATGCTCATTGTGCCAGGAGCGGGAGGGATGAAGAGAGCAGCCCAGGAAATAAACACAACACCACACACTCCCACAGAGATGGTTATCCTCTGACCACCTTCCAGGGCTTGGCTCTTATCAGCAAATGCCTAACAAGAAGGAGAGGTGGATCACCTGCCTGGCGTGGATGTTAGTCAGCCCAGCGGCAGGAACACCGTCATGCCAGGACGCTGCTCAGCTCGGCTTCCTTACGTGGCCAGCGCTGAACTTGCAAAAAAAAAACGTTCAGTCTCCCTTAACTCCCAGAAAAAAACCCAAACAAACCAGCCCCAATCATGGGGATCCACCTACAACCCTGGGGAATGCCGTGGCTTCCCTGAGCCGCAGTGGTCCCCTCCTGAAGCAGAAAGTTTTGTGCTGATTCACACACGACTCCCACCATGGGTCCCACAGCTGATTCTCTCGCTCTCAAAGTTCATCCTCTCCAGACCCGACTCATCCCCCCGCAGGCGCCAAATGCTACTCGGCCCATGGCATGGCTAGGAGAGTTTTTATTCAGCAAACCACAATAAAAAGATTACGTTTCCCTAATAACTGTTGGTCCTTCGCTCTCCTCTCTTTCGTGCACGTACGAACTTCGCCAACAGCGACAACGCTGTGTTACAACTCTCGCGATGGCAGTGGGGACCCGTCACCTGGGACCTTGTTTGATCTCTCCCTGTTTGAAATAAGCAGTTAGTGAAATTGTTTTCTCCGCACCCAGCACGCACGTCTCCTCCTTCCTTGTTCCACCACTGCCGAGCCTCTAGCCTGCACTTTGTAATTAGTGGTTGAAATAAAAATAAAAAAAAAAAACAAAACAAGAAGGGGGGAGAGAAGAGTCTAAAATAAAATCCAGACTATTCCTGTTGTCTTATTGAGAATGCCTCCTACAGTCTGTATAATTTCTGAACTACTCGTTTTATTTATTTAATTTTTAAAAGGCAGCTACCCTGCAATTTCTGCAGGGCAGCGAGGCGGCCTGTTTTCCCCAGAGTGTTCTTGGCATGACACACAGACATTGGGAATCGTTGAATATTTGGGATTAACCATTAAGAGGACGGCTGGAAAAGAATCGGCCTGTCATAGAGGAATTTTAGCGACACCTACTCTTTTTGTTCACTCCACCCAATATGTGACAGAGGTGTTGGGGGGGTCACCGCGTCACCAGACCCCCACAGCCCCGGTCCCACGGATGCCGAGGGCAGCTTGGCTCCGTGCCTTGGGTCCTACCGAACCAGATGCCAAGCACCCACGGTGCCAGGGCCCCCGGGGGCCACTCACCTCCCCCCTGAGGGGCTTCCCTGCAGGAATCCCACCAGAAGACCCACCCAGCAGCTCGCACACCGAGGCACGTCCCCAGCACCAACCTGGCACAGCACCTCCACATCATCCAAACCCACCTTCTCCTCGGGGGGGGGGGTGTCCAAGGTAGTGTGTGTGTCCCCCCAAACCTGCCCACGCCAGCGTGGGGCTCCACACACCAGCACCAGCCGAGAGACCCCCAGATCTCCTGAGCCAAGATTTGGGGGGGGGGGGGCAGGAAGGATGGGGGGCACCAGCAGGGACCGGGGGCACTGGGGAAGGTCCAGGGGGGCTCAGAAGAGTATGGGGGGGGGCACAGGGGCACTGAGGGAGGGTTGAGGGTTTTTTGTTACACAGCTGCGCTGGGGGAAAATGGGGGGAAATAGGGGGCTGGGACCCCCCAGGGAGGTAGAACCGGGGGCAAAGGAGGGCAGGTAGGGTACCGGGGAGCCCCGTGCCCCCCTCCCCCCTCAACCCCTTACCGTTCAGCCGCACGGTGAACTGCCGCCTCTTCCGATCGTGCTCCACCTGAATGGGGCAGCCCTGTTCCAGGAGGCCGAGAGGAGCCGAATGCGCCATGGCAGAGCCGAACCGGGCCGGGTCCGAACCGTAAACGACACGAAACCCCCCGACAGCTCCGGATCCGATCCCGGAATCCCGGAATCCCGGGACCGGGCCGTGGCGGCGGACGCCGCGGGGCTGCCACCGGCGCGCGGCCGCAGGAAACCAGCTGTGCGCCACGTGCCCGCGCCCCAGCCAATGGGCGCGCCGCCGTTTTGTTTTGGTACGGCCGTCCGGCTCTTAAAGGGACAGCGTCACCTTCCATCCATTCCCCCCCCCCCTCCCCCCACCGGAGGTGACTCGGTGGGACCCGGCGCCCCCGCGTGGGTGGGCACGGGCAGGGGCACAGCAGCACCCACCACCAGTGCAGTCCTAGTGCTCCGTACTGGTCTTGCACTGGGGTACTGGTCCTGTACTGGTCTTGCACTGGGGTTACTGGTCCTGTACTGGTCCTGCACTGGGTACACCGTACTGGCATACTGGTGCTGAGCTGGGGTCCGGTGCTGGGGCACTGGTACTGTCGCGCCGTGCCGTCTGCTCTGCGGTACTGTACTGGGTTTTTTGCCCCAGCGTGCTGGTGCTGCGCTGGTATTGTTCTGGTGTACTGGTACTGAACCAGCACGCGGGACTGGTGCACTGGGGCTGTGCTGGTGACCTGCGGGGTGCGGTGGAAGCCCCAGGTCACGGCCCCCGGGGTGATACTCTGGCCTGTCCTCCCCCCTTCCCCAGGATCGGGCCCTGGGAACAGGGCAGGGGGGTCCGGCAGAGCCCCACTGTGGGGCGATGCCACGTCCCGTCACCCCGCAGCGCAGAAAAGCCCGGAAAACCCCGGGAGGCTCGTCAGGGTGGCCACAGTGGTGTGCGAACAGCCGGCTTCGAGATGCTCATCCCAGAGGTCCCAAAAGCAAAGGAAACCTCGTTTATCAGCTGCCACGGGACACCACGGATGCCTGGGGAGGGGGACGTGCCAGAATCGTTATTTGTGGGACAGTCGCGCCAAGCGCACCCTCAAAACCAGAAGCGCTTGAGCTTCCACGCACCGCGTCGTGTACATCGGGGTCTGCTCGATAAGCTCGGCGTATCCGCCTCGTGCGAAACTGGGGGAGGAAATAGCGGCGTTTCTCTCCGTGCCCGTGGAGCTGTAGCAGCAACACCTCGCTAGATTTTAATTAAAAGCTCTCCGAGGTAGGAGCTGAGCCCGTCCGAGGCGTCTGCATGCCGGCTGCGCAGCGGGGCAGGCTGGTGGCTGCCTGTGCAACAGGAAAAGCAGCAACACCTAGAATTAATTTGGAACTTGTAATAGTTCACTGGCAGCTGCTCTGCACCTAAATACCATCCCGTGTAGCTTGGCCTTTGTTTACTCATCCCTTTGGCTCCTGCTCTCCGAGTTAAGAGTCCATCAGCTGATTAATTCATCAGGCCACTCGATTTGTTTGGTTTGTGCTGCTCCATCGGCCGGTGCCGGGTGCCGGTGTTGTGCCCGTCGGGGTCACGTTCTCCCGCTCCCGTCGAGCGCAGGCGCCCGCAGCACCCGCCGGCACGCAGAAATGGGTGTCTGCTAGGAGAGAGGGCTTCGTTCCCCTCCTCCTCCTCCGTGAAAGACTAGAAAATGTCGGTGCTGAGACATCGTCCTTCTCCTCATCCCCTCCCCGGCAGCCTTCGCTCCGCCTGCGCTCCTACACCATATGGCAATGCGGGAAGATAAAAATGGCAAAACACCCGGAGCAGGGGTACGCAGGGGAAGGCAAAACACGCTGCAAACAGCCAGGCCAAGTACGGCTGCGATTTTGCAGGAAGGAGATGAGCGGCACGAGCCCGAGGGCAGGGGGGAGCCCGGGGCAGGCAGAGAGAGGGGCCGAATCCTGCACCCTGCTTGGAGCTGCGAGGGAGCGCTGATGCCCTCCAGCGCGCAGGGATGCTCAGGAGAAAGTCAGTCGCTTCGCTGGGAAACCTTAGGAGAGAAGGGAAGGGAGAAGCAGGTTTTGCACAAGGGTGAGGGGCTCCTCGCCGGCTCTCTCGGCGATCCCCCTGATCTCTGTGCCGGGGACACCGGGGACGCCCCGTCCTGCCGTGGGTGCGTTTCCAAACCAGGCCCGGCAGCGAGGGGCCAGCACCGAAGATTCGAGCGTCGAGCACCAGCGGCAAAAGTCCCAGCGTGTCTGGTGAGGTCTGGGCCTGGGATGCGCCCGAGCCTTCCTCCCTCCTTCTCCCTCCATCGGCCTTTTCCTCCAGAGCCTGCAAACCCGCAGGTTTACCTACAGCACCCTGGAAACACGGAGAGGCCTTCCAGGGGTGCCAAAAATCCAGCACCCTTGCCAAAATTTCTGGGAGCACTCGAGCTCCAGCGGGATGCTTTGCCCTGCCTTTGCCTGGGATGATTCCCTCTGCCTCGGGCCAGCAGTTACAGCTTCTTCTGATCTTCCAGATCCACTTCTCCAGCAAAGAGTCTGCCGGGTCCGACGACAGCAGCTCAGGCAGACGGAGCTCAGGCAGCAGGCAAGGAGCCATGCTGGCAGGCACCGAGAGGTTGCAGAAAAGGAGAGGTGCTCCCAAGAAGTCCCCATGCCTTGCCACCGACGAGGAGGTGACCGTGTGCTGCCTCTGGCCCCTTTCCTCGCATCCCACGGGGGTCCGTGGGCTCCCTCCCCAGCCGCACGCCTTCCCACCCTGTTGGATTTTGATGCCGAGCATTCCCCAATTTTCACTCGTGCTTCCGTAGCGTTCCTGCCCTGGAAGGCCTCAGAGCAGGTGACAAAGCCCTACTTGTGAAGTGCCTGGCGATTTAAGATGGGTGAATAAAAGCCGGGCGGCCGTTTCATCCACCCCTGTAATTGCAGCCGGGGCCGGCGGCGATCTCCAGCCGTGCCTGGGGATGGAGGAGGCGATGGAATGATGGAGCATGCGACGTGCTTGGGGACAGCAGGGTCGTGCCCTGCGCTCGCAATGACACCCCGGGGTGCTGCCAGCATCAAGGCCAGGCGTCAAAGCTGGTCCCGCCGGTCCCTCGCAGGTCCGCATCCAGCTGCACGTTTGCGAAGGTGCTAACGATGCTCTGCAGGCTGCGCTCCCCGAATCTCGCACCCAAACATCGGCCCAGCCCAAACCCGTTCGGATCAGCCGGGCTGGAGTTCAAACCCCGTTGTTGATTCAGAGATTCGTACGGCTAAATGCCAGAAGGGTCCCCTCTGCTCCCACCTCCTGCTTGCCCAGCCCAGGCAGTGACATCTGCAGCTCTTGCATCAGAGCTAATAACCCTGCGGTTCAACTGGAGCGGAGTTTTTTTAGAAAGACTCCTCGCCTGTGTTGAAAGACTTGAAAGGTGGTGAATCTACTACGTCTCTCGGGAAGGTAATTGCTCGCCCTATTAAAAACCTGTAATTTGTTTCCCATTTGAACTTTTCTAGCTTCAATTTGCAGCTGCCGGATCTTATGCCATCGCTGCTGGATTCCGGGTCCGTTTGGGGCACCGGTCCTCTGCAGAAGGACACAGACCCCAGTCTGCCCAGCTCCTTCCCTCCTGCAGTCATTCCCTTGAGCCGTCTGGTTTTGAGGCAGGTTTTCCAGCCCTCGAACTGATCCAAAACGCTCCGCAAAACGCCAAGCTGAGAACAGGCTGTGACAGAGCAGCTGTGATTTCACCAGGGCTGTCCGCAGTCGCCACCCCTCCGACCCCTGCTTTTTTTGTATCGGTATGGATCTGTAGGGATTTCAGCCAGAAAATGGCACTCGTAATCTCCTTTTTGCTTTTTCAACTGCATCGATCGTGCCTTGGTCAGCCGCTACGTTCTGCAGCCCAGCGCGGGTGTTTGGGGGAGCATCCTCGCTCCGGGGACGTGCCATGGAGGCATTGCTGGGCTAGGAGGGATTGATTCCTCAGTGACTTCGGAGAAGAATAAATCCCCCTCGAGTTTTCAGCCAGACCCACCGGTGGGACCCACGGTGTGCAGAAGCAGGGACCCACGGAAGATGCGATGAGCTTGGCCGGTCTCAGCTGCGCAGCACCAGCCTCGCTCCCACTCCCCCTCCCACCCCGTGCCAGGCGTCTGGGCCGCGGCGTAGGACTGGGTCCCCCCCCGGCAGGTCTCCCCGCCCCTAAACTGTGCCCTACGGGGGTCACACCGGTGCCGGGGACAGCGGGGACTCCCCGGTTCCACGGCAGCACCACCACACCCGTGAGTCCCGCCCGCCCGCTTCACTTCACCCCCCTCACCCTTCCCCGAGAACCGCGAAGCTCTTCCCGCGGACTCCCTAACCACGCCTCCCCCCCCACACACCCCGCCTCCCCGCCGCTGACCGAGCCTACCGCGGCAGGGAGGGGGCGGAGCTTAACCGCCCCTTCGCCCCGCCCCGCGGCTCTTCCCGGGCCGGCCGCCGCGCAGGGCCGGACTCCGCCGGGCGCCGCGCTCTGCCCGGCCGCCGCGGGGCCGCCGCCAGCCATGTCCCTGCCCAGAGGTAGGGCCGCGGGGGAGATGCTCCGTGGGGCTCCGGGGAGGAGGTGGTGGAGGTGGAGGAGGGTGGTGGTGGTGGTGGTGGTGTGTGGGGGGGAGGAAACGGTGCTGCGGCCGGGTTGAGCCGCCTCGTCGGGTCTGGCGTAACCCGCGGGGACCGGGCTGTTGCCTAACCCGCCGGGCGTGGGCTGCCCGTTGCAGTCGGTCGGGGTTTCCTCTGCGTGGGCTTCGAGTGTATTTCTCTCTACCTGGTCCCGGTTGAGGGGGTTGTGCTGCGAACCCGTCTGCAGCTCGGTAGCGCGGACCGGGACCGGGGCAGGAACCGGGACCGGGACCGGGCTGCAGCCGCCCCCGGAGCTTCAGAGCCCCCGGGGCGTGTGTGCTGCGTGGAGGGGAAAGGAAGCAAGCAGCCCCGCTGAGCCCCGGGAGAAGGAGGAGGGGCGGTTTGGAGGGAGGGGGTGAAGCTCCTGTGGATGTGGAGAACGATTAATTAAAAAAAATAATAATATAAAAATGCAAGTTTTATCCGCTGCTGCTGCGGTCTTTCCCGCTGAAGGAAAGGGCCCGTGGCGGCTCGGCAAGCGTCGTGGCTCGGAGGATGAGCAGAGCCCTCGTCTCGGCCTAACGAGGCGGGAAGGACGGGGACGAGGATCCCGGTCGTGGCGGTTCGTTTCGGGGCACGGCCGTGACCCGATGCCGGCATGTGCCGGGAACGCCGTGGCGGAGTTTCCCATTGTCTCCGCCGTACGTGGCTGGCGAACGTGACCGTGTGTCACGGGTGTTATTTATAGAGCATCGCCGTGACTAAGGTGGCCTGGTCGTTGTCCCAAGGTGAGCGCCGGCTTGGCAGGCATCGGCCCGGGATGACACCGCCAGCGTGCCGGGATTCAGGAAAATGGGGAAATGGCTTCGCCGGTGTCTTGCTGCTCCGGGGAGCCGGTTGCATCAGCACCGTGAGCGCAGACCGGACAGAGGAGGGAGCACCCGGAGAACGGTTGCTGCCTCTGTCTTATCACCGGAATAAAATTGGAGGGGTTTTCCTCGTTTGGGAGTGATGCACTGGAAACTTGAAGTCAGGAACCATGTGAGCAGATGAATGCACCTTGGCGTGACTTTTTTTTTTTTTTTCCCCCCTACTTTTAAATGATCCGTGTCTTAACCGGAGGGAATGTGGACCTGAGTTTCCTGTTTGCTGTGTAAGCAGGGTGTGAATCAGCAGCGATTTACGGTGCTGCTGAGCGGAGCTGCTGACTCACAGGTAGGAGCACATGCCTCCAGCCGCCGTCCGTCCCGCGTTGAAAGGGATCGACCCGGCTTCTTAAAAAGGCTCTCGCCGGGACGCCCGAGCCCAGACCCCTCTCTCGGCTCACGGGTGCCGTGGGCAGCGTGTGGATGGAGGAAGGAGGTGAGCCCAGCCGAGGGATAGCTCGTGTCCTGCGGGAGACGAGGCCCGAGCTGGTACTGGGAGGATTTTGGGGGAAGCGGTTTGGCTGACGGCAAAAGGCGATGCCTGCGGGAGCACCTGGGAACGTGGTGCTTTCCTCGGAGGAAGCTTGGAACCCTTCTGTGTCTGCAGGTTTCTGGTTGCATGGGGCTGTTGGTTGTGGCGAACCGGTTCATTCATACAATTACTCCTAATATCCTTTGCCGGAGGTGTTGCACGTGTGCTGAGTGCGCCCGGTCTCTGCTGGCACCGGCAGCTCTGGGTCCCCGTGGACCCGAGCTCCTTCGCCTCTGTCGGGGCAGCATTCAGCACGGGGATCGATCCTGAGCGTGTGTAACGCATCTGCCTCTTCAAAACCCTCTCCTCTCGTCCTGCTAGCCGTCCACCGTGCCTCTCCTCGGTTTTGCATCTGCCTCGGCAGTGCTAGCCCTCCGAGCGGGTTTGCCGGCGGCGCGCTGCCGCATAGGGATGCTCGCAGGTCCGAGGGCTTGCAGACGCTGCTGGCAGCACTCGCGGCAGCTCCTTCTGCTTCTCTGTTCAGGCAGCCTGAATTTAAGCTAAATTTCCCTAATTTTCCTTAGGGAGATTCAGCGAGCGGTCTTGGGTTTCCTTTTGCTTGTTGCTTTCCCTTTGTGGGCTTGAGTCGGTCAGGGTCGTAAAGGGAGGCCGTTGCGTTGAAGCTCTCAGGTTGGCGATTTCCGTGATAGGTGCGTACCAAAACTCGCCTGCCGTCATTTTGGCTTAGTCACTGGGTTGTCTCCTGCCTCGGGAGTTTTTGGGGATGCGCGTGGCTGGCCGTGACACGCGCGATAGGAATGGTGCTGGGCGAGAGCTTTGCCTCGCTCTGCGCTAAACATAGCTTGTGAGATAAACACCTTCTGGGGATTAGGCGAAGCTCAGGAAGGATTTCGGCTTTCTTCCTCTTCCATTGCTGGTATCTACTTGATCCAAATTATTTCGCGGGATGAGGTGTGTGGGAAAAGGGCCCTCGGTTTCCGTGTTCTCTTGCACTGTCAAGTGTGATGTTTACTAAAATATGCAAAATTTCCCCATTGTCTCAGGTCACCAAGGCTCCCTGGAGCTGCGTTTCATTGAATGCGTGGCACTGAGGGAAGGAATTGTGTGCAAAACTCCGGCGCTGCCCCTGCGTCCTCCTCGCAGAACTTTGCAAGGGACGCAGCCTCTAGTCAGAGGTTGCGACACGCGGCTGGTCCTGCGTGTGATTTTCCAACAAAGCCTGCACCTTTTTTGGTGAAATGGATGCTGTGAAGGGAGGGGTGTTGTATCTGAGAGGTTAAAGCAGAAAGGGGATGAAGCCTCAGGGAGTCAGCAGCCTTTGGGTGCATGCAGAAACGTGGTGGAGGGTGCAGGGTCTGTGTTAGACCCTATGGGTACAAATCCAAGCTGCTGCCTTTCCCTTGCAGCTCTAGGCATATTTTCTGCCTGCGTGTGCAGCCCACGTGAAGACCCGTGTGCCCATCGCCGTGGCTGTTGGCCGTGACTCCGGTGGCCCCCGACACCTGGGAAGCCCCTCCTGGAGGGACAGACAGGAACGTGCCGGCGGGGTGGCACGTGTTTCCCGAAATCTGGGAAGGGTTTGCTGGAGAAAACGGCTGTGCAGCTGCGGGGAGAGAGGGTGCACGGATGGGGTCTGGAGAGAGAAGACCTACTTGGCCTTTCCTGGGGCTCACCCAGCACCAATGCCCAAGAAATTCAAAAGCAAGTCCTTCTCTTTAGGGGAGAGATCTTCCTGGAAGATGGGTGCTGTTGGGGAGAAGGGACAGGATCCGTCTAAGCCAGGCTGTGTTTCTGGGGAGGCAGCTCTCCTTTGACATCGAGGCTTGGAAAAATCAGTGGTTAGAAATGCCAGAACCTGGGGATGAACTCGTACTTGTTCTGGTGGTACGTCTATTTTGGGTAGGTAAATAAGCGGTGGGGACGCGTCCCTCCCGTGCCCTCCGTGGGAGCACACCGCCGTTAGGCAATTCAGTCATCTGTGAATCCTGTACTGTCTCGTGCCATTCACACTTTTCCTGCCGCCACCCCAAAAAAAGGCAGTTCTGCTGAAAATACCCATGGGGCCGTGACCTGCACAATCAGGGCTTTGCCTTCGGGCTCCCGTCGTGTCCGGGCAGAGCAGCCACCAGGCTGGTGTCCCCTGGTTGTGCGTGGGCATGGGGGTAGCAGAGATAGGAGCTCTGATCCCACAGAACCAGGTTTTTATTTTAATTCTAGTTGAAGCATCACGGAGCTTGCATCCAATTAATTATGACAATCATAGAGAGAGCACAGGGCTTTGCTCCTGCCCTCCTCCTCCTCCCTGCTAGCGTAACGGTGGGCGCCTGGAAAATGTCATGTTGGATGTGATAAATATTTAGCTGTGCTTCAGCAATCCCTTTCCCTCCCTGGAGGGATGCTCCCCTGCTTTTTTTCATCAGATAATGCTTCTCCCTGAAGGCTGCTGCTTTTATTTTCCAGCTTTGGGCTGCAGTCCAGGGCTGAGCCGGAGTTTGCTTTGCCCCTGGTGTTTGCAAAGGTGGTCGTCGCTGGACGAAACTCTCATGTGTTTTATAGAGCTTCCCTTTGGGTGCCTGGGAACGGGTGCGGGTTTCTGGTCCAGGTGATTTGATGACCCAAGAAGCCACCGCTGTGGACGTGGGGCTCTGTGGGTTTTTGGACGGAAGATGGTTTTTTAACTGGTGTTAATAAGGCACTGCCCAGGCGGGCTGTTTGCTGGGGAGAGAGCTGCGAGAGGAACTTGTGTTGGCTGGGGATGTGATTTTACTGTACCAACAAAAAGTTTGGGGTTTTACTGGCATGACTCAGGACTGCTTGTGGGTATGTATGGAGCTAGATCTACCCCCCGCCTCTTTTGGTGACAAAACTCTGTAGCGCGGGTCAAGCGTTAGCCAGAGATTTTGAGTGAGGGAGAGGGCAGAGAGGATTTTTTTCTGGTGGAAACTGGAAGTTTCTGTTCTTTTTTCACCCTGGGAGATACCCCATCCCTACACAGCCCCTTATCTGTGTGGGGTCGATGCTGCACTGATTCTGTGACAGCATTGTGAGTCTAAAAGTTCATCGCCCCAAGAAATACGTTAGTTACTGGGCACGACTGGAGTTATGTCGGATATCACGGTAGCGTCTTGTGGTCCCAGCTGGCCTCAGTTTGTAGCGGGTCCCAGTCTCTCCTCCCTTTTCTGGAGCTGGGACAGGGCTCCCTGCCTGCATCTTTCTCTTGCGGCCACTTGTGTGTCCAGCAAAAGGCTGGAGCAGAGTCGCTGCCCGTGCGGGATGCAGTGGGTTACGGTGTGGCGGAGGGGAAGGGCAGGGTCTGGGGGTCTCATGGCTGGGGAGGGAGGGAGGGAATCGCTGCCTAATGCTGGGGGAGGTTCTGGACCTGCAGTGGGATGAAGGTGGAGGGGAGGTGGATCCTCTCCAGCTAATCCTGTGCTGTGTTGTCCACGTGGTTTAATTAATCCACGGGCATAATACCAGAGGGCTCTGTTGGGCACTGTCTGCTCGGTCGACCTGTTGCAGGAGAAGATGGACGGCACTTTGGAGGAGCACGTCCCTTTCAAGCCCTGGAGGCTGATGGGCTTTTCTGTGTGGCGTGATTGCCCCTGTGTGTGCTGCTGGATCTAATGTAGGGGGAAACGGGGAAACGCTTGAATCATGGGCTTTAAGGACAGAAGGGATGATGGCGAGCATCGTGCTCGGCTGGAGGTCAGGACGTCGCTTCCAAGAATTACTGCAGCCGGTCGAACAGCTTTTGGGTGAATTAAGCCAGATTGTGTAAAAAGACACCCAATCTTGTTTTTAAAGACATCCAATGCTGGAGTTTGGTTTCTCTGAAATGTGAGTGTTGGTGACCTTGGGGAGCTGTGTGGTGCCCTGGGCTCCCTCCGGTCCCTGGGAGCAACAGCTTTATAGCCTTGCTCGCCGGGAAGCGAGGGAAGGAGACGCGTGAAGGTGATGGTCTGGCTGTTGCCCCCTCCTCTGGGAGCTGGCAGGGTGCACGAGGAGCTTTGGGGGGGTCTGGCACCCACCGGACTGTCGCAGCCTCTGTTGTCCTGCCTGCACTGCGCCCTGGGAGGGTCACTGCTGAGCTAGGTGTGTCCCATGCTCTAAGCCTTAATTTCATCATTTCAAGTGAAATGCTTATTTAAAAAAAAAAAAAAAAAAAAGAAGATAAATTTCCGTTAAAAACATAACTTGAGTGGAAGAGGAGGCAGGATGAGGAGGAGACAAAACTTACCAGAAGTTGTTTGTGGAGCATCCACCCTTCCTCCCCCCCCATACCACCACCAAAGAAAAATCTCGTTTTGGAAAGGAAGAAACCTCCAGAGTGCTCGATACAAGTAATTTCCCATCAGAGCCTGCTAACCTTAGCTGTGGTTTGGCACTGGCATCAGCCTAACTGCTTGTATCCGATGAACCTTCCTGAGGACGATGGTGGTGCTTGGACCCTCTCCTCCCCGGGAGCTGCCCGTCGGGTACCGAGTGCCCCTCGCCGCAGGGCGTTTGTACCTGGCTGCCTCGTCTCCTGCCTCGATAATGCCTGTTGTGTCTTCTCAGAAACTTAAAAGCAGCTTTTCATGATTGCATTTTGTTCCCATAAAGGTCTCGGAGATTTCCAATAAGGAACACGTAAAACCCCGCAGCCGGGATGGGTCGTGCCGGCATCTCTTTGGCGGTGCCGAGAGCTCCGTCCTTCCGTACCGTGTGCCGGTGACGGATGGGACCGGCGATGCAATGACCGGTGGTGCAGGACAGAGGGACAGGAGGGGAAGAAGCTGGTCTGCAGGGCTTGGCAGGTGACAGTCATGTGTCTGACAGATCATAAACACGCAGGGCTGGTTATGTGGACGGGTTGGGGGGGGTGGTGGTGGTTTAAGGGAGGATGACGAGGTTATCTAGGGAGTGTCAGCTTGTCTGGGCTTGCAGGCCAGTTAGATACTGCTTTGTGGTTTGTGTATATAAATTCCCTCCTAGCCTGAACCTCGCAGGGAAGGCTGATGAAGCAGCCTGCCTGTGCGGCAGGAGTTTGTTACGGTGGGTCGGGTGCTGTGGCCCCGCAGGGCTGCAGCCTGCCCTGGCCGTTTTTACCGGCGTGTGTTAAGAGCAGCCCTTGGAGATGGCAGCATCCTGACCTGGCTTGCTGGAGGACATTTGCCCCAGCTGGAGCAGATGTCCTCTCCTGCTGCGTGCATCTCTCCCTGCAGGAGACTTTCCTATTAAAGGGTAGCGAAGGGCGAATACACCGCGTGGTGGAGGTATTTTTTTTTGCCGTAGGATGGAGATCTTGGTTGACTTGGTGTCAGAGTGGGAAAGTTGAGGCTGGAGAGGAAGATGATGGAGCAGCAGAGCGTGCAGCCCCGAGGACGGTCCCTCTGAGTCAGTCCTGAACGTGCACCCCGCGGCCGGGCACGGCTGCGGGGGGGGTGTGTTGTGCTGAAAGACGCAAGGATGTCTTTGCAGCTCGTCACTAAAAATGACGTGGCTCTTTTTCTGAGAGCCAGATGTGCTCACCGTCGAGGCTTTTTAAGAAAGCTGCTCTGCATAGTTAAAAATCCCCAGCCGCCGCGGACCGCTTGGTTTCTCTCCTGACGTGCTGCCAAGTTGCACCTCAGCCAAAGATGAAACGATCTTGCGCTGATACGTTGCTTTGACTGCTCTTTGTCATCTTCCAAGCACCTTTAGAAGGTGCTTGGGGGTAGGTGGCAGGCCCACGTGCCTGTTTGTAAAACCCCGTGCCTGCACCCAGAAAATCCCTGCTGGCACAGGGCAGGGCAGCGCAAGACATTTTTGTGCGGGTGCGCTTGTGCTCAGCTGGCTTTCGAGGTTTCCCTGGTTTCCCCGCAACTAAAATCATCCACCCTGTGCCGAATCCGCGCCCGGCTCGCCCGCGATGCTCCCTGCCAACTGCCATCCCCTTGGGCAAGAGCTCGGTGGTCAGAAAAAACCCGATGTAATGGGGCAGAAAGGAGGATGCGGGCGCTGGGGGGCTGGTGGGAGGTGGGTGGCGATGCTGCCGGGGGACCCACATGGATCTATACCAGCCTCCGTGCTGGGATCCAGCTGTCTCTCTTCGGCAGCACTCGTTTTCCTTAAGGCTGGAAGCAGCTGCGCGCTGCCTTGAGGCTGCCAAAAAAAGGAGGATGCGGTGGGTGTTTTAGATCTGCTGCTTCTACAGCCCCCTCTGTTCGCTCTTTGTTAGCATCTGCAGCCCTGTTTCCTCCAGGTTTTGGGTTGATCCCTGCGATTGCTTGGCTGGGAGCATCGGTGCTGAGCGCCGGGTGCCGGAGGATGGCTGGCACCGGCCAGGGCTGGGGTTGTCCTCCGAGCCCAGGATACCTGTGGGGCTGTGCCGTGGCCGGGCTGCCTCTTGTGCTCTGCAGACGCTGCTCTCTTGCCCAAGAGAAGCTTTTTGCAGGTATTAATTACACCTGCCCCTGCCTGGTTTGCTGAAGGATGTCTGGGTGATGTGAGTAAAGCGGAGGCTGGAGGAGGTGCCTCTAGAAATTGCCAGGCAAAAATTCTGGGTGAATATTAAATTGAAACTCTTATCAGCCTTGCGTGTGCTTTGCTAAGGTGCTAGAAAACGACTCAGCTTTTCCTCCAGCGGCTCTCCTGTACGTGCGGTTTCTTTTTCTGTGTACATTCCAGGTTGCTGCAAGAGTTTACCCTTAATTTTGGATCCACAGAGAATTTCTCGTTCAGTAACTGTGGATTTCCCCGTGGGGTTTTACAGTCACAGCTCAGCAAGGGAAACCGTGCATAACCGTTGCAGGGAAGGGAGCCAGCGTGTGTTTCCCTTTATCTCAAACAGGTTTGACGTTTCACACATCTCCTTCCAACTCCTCTCCTTGCCGTTTTGCACGCCACCCCGCAGCGCACCGTGCCTTTCCCCAAAACGCTGGTGTGAGCCTCGCTCTTTGGGGGTAAAGGGGATTTTTTTTTTTTTTTTGAAGTTTATTATTTCTTATTTAAATGGAAATGGTTCTTGCAAGGCCTAAGCGTGCCCAACGAGAAGCTGCAGGCTGAGCTGCACTGAGTCACAGCCTGCGAGCTCGTGAGCCGGGACGTGAGCCGGATGCGTTGGGACTGGCCCGTCTGCGGAGACCGCTGCCTTCCCGGGACAGGGTGATGGCTTTTTGATCCGCCTTTACTAGGAAAAGCCTGTGATGCTTACTTCCTCTGAACGCTGGAAAAAATTGCAGCGCGGTAGCTGGATTCGAGAGAGGTAGGCGAGGAGTGAAAAAAAAAAAAAAAAAGCGTGGGGGGAATAAAACCCACCCGAAGGGAAGCAGCGGAGTGAGGCTGTGCCCTTCTTGCCGGCAGCCGCGTTGGGACCACGGCGGCGAAACGCTGCCGAGCCGTGGGCGCGTCGCCTGTGGAGCCCCTGCCTTTCCCAGGCACAAATCAGAGCTGCCCTGTGGGTACTGGGCAAATCCACCACAAATTAGGTGTTTTCCCCGAGCAGAGCTGTTGCAGCCTCAGATAAGAGCCCGCAGGGAGGGAGGCAGGAGGGGATGGTGCGGGGTGATGCTGGGCAGCGGGGCTGGCAGCAGCTTTCAGCGTGCTGGTGGTCCAGCCTTTAATTGGGGGTGAGGTGGGATTTTTAAGCTTTGCAGCAGGGAATTTGGAGGAACAAAGGAGAAATGTTTGCAGGTGATTTCTGCAAAGCTTGGTGCTTAGCAAGTATGTGGTGCTTGTCTTATCTATCTATTTATCGATCTATCTTTTATAAGATAGATGTATCTTTTATAAGATATATGTATATATCTTTAACTTCCTAGACCAAAGGAGAAATGTTTGCAGGTGATTTCTGCAAAACTTGGTGCTTAGAAAATATGTGGTGCTTCTCTTATCTATTTATTTATCTATCTATCTTTTATAAGATAGATACATATATATCTCTTTAACTTCCTAGACCAAAGGAGAAATGTTTGCAGGTGATTTCTACAAAACTTGGTGCTTAGCAAGTATGTGGTGCTTATCTATCTATCTAGATACGTATATAGATACTTAACTTGCTAGACCAGTGAGCAGCAGGAGCTGAGCTCATGGACCAGCTGGATGTGGGACTTGTTCTGGGAATGTGGATGTAGTCTGTCCTCTGGGGTAGAGGAGCAGCGATGGGAGAGCAAGAGGTTTGCGGTGTGGGTCGGAGGGATGGTGTGGTTAATGCCAGGAGAAGAGGCTGCGGGTCCGGCTCGCTGTGGCTGAGCTCTCCTGGGGGTTTCAGGAGCCAGCTCTCTCCTTGCTACATCAGCCCTTACTCCCAGCCCCGTTGCAAGCAGGTTACGGGGACCGAACGGGTCACCTGCCACCTCTCTTGACTTGGGAGCATCGTTAGCGGGTTAAGACTGATGCTTTTTGGCTGGGCGCTGAGGTTTGAGTGTGGTATCAGGCTTTACGTGGAGATAAGGCTGAGTGGTGGCCTGAGGGGAATTGGACAGTCTCCGTATTTTGTAGCTGCTCTCAGCTTATAGTTTTCCTTTGCCACATCTGAGCCAGGGGAGGCATCCCGGCTCCCCCCTCACCTCATGATGGGATGGATTTTTTTCTCTCAGAAAAACTGAGTGGAGAAACTAGGGACTTCAACTGGCTGTGTCTGCTTTGCACCATCTCTCTGGCGTGATGAGCCCTTTGCGTTTGCGTCTTCTACCTGGTAACCCTGAGCAGGGAGGGGAGAGGGTGAGAGAGGCAGGGAAGAGGGATGGCACTGAAGATGCCCCCAAAAAAGCAAAGAATTGGTGTGGGACAGCAGGAGACATAGGGGAGTGTACCGCAGCACTCGCCTGCTGCTTTCCATAAGCCACCGGATCGGCACCCTGCTCCAAAAGAAATAATCAAAGGTTTTCCCCGCTCCTCCTCCCTGGAGATGCGATGCTGGATCACCACCAGAGATCAGAGGTTTTTCTGAAGATGCGCAGGCTTTGTCCACCCGAGCTTCGGTGGCATTCCAGGATCAGGGAAGCGTTCCAGGTCCCAGAGGGTAACGTCGCCGTCTACCATCGGAGCAGCCGCCTGCCCCGTTCTCCGGCGCGGATGCTGGTCTCGAAAGTCCTGCCTGAAGTCTCTGGGCCAGGAAAGCACCTGGGTCGGTCTCTTGTTTCTGCCTCTCTCCTGGAGCAGGCGACTGCGGACATTGAGGCCTTCCTTGGTTTTTTTCCCCTCCATAAATTCTGTTTTCAGAGTGGGTGCCTGCTCTGCCTTACATCATTTGCAGAGATGAAATCACTCTATCCCTGCCCAAAAGAAATTGGAGGGAGGATGGTGGAAAGCTAGTATTTTTTAATTATTATTATTTTTTTTAAAGAATTGCATTAGAAGCAGAGAGGGAATACTTTTGCTGTCTTGCCAAGTTTACAGAATTTTGGGAGCACCTGGAAGTACTTGAATTGCACCAATTTGGATGGAAAAAGGAGTGTCTATTGACTCTGGAGTTGAGTTACAGCTGACAATTAAAAAGTCAAATGACTCTTTTCCTTTCCCACTAACTAACCGTGTGCCTCCTGTCAAGCTGATCTATTCCAAAAACGGTTTGAGTTTTTTCTCCCACCAGGAAACTGTCACCAGCTGGTCACATCAATTCCAAACAGCTTTTCTTTTTTCATGGCTTTGCCTATGGGCTGAGAAATCAAAGGAAGGAGCATTGCTCAAGGGAAAGCTGGGTACCTGCTGGCAGGGAGATAGGCACAGGTGACGGGTGTTCTGCCTCTTCCTTTTTCTCTGTTTTTGGGGTTTTTTTGTTTTGTTTTGTTTTAGCAGGCTCTTTGCTTTTCTCTGAGCACCGTCTCCTTTGCCTTCTCCTAACAATTAAGGCGTTGGGGCTGGGATTGCTTCCAGACCTTTGTCTCATGGCAGCACGCCAGCGTCTGCAGCCGAGTGGGACCAGCACGGGCTGCGCTGACGAGATGGCTCGTGGCCGCGGGTTTCACGCTGGCCACGCACGCTGTGGGCTGGCCAGACCTGTGTGCCGCCCAGCTCTGTAGTTCCTGATGAGCTGTGGGTTGGGTTAATTAATTACCCATCCCAAGCATTTTCCCACCGCCCCCCAGCCTACCCTCAGTGGGTCCACGTTGGCACTGCGTTGCAGCTGAGCTTTGAGGAGGCGTGACCTCTACTGCTGCTTTTTGGGGGGAGAAAATCCAATTGGAGCGATGGATGCAAAGGAGGCAGTCTCCAGCCCTCTGACACTGCTCCCAGAGGATGCTCTGCCCGCATCCTGGCTTGGTACCTGCTCCAAAGAAATGCCCCTGTGACCGTAACCACCTGCGCACCGGGGTTTTGCACAAGCTCTGGTGCAAAGCAGCACAACTCTTGGTGCGTACGTAGTGTGTCCTATAATGACATAGTGCAAATGCCAGCTAGCTGGTATTTTTCCAGCTTTGTAAAGTCAGTCTGGTCTCTGCTCACACGTGGTTTCTTGGAGGGGAGCCTGTGTGCTCTATCGTCACGGGGCTGCAGGATAGCAAGCTGCCACGAGGGAACAAAACACAAAATCAAACTTTTTTTCCAGCCCTTGGGGTTATGCAGGTAACCTAAAAATACAACTGGAATGTAACTGGGCGGTGACATCCTCCCGGAGCTGCCGGCAGAGCCGGCGCGGCTCGTGGCGGTGTTATCTGGCCGGTGCATGGAGGCCGGGTGTGGTGGCAAGACCCAGAGGTGTCAGCGCGAATGTCGGCTTCTGGCTGTCAGTAGCTTTGGCTAACGTGCCTGTCCCCCAAATCCCTCGCTGGGTACCGGGAGGTTCGTACCCTTCTCCCTTGCATCGGTTTCGCCCAGCCCCGGTGGCACCGTCGGTGTGACATCCCGCTCCGCCGGAGGAGATGAGTCCTGTGCGGTGATTGATTGTCCCCAAGTACCGTCCGAGGGGATGAGAAAGATGACCCTGTTCCCTTTCCGATTGGATTCGGTTCAAAGGCTTTGCTTAAAAATAGAGCTGCTGCAGAGTTTCCAGGCTGCGGGTCCCGTGCATGGCTCAGGCACATGGGGCTTTCCCATGGGACATGCACCTTGTACATGGAAAGGCGAGTGCATCCCGGGCTTGGGGCAGTGGCTGCATTAAGAGCCTTGACCAGGGAAACTGCTGCAATTCCCGGTTGGATGGAGAGGTGCAGCGGGCATCGGGCAGCGTGGCGCTGGGACAGCACGGCCGGCTGGTGCGTGGGCTTTTCCCTGATCGGAGGGAAAGCGGTATCCCGTGAAAATCACCCCCTGCCCAGGCAGCAACTCTTCTTTCGGGGCAGGCGAAGCCATTAATTTTTTGCTCAACCCCAAACGCTCCTTGCCGACCCTAAATGGGGCATTCCTCTTTTGCCGCTCGTGGCAAAGTGGCTCTTCCCCGGTCCCCAGCTGCGATGGTGACCCAGCCTGAACCAAACTGGCCTTGGGAGACGCTGCCTGTCTGCAGGGGAAGGGTGGGGAGAGGGGCACGGTGTTGGCAGGGCACTGTTTGAGCTCATTGCTGTTTTTAAGGGTGTGCTCTTCCACTTATTCGAGCCAGCTGGCTGATGGGAGTGATGGGAGCCATCCTTGTCCCTGGCTCTTTCCCGGCATACCTGGACCTGCAGCGAGTGCCTTGACTTCTCCCCGTGCCAGGATTTGCTTCCCCGGCTTCCCTCGGCTGTTGCGGGGCGACGTTCCAGCGCCGAGGTGTGGGAAGGCTTCGTTAACACCAGCGGAACACCCGATGCCTTTTTTGTTCCTCTGGGATTACCTGTAGCATATAAAGGGCCAGATGATTAATGGCAAATGGTGTGCGTCTTTCAAGGCTGGGCAATTCCTACCGCGTCAGCAAACTTTTGAAAGGGCTGCCAAGGGTGAGTGAGACTTGAAAGGATGCTTGGGTTGGTTTTGTTTTGGTTTTTTTTTTTTTTTCCTCTTGTTTTGTGGGGTTTTTTTTTTGTTTGTTTGGTTTTTTAAGATGCTTTTGAGATGTCAGGAAGCTCTGCTTTACACCGCCCCTGGTCCTTGGGCACTAAAACCCACCAGGACTAATTTAAAGGAAATCGTGTTTCCCATCCCACCTGCTGGGTTAGGGACTTTCTGCTCCAAAGCAGCAGTGATTTTTGTGGGTGTCTGGAAAGGTCCCTGGAGCATCTTATGTCTGGGTCAGGGAATTAGCCATCAAGCCAGAGAGTTAATGACAGAAGGACAGCGCAGCATCATTCTCCCCAGGAGTGCCAGGGGTGGGTGCTGGTGGCTCTCTGTGCCATCTGTGATAGCAGCTCCTGCATCAGCATCCTTTATGTGCTGATGATCTGTGCTTGAAACTATACCCTGGGAGTGGAAATGTGCCTGAGAAAATATCTTCCGCAGTCCTTCTGGGGCTTATATAAACACTATTTAAAATTAGAGTCACTCATTATGTTGGTATGTGCATTTACCTTGACCTCTGACTTTTCTGCCTGCAAATGTGTATGGCCTGGCACAGCCTACGAGTTAGGGAATAGCTCAGGAGCAAACCGGAGGCATGTTTTTTTCTGTAGTTTAAGGTAAAGAAGCTGGTACAGTATCTCCCCTCCAGGCTGACAGAGAAATCAAAAACAAAACTGCAGCCTGTCAAGGCTGAGTCTGGCTTTGATCAGGAATGTCAGCGCTGGCTTCTGCCAGGCTGGTTTTGAGGGAAAGGGGAAGAGCAGCGATACTTTTCCATGGCTTTTCTTGCACGTGTTTGCAGAGAAACGAAGGATTATTTTTTTTTTTTCCACGCTGTCGTCTCTCTCCCTTGCTATTTACCAGCCAAATCCATGCAGCGACTTATATTTTGCCACCAGAGATGCTGTCTCGGTTGTCACCCTGCAATAGCCGCTAAGCTCCATACCGGTATTATCATGGAACAATATTTCTACTATTTGTTGTGGTAATAGTCGTTAGTGGCAAAGCAATTAGCGTGTCACCTGCAGCAGAAAGAAATGTGACCTCTTTCTATCCCGGCACCCCCTCGGTGCCCAAACCGGCGAGCGTGGGCTTCCCTCCGCTCCGATGCCGGGACCGTCCTCGAGCAAGGCTCGCTCCGGTGGGATGCTTGGGGAGGGGGATGGAGGAGGCAGGAGCGGGCTCTGCCTCTCTGCCTGCAAGCTGGGTTTGAATGATTTAATTTGTCGGAAGAAAACGCGTCCCACTGGGATGCACTGTAGCAATCCAGTGCTTCAATGGCTCCCGGAGCTGGAGCTGGCTCCCCCCCAGTTTCCTGTTGACGTCATCTGCTATTTCGCTGCTGCAGTTTTTACAACTGTTGAGCTTTCAAGGGTAATCGGAGCTGAGACCGGCCAACCTCGGCAGCTGCCGATGAGGGAACGCGGCTCTACCTTCCCCGTCTCCCCCAACTCGCCTTCGCCGCCGCCGGCCTCGCGGACCCCCGGGAGCCAGGGACGGCAGGCGAGGAGAGTCGCGTGAAGCCGGCGAGCGCTTCGGGCCATGCATTCCCACTGAAAATAACCATCGGTGCTTGCGAGAAGTGCCGTGGGCCGGATCCTGTGGGGTTTTTTTATTATTTTTTTTTTTTCTCCCCCCCCTCCCTCCTCCAGTCCGCCCCCATCCCACTCTTCTGCCAGGCGTGCCGGCGCTGTTCTTCATTTCTGGGAAACCATGGACAAGAAGCAAGGTAGATGTTGCAATTTCCAAAACACGTGGTCGGGGAGAGTGAAGGGTTGATTCTGGTGCTAAAAGGGACCGTGTAACTTTTTTGGGTCAATCCGCGCGGTTTTACTTCTTTCCTCTTGCTTGGGCGGGGGGTCAGTGTTTGCAGCTGGGGATCTATTTTTAAAGCACTGGAAACTTGCATGTTTTTTGAGGGGGTGAAACGCTGGCATCTTAATTGTAAAAAAAAATAAAATAAAATCTAGCATGGCTAAAGGAAAATATTCAGAGGGTAAAGCTAGCTCCTGGCTCCGGTCTTGGTTGCATTCCTGGGACACAGGGTTTTCCAGCAGCTCCTGCGTGGTCGTCCCCTGCTAAAAAGCCTGTTGCATTGGAAAGGCGGGTGCCCACGGCAGTCAGGAGCTCTGATTCAGTGCAGGCTGACAGGTTGTTTTGGGGCTGCAAGGGGCTTTTTCTGAAGCGTGGTTTTTTCCTCCTCCTCGCTTGCTTTTTTTGCAGAAGTGGCGAGCGCGGGGCGGCGATGACCCGCCGGAGCCCCTCTCTGCAGTGGGACCTCGGCGGGCCGATGAGTGACGGCTTTCGGCAGGTTGAGGGCCCTTTTTCCACTTCCACAGATAGCTTTTTCCACTCTCAACGGTGGAAAATAGCACAAAGTGCGCCTGTGAGGAGCTGGCTCTTGTGACCAAAGCAACCAAATTCCCCTCTCTGCTTTGCACCCTGCCTCTAATTTCTTTCGTTCTTTTTTTTTTTTTCCCTTGATGCTTTTTTGTTCCAGCTCTTTCTTTGCAGCAGGGCTGGGATCCACCCTCCAGCCTTCTGCCCCCATCCATGGCATTCGACTCTCCTCCTCGGATCGAGGAGAACTGGGATGCATCCGAATCGTTTTCCCCAGCACTAACAAAGCGGCACAACTCTGGAAGCAGCCTCCCGTGCTGCAGCCGTCCCCAGGATTTCACCTGGGGCTGGAACCAGAGCCTTGGGGAGGCAGCGGAGAGGTTTAATTTCAAAGGTCGGCTCAGGCAAATAGTTTTATTTACAGTTCTTTAGATTGTCCTGTTTGTTTCTCTCCGCCTACGCCGGGAGAGGTGCAGCTTAATAGAACTGAAGTTGGTGGTGGCAAAGATGAAGATTCAGATGTTGAATTAAGCAGTTGCAGGAAATGTCTGTGTCAGTTCTTAGCTGGCGGAGGCTATAGCATGAGAAAAAAATTGTTAGTTTTTTTTTTTTTCTTTCTTTAGGAGGAAATGGTTCCTTTCTTAGCATAAAGGATGCAGTTACGTGCCTGCAGCATCACGTGGGTTACAATCGTGTCTGCACCAGGAACTTCTGTCAGCTAATTTTCCCCTGCCCGGGTGCAAGGCGCCGTGCCGTGTGCCCCCATGGCCGGCAGCCCCTTCCGCTGTTTTGCGTGCCCAGGGTTGGTACCAGAACCCTGGGGCTTGCAGGGGCATGTCACCGTCGTGACACCTTGTCCCGCTGCTGCCTTTTTTTGCCCACGTGGAGGGATCTCTAGCGAGGAGCTGCATTGCTCTATGCTTGCGGCCGCCCCTCCTGCCCAGTGCCCTGGGAAACTAGCGTGTTTCTAGGATTTTCAGGTGATGTAAACCGTTCTTCATGTTATAGCAATTCCTCTTGCACCAACTCTGCTGGGGTCCCAAACGCGGGATGGACGGTGCTGAGGCCTCGCCGGTGAGAAAGAGCTGACAGCAGCTGCCTGCGGGGGCTAAAAGCAAATGCTGCCCTGGGATGTACTCGGGACAGAAGGGCTTGAATTGCAAGGTCTTGTCATGCCCATCCCACTGCCTTTTTGTTCATCCCATTTTATTTTTCTCCCCACCCCCAGTCCTTCCTCCACCCTCGTTCACCCTGAAACAAGTGCGTGGGTTTTTCCTGGGGGGCTGCAGAGCCTCAGGAACAAGGTCACCTCCCGGAGGTGACACATCCAGCTCTGGGGCTTGCAGCAGGCAGCCCAGCAGCCGCGGGGTGCTGGGAGGGGGGCAATTGCTGGGCTGTGCCCCCATCTCCTGCACTGGGGCTCTGCCTGCCCCAAGCTGGCTCTGCAAGAGCTTCAGGGTGGGACTGCTCATCTCTTCTTTTTTTTTTTTTTTTTTTCTCTTTTTTTTTTCTCTTTTTTTTTTTTTTTTTTCCGGGCTGTGCTCAAGGGGAAGTGGTGCCTGCCCCACTCCACCTCTGCCCAGCCAGACCCACGCTGCTGCTGCAAGCAGTGGGAAAAGCTTGCAGCAAGAAGCAGGAATTCGGGTCAGCCTAGAGGGTGGTGGAAAACTCCTGGCAAATATTGGGAGAGCCGTAACAGGCGAATCCAATCTCTGCCTCAGCTCCCCTGGCTGCAGGGCAGCATCGTGGGTGATTTTATTCCTGCAAGCATGGGCTGAGCTGGGTTTTCCGCTGGCGTAGGTGGCCCAGCCAGAGCCTGGGAGTGGTGGCAGAATACCTCCGGTTTAAATTGTGCTTTTTCAGATTGGAGCTAGGAAATACTCTTCGCGGCTAGGCAGGACGGGGTGGGAAGGGGATCGTTGCTGACCCAGGCGGTACGATGCTGGGAAGTCAAGGGCAGCAGTTTGGGGGTACAGGGAAGTGGGGTGACGTGCAGGGCCCCTGTTATAGCAGAGTTCATAGGGGATGGCCAATGCACAGAGGCAATAAATGACCCTCCTGTACTGTGCAGGGGGTTTGTAACGGGGAATCTCCGTGTCCCTTGCTGCCCCTCTAACCCACGCTTGCAAATCCTCCTGCCTGCGAACTCGGGCTCCACCGAACAACGCTCCCTATTGATGCCCGACCCCAGACTGGGTGCTCCCAGCTCCTTCTGGCCTGGCTTTTGCAGCCAGGGCTAAGGAAGGGCTGACGCCGCAGCCTGCGGGACGCCTGGCTCCGGGAGCGTGTGGACCCTGCTCCTGCCCCGTGAGTCACCGCGCTGCGGCCGGCGCTGCCAGGGGAGCCGGCGGCACAGAAGGCGCTTTGTGCCGGCTGTGTGGGGTTACTATGGCAATTGGGGAGAAGGAGAGCAAACAGATTAAACAAAATACCAGCCGGAATGGGGGGCATTTCAGGGCTTCGTGTAAAGGTCTAGCTGGTAGCTGCTTTGGGGGGGCTGCGTGCAAACCGCTGTCTGCATTTCAGAGCAGGTCATGGAGGAGAAATGCTTGGTGCGAAGCTCCCGGTCAGCAGCGAGCTAAATCTGACCCCCGGGATGGGATGGGATGGGATGGGATGTGTGAGCTCCCCGACCTGCCTGGGTGCAGAAGGACATTGGGGACCCCAGTTTTTAGGTTCTGTTGTCGGCCCCCCACGCTGAGTAGCGAGAGGCTGTGCGTGGGAAGAGGAGGCATTTCTGAACCCATGGATGGCATCTTTCCTTTGGCTCTGTTTTGCATTTGCTTTCCTCGTTGCTCAACCGGGTATTTTGCAAAGTGTCATCAGTGGGCATGCTGGGCTGTTGATAGTCCCCCTCGCAGCCCTGCTAGATGGGCGATGGGGAAGGAAACTTTGCAGGCTCATGAAGTAGAAGCCGTGATTGCTGTGATATGGTCAGGTCTCCAGAGATGGTTTCCAGCCAAGCAGGATTGGTTTGGGGCAGAGCGGCTTGCTGGCTGGTTTCATTGAGCTGGAAGTTCACATCGCTCCCGCAGCTCACGGGAACTGTGCTGGTCCCTTATGGGCCGGCTCTGATGCAGGAAAGGTGGCAGATAAGATGGGGATATGGACTGATCCGTGCTGATTCCCTCAGCAGGGAGGGATGCTGCTGGTCCAGCAGTTGGGACCTTTGCAATATCTTGCAGACCAGCTTTCACCTGCAGCCTCAGCAAGGTTTGTGTTTGGGGGAGGACGGGACTGGAAAAGTGGATTTCAGGCACTCGTCTGAGCTGAGATGTCTGGAGCTGGGGGGGACACAGGGATGGGGACGGGAGCTGTCTGTGCTGGGAACGTGCTGGACATGTATAGTCCTTCTGTCTCGCTGCTGCTGCAGCAGGAGCTCTCAAACGGTGCTGTGTCTCCCGCTGAAATCCCAGCTCCTCGCCTCTCCCCTCCCTTCCCCGGCGGCCTTTGGAGTGCTGGACTTTGTCCGCACGCCTGTTCCCAGGAGCCAGGCAGGTAGGAGCTGTTTCGAAGGGCCGGCCAAGGCCACGCTGAGCCATCCGCTCCCAGCCCCATGCCTGGAGCACACCTCGCTCTTTGTGCTTTTTAATGCATCTTCCAGGTCCGTGCAGCCAGAAGCGCCTTTAACTGCAAAGCGCAGCTGCCCCCTCGTCTCTTTTGGGGGGGGGATCAGGACTTCGACTCTCTCAGCTGTATCACTTCAGCCCCCATCCCAGCCCCTCCGTGATCTATTTATTTTCCCAGCGAGTCGGGGTAGGTGGGTGAGCTGTTTGCCGATGGAGGAACGGCTGGGGCTTTGCTGAGCAGCCGGGGGTCCGCGGCACAACAGGGAGCTGATTCTCAGCCCTGCGCAGGTCTCCTGCGCCCATTGCTGTCCCCTGGACCTCCAGGCTGGTTCTCTCTTATCCCTGTGGTTTCATCTGCAAGTGTTTGGCCCGCCCTGGACGTGTCTGAACCCCTTTTCCCTCTGCGGTTGCGGGTTATGTTATCTCGGTGCCGTTGGGAGTTGGGGAGGAGCGGGAAGAGAGCATCCTCTCGCCAGTCACTCCTGATGGGATCGTGCCTTGGCTGGTGGGGTCTCAGCCTCCGCAAGCCTGGGTTTGTGGCCAGTTTGCTATAGTCAGCTCCTGGTTTTGTCCTGGTTTCCCTTCGTTGGGTGTGGAGTGTCTCCTCTCCTGCTGGGAGTGACTCCTTGGGTTTTCCTTAGGTTTGGTGGCCGTCACCCTCCGTGCCAGATCTGACCCACGCTACGGAATGGCTCTGGCTCTTCCCAAGAAAGCCTGGATGGGGGCTGAGGGGCTGTGGGGGCAAGGAGGAGCAGGACAGGGAGAGTTTTTCGGGAACCCTGGACATCACTAATGGCGTGGGGACCTCTTGTGGCTGGAGAAATGGGGATCAGGCCAGCCTCGGCTGGGCTCCGGCAGCCCAGTCTGCCTGCAGCGTAGCTGGGATATTGCTCTCCTCGTGGGATCAGGAGGGATGCGGGGTTGGTACCTGGTGGGTCTGGAGCGTGAAGGCTGAGCTGGTGTCTCCCTTCTCTCTTTCAGATTCCAAAGGATCCTTGGAGCCGCACAAACCAGGTGAGCGCCCAGCAGAAATCGCGGCTTTAAGCCGTCTCCTGAATATCAACAATTAAAATCTCCAAAGAGAGGGGACTGTTAATGGCCATGACGGGTAAAGAGCACTTTTGGGGTGTCTGAGGAGCACTGCAAGGCAGCGCTTGGCTGCAAGACTTGGAAAATACTCTCTGTCAGTGCAATCCTGGGTATTTCTGCAGGCAAGTGCTCAACAGGGACATCGAGACCCACTTGTGCTTCTGGCTATTGCCTGAAATTTTGGGCAAATGGTCATGAGCTCTGTGACCTTCTTGTCGTCTTGCTGTAGCTGCAGTGTTAGGGGACCCAGGCCCTGCCTCCCCTACCTGGTTGCTGCAGGCAAGAAGATGCTTGAAGGAAGAAAAGTAAAAATGCCAGTTGCTCATGTATGCATCTTCTCTTCCAGCGAAAAGCAAGAAGAAACGGGAACTGAGGATAACATGTGTCCCCATCAAACAGCCCGTTGCCAACACAACGTAAGTATCTCTGTTGCTTAAAGTCAGCCAGTGATTCTCTGGAGCTGGATTCAACGCCGTGTCAAGGGGAATGGCCCATGTAGACTTTACAGAATCAGGATAGTTATTTTTTTCTCTTAAGCTCTGGCTTCTGGGTGATGAGAAGGAATTACACACGTATGCACATGTGCATGCAAACACATACACAGCGTGTGTCTCTCTGGGAGGTGCCTGTTTGACTTGAAATGACTGAAAGGCAAAGGCTAGCAGACTGCTGGGAGACTTCAGTCTTCCTGCCATGGCTGTGCCAGTGCCAAAGGGCAAAGGTGTGGTGGAGAGAGCAAATCTGCCCGAGGGAAGAAGAGGGAAGGATTTTGAATGCAGGGGAAGAGAAGGGCTGGTGGCAGCTGGACCATGGCAGGAGCAGGGGGATGAGGGTTGGGGGATGTCCTGCCACGCAGAGCATCTTCCCCCTGACCTGTGCCTCGGGGCTAGTTTGAGTTGTTCGCAGCTCCCCGCCTCGGTGCGAGGAGGACGTGGATGTCTTGCGTTGCTGTGCCGCGCACCGCTCGGTGCCGGGGGCTGGTGCCCAGCTATATCTCAGGGCACCGGAATTTCTCTCTGCCCCATTTGTTTTTGTGCAGCTGATGCTTGTTATGCTGTGGAGGAGAGCCCAGGGTAGTGGCACTTGGTTTGACAAAGAGCAGACGGCTTAAATTCCTCTTCCACGGCGCTCTTCCAAAACACCTCGGGCTGCTGCATCTCCACCACTGAGCCTTGTTTGCTCCAGAAACCCTTTCTAAAGACCCTCCCAGCTCCAGGAAAGCAGTGAAATCCCCGAAGAAGAAATAACACTACCAAAACCCCAGGTAGATAGGGCAGATCTGCTGGAGGGGGAGCCAGGGGAACTCCCCCGTTAATGCTGTGCAGCCTAGCATGCACACACCGAGCCCTGCACGCAACAGCCACCTCCTTCCCCCATGGGCGCATCTGTCTCTGCTCCTATCGGTGTTTGAATTTCCCCTCAAGAAGGCATCGTGCCGGAGTTTGTGGGGCGCTTGCATGCCCAGAGGCTGGTGCAAGCTATCCACAGCTCCTTTTCAAGCTGCAGCGCAAATATTTGCGCAGTGCAAGGCTTTTGCTGTGAGCTTCAAGTACTTCCTTGAAGCCAGAGGTTGCCTTATTGCTCTGACGGGAATTGAGAGGCTAAACCAGTTGGGCAATCTCCACTCTTAGAAGGTTCCAGGGGCTGGGGATAGTAGAGAAGCAAAGCACGAGGGACAAAAAGCTCATGTCGGCTCTAAAAGTACCATGCTGCCCATAATGGGAAGTGGGCAGCGATGAGGAAAAAAGCCATAAAGAAAGACTTTCGCCTGCATGGTGTTGTGCAAAGCGTGACACTGAAGTGCTGCCTGCTCTGCCTGCCACGCTGCCTGAAACAGGCCCGCGAGTGTACACAAATGACTCACGGGTGAGGAATTACCTGTTGTTCCCTCGGCGTGCGTTTCGGGCTACGTGGCTGTCCTGTTACAACACCTGCCTGTCAAAACATGACAGCTGAGCTGCTCTGCCACAGAAACGTCTCATCCCGTCGGTCTCGGTTCCTCGGGCTCATCTCCTGAGCAGGGATGGTTTCGTAGCCTGTTGGTTTGATGCACGTCTCGCCTAGCTGACTCTCTGGGGTTCTCGCTGCCTGCGTGCAGTGAGTGCCTCGTGGGTGTGGGTTGAGGTGTTACTGGCATGATTAAAGCATTTGTGAGTGTTTGGAGGGGGCTGGTTTGAACCCACGACAACAAGGCACGGTGGAGAGCAGCGGCTGAAAGTGCTCGAAGGAACGTGAAACCTGGCTCTGGCCAAGAGGGTTCATGAAGCTGGGCTTTCTCACGATATACTCTCTTTTCTTGCAGGCCCCCGAGGAACTTGGACTCCAGAGCGTTCATTACCATCGGAGATAAAGTACGTGACAATGTGATTTCTTTTTTGCTTGCTTCCAATTTTGTTTGCCCCATGCACGTAGAGTTTCATGGATCGTGCCTGACAACCTGTGAGATCACATCTTGAGATTTCACAGCACCCCGTGAGAAGGATGGTGCCCTCCTGGTGCACCCTCGTGGGATGCATCTTTGCAGGGATGAGACATCCCACAGCAGGACCTTTCCCCTGTGGAGCAATGGGGCATCTGTGTGTATTTAGAGCAGTGACTGTTGGGGAGCTGAACATGTTGAGACGCCTCGTCTCTGAGCCTGAGCACTCGCTGGCTGGTCTCTCCTCCCTGCGGGCAGTCCCTGCAAGGCAGATGGGTGGCATCGAAGGCCAGCTGTGCAGTTTTGTCCGTAGTGGGAGATCACAGCAGTCCCTTGATAGCCCCACCAGCCACCTGGGTCTGAATGGATGGACCCAGCCCACCTGCCCTAAATCAGCGTGGTCTCGCCGCGCTCTCCGGCTGCCCCAAACAAAGTCCCTTTTGTCCTGCGTACCCGCAGGGCTGTGTTTCTGCCCGTGGCCCAGGAAGAGCTGGGCGCAAAGCTTCTCTCCGGCTCTCCAAAGACTTTCCTAGTGACCTGATGAAAAACACTGCTAGAAATAGCCACTGTCTCTCTTTTATTTCATTCTCTTGTTACGGGCTCTCTTGGGGCTGCAGAAGGCTGTTTGCAAGCGAGCTAAAAATACCATGCATTGGATCAGCCCTATATCTAGCTACTTACCTTCCAGGCTGGGAGGTGGCTTGGCTGATGGGATCTGGGTCCCTCAGCCTCAGGGCAAGGTTTTAGGGTTAGGGGAGAGGAGGGGAAGCTTTGGCCGGGTCCAGGGAACAATCCTGCTGCCTGTGCCATTTTCTGGCTGTTGTGTCGTGTGTATTAATAGCTCGGGGAGAGATGCTCTCAGTAGCAGCCTGGGCATGGTGTGTGCAAGGGGAGAGTGCTGTAGCTTGGGGAAAGCTCTCTAGATTTGCTTCCTTCCCTGCTCTGCCTCCTCCGGTGCTTACAGGAGGGGACTGGTCCAGGTGTTTTGGAGTGACATAGTGGAGGAAGAGGGCTTGGGCAGATGGGCAGAAGGCCAGCTTTAGGCTTTGGGGCTGGATGACGACCTCGGATCCGTTGGATCTGTGCAGGCGATGCCGTGTGTCCCATTACCAGGGGAGGGGAGCACCAGCTCCGTCGGTGCATCGCCTCTTGCTGGGCAGGGCGATGCTGGTTCCTGGAGTGTGCTGGGAACCGCCAGCTTCTGGGGAAGCCTTAGGGTAAATGCCAGGAAAAAAAACCCAAAACAATAACCTGGAACAACTGCAAAACACGTGTCCTGAAAAGCACCACCAGATCCTTCCTGGAGGCCCCTGCAGGAGCTGCGAGCCTGCACTGCTGCTCTGCCAGCTTCCCGGGGCGGTGGGGTGGGGGGGGGGTTCGACATGTCCCCCTTAGCCCTGCTCTCCTCATTTCTGCATCCACTGTCCTGCCCAGGAAAGGGCCGGCACCTTCCTGTGCTGGGCAGCACATAGCTCAGCGCTGAGCTCAAGCACAGACCTCCCTTGCTCCCTGGCCTCGGCCGTCTGCCAGGCACATCTGGCTCGAATAAATGGAGCCGGGGCTGGCAGGAAGGTCCGGCAGAGCTGGTCGCTGCTGGCCGTGCCGTGGCCAGTGCCGAGGGGAGTTTGCTGGCCAGGAGCCCGGCAGCCACATCTCCCAGTTTGGCTCCTTAATGCCAAAAGCTGTTTCCTCTCCGCTCTGGGCGTAGCTCGCAGGCACGGTATCCGGCGCTGTGCCGTGCCTGTTTCCCACCCTCGCTGCCTTTGTGGCTACTGGGGCAATTTGGCATCCTGGTATTATTTTTGTTCCCTGAGACCGGAGGAAAACTGGAGGCTGGATAAAGCCTGGCTAAAAGAAGGCCTGTGACTTATTAGGAGCGATGAACGCAGCGTCCAAAAATAGCCCACGTCTCACTCAAACGGTTTGTGCCCTGCCCAGCAAAGGAGGCAATTACAGGGTAACGCGTCTTTAGGGAAATTTGTCTGTGGGTTGCGCAGGAGCTCGCTGGCTGCCTGCTGCGTGGGGCACTCGCTTGTCTGAGCGCTGGCGATGGTGTTTTTTTTTTTTCCAGGTTGAAGCAAGACTTATGTAGTTGCACTTGCCTGAGTTCCTTTGCTGGTGCTAACTCATATTTTACCTTGCTGGCTGCTTTCTGATGGTGGGAGAAAGTATCAAAAGCGGGTAAAACCCATTCGAACTTCCCAATAATTAGGAATTGAGTTGCTGGGTTGCTGTGTGCACTATCCCATCTAAGAGTGGCTTTGCACGGGTGAAGGTGTTATTAGACACGGAGGTGTGTTTGTCACCAAAGATCTCTTGGGATGCGGGGCGAGGTGGGGGATCCCCGGCTGTGTACAGGGATTTGGAGCGGTGGCAGAGGCTCCTGACCGCTGCCCGTGTTGGCACGGGAGCTGTTAACATCCTGCAAATAGTTCAGCGACCGCAGAAATACCCTTGTGTGGGTAATCCCGAGCAGGCAGAGAGGCACCAACCTTTGGTGCCCTTTCCAGTGGCAGCGTGCCCTGGCTTAAAGGATGAAAGTCCTGCTCTCAAGCTGCAGAGGGGGAATTAAATGAGCCCTGATGAGTACGGGGTGAGAGGGTTTGGGCTCTGGTTCAACAGAGCAAAAAATATACCCATCTTCTCTAAGCATGGTGCCCCTGGTACGTATAGGAGCTGGTGGAGTCCTGTAGGTACCATCAAAATGCTCTTCATGAGTGAGCTGCAAATGTTGGGCCTCTGCTGACGCCCTTGTTGATAAGCATGCTTGTATCTGATTTTATTTTTTTTTTTTTTTTGTCTGTCTCTCCCCAAAGAACTTCGAGGTGGAAGCTGATGACCTGGTGGCAATTTCAGAGCTGGGCCGTGGGGCCTACGGCGTGGTGGAGAAAGTCCGGCACGCGCAGAGCGGCACCATCATGGCCGTGAAGGTGAGGATGGCTGCTTGCTGAGGGGGTTGGAGATCAAGATGTGCAGCTCCAAGAGAGCGAAGAGACTCTGCTGAGCTCCACCAGTCACGGCAAAATGGGGACAGGCTCGGTTTGGCAGTCTCTGGTATTCCTGGTGTGGTTTGGCTGTTGAAGGGTCTGCGCTGATACCAGCTGGGCACCGTGGGGGTGGTCAGCAGGCTTTGAAATCCAGGCTTGGTGCCTGCAGTTAGATACAGTGCGAGGTTTGGATGTCAGAGTGCTTGTCCAGGCTGCTGGCCTGATCCTGCATGCACTGCAGAGCTTGCCAAGGTTTATCATTCATTAAGGTGCTGTCTGGAAAAGGGAATCTGGGCATCTCCTGGGTGCTGCTGGCTGCAAAATAAGCATAAAACGCTTGCCCTGGCCTCAGAACCACAGGTCGTCCGAGTCAGATTGAGGGATAATGGTGTTATCCCACCTATGTCAAACCCCTCTTCTTTCATTTTTGCCTCAGAGGATTCGAGCGACTGTGAACACTCAGGAGCAGAAGAGGTTATTGATGGACTTGGACATCTCCATGAGGACAGTTGATTGCTTCTACACTGTCACCTTCTACGGAGCCCTCTTCCGTGAGGTACTGAGCTGGTGGATGGCGGGTGGGCTCTGCAGCACCTGGGGCCTGTGCGATTGCGCTGAAGGCACTACGCTGTCCCAAACCAAAGTTTGAGATGCTGCCGTGACTTAAAGTCAAAGGCTTGCCTCCTTCAGGCAGCGTTGACCGGGTCCTATTCCGCACTCCCACGGCAGATGCTCGAGCATGGTGTCCATGGCCCAGACTGATTTTGGGTAGACCCTCAAAGGGAGACCATCGCAGGTAGCTTTGCTGGTACCTGGACATCTGTGCCCATCGCTGTCTAGTGAGGAGCCTCTGGGCTGGTGGCCGTGGCCAACAGCGGCTGTGTGGCAGGGACCTTTGCTTGCCCTGTGTGGAAGGGACGGTGTCCAGTTGTCCGTCCATCCTCACCGCTCCCTTCAGCTCCCCGGGATTTCCAGGGAATTCCCTCTCAACTACTTTCTCTCTGTCTGCAGGGCGACGTGTGGATCTGCATGGAGCTCATGGACACCTCCCTAGATAAATTCTACAAGAAAGTACTGGAGAAGAAGAAAACCATCCCTGAAGACATTTTGGGGAAAATGGCCGTGTCTGTGAGTGCCTCTTGGGTTCTTAAGTGGTTTTGTTCATCCCCTGAGCCTGTTGGAGGTCTCTGTTGAGGCCTGCAGCATGTAGAAACAGATGCTGTGGAAGACTGGTGCTGTGTGTGACTAACGGGTACTCTTTTCGCTCTGTTTGTCCCCAGATTGTACGAGCTCTGGAGCATCTGCACAGTAAACTGTCCGTAATCCATAGAGGTAGGTGCTGGATGGGGTTAGTGTGATGTTGCTGGAGATGTAGCCTTGAAATAAATTACGCGAGGACTCCCTTTTCAGGAGATGCGTGGTGTGTTCCTCTGGGATGCCTACAGTGGGGTCTAATGGTACTTAGGACCGTGGTGGACAGATCTAGATGCCCAAGGCTTGTTCCTGAGATGTATCCCTCATGCGTCTGCTTGCGTGATGTTGTTCTCTTCCTCCTTTCCAGATGAAGGGTTGAATACAATAACTGAATTCCTCACTACCTGTATTTTTATGGACATCTCTGTCTATCTCTGAATACAGAGGTGCCTCAAAGGCAACTCTCGGGGACAAAATCCTCATGTCTTCCAGGCTGGGTGGTTCTAGCAAGGTGCGGGACTGAAGGAGAGCTTATAAAAATCAGAGACAGCAATCGTAACACCCAGGTCCTGCTCTTCATTCTGGTGTAGTTCCTTCTGTACTTGTGGACAGATCATGATGGGCATGAGACAAGCTGTCCTGAGAACTTGGTAGAGCTGGGCTTTTAAGGCTGTGTTGGCCACCTAAACCTCTCCTAAGGAGCTGGGCATTAACTCCTCAACATTTTATTTCAACCTTTGGACCTGCCTCATTAGAGAGGAGGCCTGTTCTGACTGGAGGGCATGGTTACAGTTTTACCTGTGACCAACTTCTATTGAAATAAAAGACTTGGTGGGGTTTTGTCTCCGTTCCCTTGTGTTAGGGCCTGCCTGGTCCCCTCCCAGGTCAGCAGGGAGTTGTCCATCTTGTCTCAGGCTCTGCAGTACCTCTGCAAAGGCCGATCTGCCCTCTTGTGTTCTCTCTCTTAGACGTGAAACCTTCAAACGTGCTGATCAACAAGGAGGGACATGTGAAAATGTGCGACTTTGGGATCAGCGGCTACTTGGTGGACTCGGTTGCAAAAACCATGGATGCTGGCTGCAAACCGTACATGGCTGTAAGTGTGCTCATGTGGCACTGGAGCCGGCAGCCTTCAGCCTTGACTCGAAGAGGCTGCCGCTTAGAAATCAATCTTGGTTCACCTCTGTCCTGAGACAGAAACCACTTCAGAGTGCTCTGGGCTTCCTGACTCAGCAGAGTCCTCCAAGGATGGGATTACCCTCCCTGTAAGCCCTGCTCTGTGTGTTAATACCGTAGCAGGCTCTTCCTCTGCCACCTTCCATTTGCAGAAGGGTAAAAGACCGGCTGGTGCTGGCTGTGGTGGTTGGAAGGGCTGCTCCTTGTTGGCTAGAAAATGCTGAGGCTTTTCTTGGCGGGATCATTTCATTTCATCCTCGAGTCAGTATGAATTTCCCTTTGCCATTTGTGGCATCTGTGTAGGTAGCCCATGCTCCCGGGACAGGGATTATGCCGCAGGGATAGTACAAGTCTCCCTCAGGAGCTGGAGGGGAGAGTTTGTGAGTTGTGTGGAGCAAGATCTGGCTTTCATCAGTGCTAGATTTAACCTCAGACCCTGCCTCCATGGGGACATGAGCCAGGGGAATCCACCCAACCTGGGTTTTGGAGCCAGAGATTTGCTCAGTGGGGTTTGCCCTGGGAAAATGAGATAGAGTTGTAATATCTTCCATTTTGCTGTTACAGCCAGAAAGAATAAACCCTGAGCTGAACCAGAAGGGCTACAACGTGAAGTCGGATGTCTGGAGTCTGGGGATCACAATGGTAATGCCAAGGGCTGGGACTGGCACCCTGCAGCCCAGGGGTTGGGTTGGGATGGGGTCTGCTCTGGCTGGGCTCTACCCCTGCCGTCAGCAACTAAATTCTGAGCGTGATAGCTTAAGGCATGAGATTACATGCCCTGGGCACAGGGTGGAGGTGCTGCCCAGTGCACACAGGGGTACCTCACCCAGGGCAGGTAGCTGTGAGCCGGTGTGTGCTCACCACTGCTGCGGCTCTTGCCAAGTCGGCTGGCAAGCTTGCCAGGAGATAATCCATTTTCTGCCCTTTCTCTTTCCTCCTCTCCCTTCTTGCCGGATCCTGGGGGATACAAAAAGGCCTGTTATTCCCACGTGGTTCCCTTGTACCTTTCCATTTGGTTTCACAGAGCTAGTTGTGTACAATGCCAACTCCAAATAGCTCCACTTAGCTCTGAACTATGTTGATGTGGATGGCAGGCTCCCAGCGGGCACTATCTGGATGACAATGGGCTTAGTTGGGCATTCAGGAGTCTGACTTCTAATTGCTCTGCGGTTCCCCGTGCGCTGGCTGGAGAGGTAGTTAGCGGAGCAGGGTTTGCTGCGGCGGGGTCTCAGCTTTCCTGCGTGCAGCCCCCTCCCGGGTTAGCAAAGCCTTGCAGGAGTATCGGGGTGAGTTAGCCTGCCCTGCTGCAGCCAGGGGTGCTGTGCATGATTTGCAGGACTTGCTGCAATCAGAGCAGCCAACAGGAAGGGGAAATACTTTCAGTTCCAAAATCGCAGCTGCTCAGGATGGTTTATCTACCTCCTGCAAGAAACGGATCTTGCAGAAAGCAGCTGAAATCTTCTGGCGCCAGAGGACAAAGGAAATCCCAGCTGTTGGCTCGAAGGGGATGCCGCCTGGGAACGTCTCTCGCTTTGCAGGAGACTGCCTCTCTGTGGGTAGATTATTTTCAGGAATTTTTCCTGCACCCTGTTAGCCGTGACCTTTGAGTGCTGCATCTCTGCATTTGTGTGTGCTGTGCAGATCTCTTGGGAAATATTCCCTCTTCCCCAGCTAGTTTTGTCTGCAGCACCAAACGCAAGCCCCTCTCCTTTGTGTCCCCATGCCAGTGCAGAGCAAAGCTGGGCTGGCTGGCTGGAAATGTAATCAGCTCCAGCTTTCCTCCCGAGATGCAGGAAGCTGTGGGATGGGAGATTGCATGAATGACGAAATCTCTCAACCTTTCCAAAGCTGGATGGGAGAGGGGACCTTGCTGAAAGCCTGCCAGCCTGCAGCTGAACGGAGCCCCGACCTGTCTGATTCCCTCTAATGTCTTCCTCCTGGGCTGGCTTCCTGTTTTGTTTTGTTTTTTTTTATGATTTCTGAAGAGGATTGATTGATTTCAGACCGGCTGGTTTTAGGGCCATTGAGTCGCAGGGCTAATCCAGGCCTTTCTGGGCTGGTGGCTTCATTCAGTTTTCCAGCAGCAGGAGCTGAGCTTCCCTGACCCAAACCAGAGGTGCGTAGGGGCATCTGGCTCTGCCCCATGTCCTTTCAGGTTTCTTATTCCTCCCATCCTGTCCCACCCTGCCAGGCAGGTCTGGAGGTTCTGTTGCCTGTTTTGAGACAGGAGCCGACCCTTGGCATGAGGAGACTGCCCAAGAGCTGTGATGGGCTTTTTCCTGCTTGAATGGGTGATGGAGCAGAGGTGACGTGTAGGAAGGACCCAGTAATTGAGGTGGTTTTGGCAAAGATCTTCATAAGTGATGTTCTAGCGCTTGGTTTTTCTTGGGTTTGTGGAATTTTTTTTTTGTGTCTGGCTCATATAGTACTAGCCTGAAGCCCAGAGGCTGCCTTATGGCGAGCAAAGCACTTTAGAAGCCAGTGCAGAAACGGTGTGCTGTTATTATATTATTATCTTTTTAAATAATCCCATTTTACATACCTTTGGCGGCTTCCTGTAAATGCATTAATATGCTGAGCCAGCCTCAAAAGGAAGTATTTTTGGCCTCTGGGTCTTTGTATTTTAAAAAAAAAAAAAGAAAAAAAAAAGTGGTATGACCCAAATTGAAAATAGTTTGTAAAGAAAGAGGTTTTTCATTTTGAATCTGAGCTGGCTGAGGTAGGCAGGCTTTGTGGAGTCATGCTCGTCCCAGTGTCTCACGTCAGCCTATCTCCATCCTCAGATCGAACTGGCCATTCTTCGCTTCCCGTACGAGTCCTGGGGGACCCCGTTCCAACAGCTCAAGCAAGTGGTGGAGGAGCCCTCGCCCCAGCTGCCCGCTGATCGCTTCTCCAAGGAGTTTGTGGACTTCACGGCACAGTGGTGAGTCTCTGGCACGGACTGGTGGCTTCTCCCAGCCCGGCTGAAGAGGAGCCCTGATCTGCGGGTGTTGGAGCAAAGCGTCGGGCTGGCTTTGTCATCATTTCGGAGCCCATTCCTCCCCATCTTGCCGTACCGAGGCTGGTGCCTGGCCATGGCAGGAAGCGCTGCCTAAACTGGTTTTGCTCTCGGCTTGACTCACCCAGGCTGGTTGGAAGGCACAGAGGTTTCTCTTCCCCTTCTGCTGTCGCTGCTGCTGAAATTTTGGTGGTTTCTGGCAAAGAGGCAATGAAACGAGAACGAACCCCTGGCAGCGTCTGGGTACCGCTGGGTGAAAGCCGATTTGTGGTTTTGTGGGTAGCTGCTCCCCTCGGGGTGTTCCTCTGCTCCCTGGGTGCTGCTTGGAGTTGCCAGGCAGAAGTGAGCCCACCAAGGCAAGGCTCGCCCCACGGGTGGTGGGAAACCATTTGTTCTCCCCCCCCCATTTGTTCTGGTCTGTGCAGACAAGCAAGGTTGTATGGGGCAGACAGCAGCGAGCTGCCTGGCTTGTGCTTTTTGTGGCAAAACGCTACAAGTTGTGCTTTCCCAGTTACCTGCCTGGCTGCTTTGCTGGTGGTTCAAACCTGCTCAGCTGAGGAGGGAGAGGAATGGGTGCTGCCCACGAGAACGATGTCATGTTGGCTGGGAAGGGGAGGGGATCCTTTGTGTCAGACCACATATAGGGGGAAAAAAAAAATAAATCCTACAGCCTTTGTCTCCCATTTTTTTGTCTTCCAGCTTAAGGAAGAACCCCGCTGAGCGAATGAACTATTTAGAACTTATGGTAAGCGTGAAGCCATTTCTGCTGGTCTTTATCACCATGTGTTTCCAAAAGTCAAACAAATGGTCCATTTCCCTAGGAAAATGGGACAACAGGATGTGTGGGTGATTTTTTTTCAGGCATGGAGCGGGAAGGGTGTAGTGTGTCTAAGGTGGAAGGGTGTGTTGGTTTCATGGGTGTTAAAGTCAGGGTTTCTAGGTGTTTTCTCCCTCTGCGCTACCTGCTTTTAGTGAGTTTAGACCTCAAATGATGGTAGTACAGCTGCCAAGGTGGGCTGTCCTGCTGGGGTTGAACCTAGAAATGCCAAACCTGAAACTGTTGGTTAATATTTAAGCTAAGGGATGGCATCTGTGGGAGCCTGGGGAGGAGGTTGGTGTCCACCTCTCTTCCAGCACCTCGCCAGCTGCGCGACATCCCCCAGGGACTGCTCTTGGGCTTGTCTGTCCTTGGGTGTCAGCTGATGTCGTCTTTGGTCTCCTTGGCAGGAACACCCTTTCTTTACCTTGCACGACACCAAAGAGACTGACATGGCCTCCTTCGTGACAGAGATCCTCGGGGAAGATTCCTAACTTAAACCTCACGGCTTCGTGCAGTCCCCTCCATCCTGGCTTCCCTGCAGAAGAGCAAATGAGGACTCGAGTTAATGGTGGTTTGCACAAATCGCACTTCCCCCAACCCGTGGGCATCTCTGGCCCCATCTGGCCTCGCGATCTCTTTTTCTCTTTGCCCTCTAAACGAAATCCCCCCAGGATGAGCCTTCTGAAGCCGACACCTTTCCAACTAAGCCACGGAGACCGAAGGCTCGGGAGTTCCCTGCTGATGCCAGCGTATCCCTCCCGGGGAGAGGACCGTGCCTGCGGCACCTGAGCGGGGCCAGGACAGAGGGTGCCGGCGGGCATCTCCCCTCCCCGGCAGCCTGGTGCACAGCGCAGGGGATTTGTGTTTCTCTGATGCCTGGGGAAGGCAGAGAGGAAAAAATGCTGCTGCGTTTGCCCTACTCTTCTCCCCTGCCTGCCCAAAGCCCCTTCCCCAGAGTCTGGTCTTGCTCGCCTTCCCTTTGTGCCTGGCTCTATGCCCCCAGGAGCCCATGCGGCTTTTTAGGGGGCTGTGGGGCTTCCTGGGCACGCCGTCGTTCACACCAGAGGCTGTTTTAACGCCTGGCTCGACATCTTAACGACCCTTCGAGGCAGCACCAGACTGGGCGACCCCCTCCCTCGATCGATACGTTGCTCCCTTGCAGGGAGGAAAAAAAAACCCAGGGGGGGCATTTTTCGATGAGCCCACCTTGACACAAGCTGCAACCCCTGCTCTCCACACAGGATTTCATCCAGCACACAGTGCTCCCTTCCCTACGTGGGCACAAGGTGATGGAGAGCGAAGCAGGTCCCTGGGCACTGCATCTCTCCCCTCCAGCCCTGGGCTGGGAGGGACGCATCCATCCTCCGGGCATCTAACACCTCTTGCAGCCCCTGCCTCCACCTTCCCTGGCTCCTGGAGAAGTCGTTGCTCCGTCTCCCTTCCAACCTGGAGCTCACGCAGGACCTCGCACTGTGACAGCCGCTCGTTTCGGAGGCCGTACTCGCATCCTTCGTGTCCCAAACAGCCTTCGAAGCCTCCAGCTGCCCGCCGAGGTGTCAGCCGAGATCGAAACCCCAGCGACTTCGCCCGGGGGCTGCCGACAGTTGTACATTTTATGTCTATATATAATGGACTTTGTAACATGTTTCCTAGTTTTAATCTAACTTGCTATAAATTAAAGCCCTTCTGCGTGGGAGGAGGGAGGAGCAGTTCCTTCTCCGCTAACAAATCCACTGTGAAAACCTGATGTGTTTCCCCACTCTCCCAGCCTGAGCACTCTGCAAGGAGCTACGGGAGCAAAAGGGGTTTCTGTCTTCTACTGTATATGATCACGGGATAAACGCACCGGCTGTGGATTTTGTTGTGTTTTTTAATAGATTGACTTTTCAGAGGGATTTTTTTTCTTTTCTAATATATATTTGTGTGTGTGTATGTGTGTGCGCAATATATATATATATTATATATTTTTAAATCAATGATGAATGTGTGAATGTCTATGTGGCCAGCAGATTTGGTGAAATGGCTAGCATTTTTCTGGCTAAATTTGGGGCGGTGGGGAAGGGGTCAGTAGAAGGCACCCTGGCTGAAGACTTTTTTTTCTTTTTTTTTTTTTTTTTTTTCTTAAAAAGAAGTGCGTCTGTTTTTTAACCGAATCTTTGAAAAAACGTTCTTCCTGAAATTCATGCCCTGGAGGTCTGGATTTCAGGGTGCATTTCCAGCGTTCAGGGTCCCCCACCCCATGAAGAATGATGTCCCCTGAAATTCATTGCTCCCCACTCCTACAGCCCGGGGTTTGAAGCGGCGCTGGGGACCCTCTGCCTGGGAAGGGAGCTGCTTGACATCATCTATTCCTGCGAGAGCTGCTCCTGGGGGAAGCTGCTTCAGGGCAAAGGGTTTTCAGTCCTTCGTGCCCCCGTCCTGGGGCATCATGCAGCAGAACTTTCCCCCTGCCCCATCACTGCCCTGATCCCCTTCCCTGAGTCACCAAACCCCGAGAGAACCAGCCCAGGCTGAGCTGGACAAACCCTGGTCAGCTTTGGTTCGACCCTGACCCCTCTCCGCACCTCTTTATGTAAAATAAGAAAGTGATTGATGTTCTCCACATCTCCCTCCTTGATCCCACTTTGCAAACCACCCGACGCTCTCTGGGAGCATCCGCACCCATACCCGCTTGGTTTGACGGCTTTGCAGCTGAGATGTGTAATTGTATTTTATTTTTTTTCCCATAGTTGGTTACTTCGGATTGGTTTTTTGTTTTTATGTTGAGCTTTTGGTTTTTCCCTTCTCTCCTTGTTTCAACTCCTTTCCCCTTCCTTTATCTCACCCGTTTTTGGTGCTTTGGGGAATGGTGATTTTTTTTTTTTTAATTTTTTTTTTTGCATGTGTTTGTTTTGTTTTTTGCTGCATTTCTTCTGCTGGAGAAAGTCCCGATTCCTGTATTTTTGGACAAAGGGAGCATCTGCCCTTCCAAACACTGGGGCGATGCCTCTGGTGGGGGAGCTTGGGACCCTGTGAATGAAGCAAGGCTTTGCTGAAGAGGCAAACCCAACGCTCCGCTTCATTCCACGCGGGTCTTACCCGTTCCCCCTTTTCCCATCCCATGCTTTCCCGGCCTCTCCTGCTGCGTCCCCTCTGCCATGGCGGGGGCGAACGGCAGCCCTGGGGGCAACCTGGCTTTAAGGTGGACGAGGATTTTGAAGCCCCCCCCCTCTAACCTTGTATTTTTGAGAACGGTCTGTACCCGTTAAACCCCCAGGCATTTGTTTTCAATAAAATTCACCCTCAAACCTGCTCCTTGTCCCTTCTCGTTGCTGTTGGAGTATCGGCTTTGGGCTGTTCAGGCTCCTGAGCCCACCAGGGATTTTTTTTTTGGGGGGGGGGGGGGGCAGCAGCCACTGCCACCAGCGTGCTTTTTCCTTGTACTGGGGGGTAACACTGGTCCCAATCCAGGGGAGGGAGTTTGTACCAGGCAGGACCCCAAAAGCAGCCCCCCCCCCCCCCAGGTGGGCTGCCTAGGGGCACCCATAGCTCTGCTTCACCCCCCCCCGGGCCAGGCAGGAGGGTGGGTGCTACTTGCAGGGGTGGGGGGGGGCTGCTTGGGACAGGAGAACAGTGGGGTGCCCACCCTTGGGGGGGGGGTCCCCGAGGGCGGCAGGGGCTGCCCGTGGCCGCAAGGGGGCCCCCGAGCACCCTTCAGCCCCCCCCCCCCAGCACCCTCCATCACCCCCCCAGCACCATCCAGCCTTCCTTTAGGGGTGCAGGGCTGGGGGGGGGGGGGTTGTCCCACCATCACCTGGGCATCATCCCCACAGGAGGCAAAGGTGCAGGTTTAGCGGGGGGGCTGTGGGTTATTTGACAGCCCTCCCCACGCAATAGGACAGGGAGAAGGGGGAATGGCCCCCTCCCTAAATATTTTCCCCATCAGCCCCCACCAGGCAGAATCAGGGTGGGGATATGGGTCCCTCAAGGACCGGGAACTCGGTGGGGATGCTCTGCCCGGAGATGGGACCCCAGGGGTGTCAGTGATGCTGGTGGGGGGGGAAAGCAAGGACCCCAGGAAAACCCACGGGCCCACTCGCAGGGACATCGGGAAAACCCACCGGGAAACGCGCTCGGAGGGGGCTCGACCCGCTGCGGGGCTGGGGCCGAGCTGGAGGGCTCTCTGTTTCAATTACTGGCTTAATAGCTACATCGAGACCCATTAAAAATGCATCAGTGCCTCTGAGGAAAGAACTTCAGGAGAAGCGGAAAATTCATCACTTTGAGTTCCCTTATTAGGAGAAATGGTGGTTTTTTCCCCTTATTTGTCTCAAATACGGGCAAAAAGATATTTTTTTTTTTTATTTTCTGCCCGGTGACATCCCCATGGGTCTATCACGAGGTGTAAAGAGGCAGTGCCCAAACCTGGGCGAGGAGGACGCAGCTCTGGCTGCAGAGAAGGGAAAACTCAGCGCATCCAACACAGGGAGAGGACATGGGGACCGGCAGGGCTGCGGCAGCTCAGCCCTCCTGAATTTAAGTGCCAGCAGCTTTCCCTGCCTTTTGCTGAGCAGCATGTGTTGGGAGCACGGTCTGTCTAAGAGAGCGGACCCCAAAACGCGTTCTCCCAGTACAGCGTGGGTGTTCGTACTGGTCATACTGGCCCTTTGGTGGGCTGGTGGGTCTCTCCAGGAGCTGCTGAGCTGAAGCTCGCACCGTTCCTGAAGAGCCGTTTGCGGAGGAGGGCTGGCTAATAGCATTAGCAGGGGGTGTGATGATGCAGCCAGTTTTCTGGGGCTGCGGGTTATTTATTTTGCTTAATTTTTCTTCTTTTTCTGAAGGCAGCTGAGACTGTATCTAGGGCGGGTTTTTTTTTTTTTTGGTTCAGGTGGCCTGTAGGCACCTTCTAGATCGATAGCGTAAATTAGAGAGTTCATGCAGGCCATTGGTTTGTGCGAGATGTGTTCAATCCTCCCCTAATAGCTGTCTCACCCAGAAACTTCCAACGCTCCCGCTCTTGTAGCACCTAAGTGCTAATGAGCTGAAGCTGCAGAATACCAATGAGACCTCAGGAATATGGATCAGCCTTTCCAGGCCCAGCCAAGCTGGCGAGAGGCTTTAAAATCATTTCAGCCAGCACCCGGAGGGACTGGTGCAGCCCATCGGAGAGGGAAGGGGTTAAGTGAGGTGCGCTTGGGTGGAAAACGTCTTTGCTGCCCGTGGTGAGCTGCTGTGGATGTCTCCTAGGTCTCCTCTCCAAGCAGAAGGGTAGGTAGCTTGTTTTGGGGTGAGGAGAGCTCAAGCTCTGTTTTAATCGTGAGTATCCAGGTGTTTTGGTGCCCTCCCTTTTCCCCCTGGTTATTGGGCATCCCTGGATACGAGTTTCTAAGCTTTGCTCTGTTTTCACCGCTGGTTTGGATGTAGCATCTCCAAGCCTTTTCTGTCCATCCTAGCAGCCAGGTTTGCCAATGCAGCCCCAGCGTGTGCGTATTTATGGAGCAAGCCATAGGACCGGTCCGTGCACAGCCGCTTTTGCTGCTGCGTTCCCCTGGGACTCGCACCAGGGCCAAGAACAACTCCCCATTGATGGGGTGCTGAAAAACTGGGGGGATTTTCCATTGCCTTCAAGCAGGACTCCCAAAGCAGGGGGAAATCTCCCAGCTTGCCTGGTGAATGCGGACCTCCCGGCTTCCCTCTTGGCTTGAAATTCCTGTTGATTTTTCAGAGATGGGAATGCTGGTGGGGAAACGTGGGGGTGGGAGAAGGAAGCCTTAGCAGCGCAAAGCCTGAAAATGCCGAAGCTTGAAGCAAACACTTTGCGGGGGGCCGAGGAGGTCACCTCCTGTGCAGGGAGCCCCGGTCCTCTGGCAAGTTTGCCTGGAGGCTTTCCAGCCCCTGTGAGCGGCGGCTCTGGCCCCTCACATGCTGCGTTAACCTTTCTCGAAATACCAAGCGGTGCTGGAACAGGCTGTTTATTTCCAGACACCGGGAGCGGCGGCAAGTGCTGCAGGCACGTGGGCAGAGGGCTGCGGAGAAGCCTGGCGAGCCAGGGTGGCTTTTGCACTTGATTTACATCTCGGAGCAGCTCGGAGTGGAGGAGACGGGAACCTCAACGAACTAAAGCAGTTACCTTCATATCGGCTGTGTTTTCCTCGGTGTCATTCCCCGCTCAGACCTTCTTATGTCTCTTCTAGAGTGACATGCTCTTCTCTTCTCATGGAAGCTGAGATTTCATAAAGTAAATCCAAGGTTTCAGACAAAAGCTCCAGCTTGCGTCTGAAGCCGCCCCGAATACCATGAAGCGTGCGTTGCGTGCGTGGCTTCTCTGAGCATTGCCGCTTCAGCTCAGCGAGGCAATTAATTTTTTCCTAGGTCGTCTCGACCCTCTGCAAAGGCCCTGCAGAATATCATTGTCTGCAACAGGTCCCGTTCCGTGTCGGCAACGAGAAGCTGTTGAATGAGCTTGAGGGTACCCCAGGATGTGACTGTGCAATGGAAACTCTGCCTGGTGAGCCCTTGCTGGTGGCAGCAGGCATTCAGCTTGTGTGCAGCTGCCCCCAGCCCTGGGAACAGGAGCCCCAGGGATGCTCTTTGCCTCCCCGCCTCGGAGGGCTCGTAATTGCTCTGTAAATACACAGCAGCTGCCATGCGAATCAGGCGCTGCCTCACCCGGATCGATACAGGCTGGTGCTGCACAGCTCCGGGGACAGGGTGCGACCCGGCAAAGCTGGGCTGGAGCGATGGGCGACGTTGTTGGGTGCGATTTTGGGAGCTTGGGGTAAGCCAGGAGGATGCAGCGGGGCTTCTCGTGGAGTGGTGCCTCCAGCTTGTCTTCCCACCCTGTTGATTTTTTTTTTTTAGGGCTGTTGGGCTTTTTGGGGGGGACTTACACTGTGGCTATCACATGCCAGGGTCTGTTGCTTTGCTCCACGTCTCACGTGGGGGCTCTTCTCCCTTCCAAGGGACCATTGCTGCACTTTTCTCCTCAAAACCTCGTTTCCTGGCCCCTAACGTGACGGGGGACCCACAGCCCTGGGCACAGCCACGTCTACCCCCACATCCGAGGATACGACCCTGGGTCCCGCAGCACTTCTGGGTCCCAGGACTGGGGTCCCACCCGGCTCCTGTGGCCATCACTACTAATGAAGATCATTTGGAAACATGTTTTATGGGATCTTTCCCACTATCAGAGTCTCACCACGGCTCCCCTCCTTGCTCGCTGCCTTGTGCTGAGCCCCCACCTCTGCGGGCATTCGGCGTCTGGTGCCAGAGAGATGGTTTGTGGCAAGTACCTGGCTCGCTGCTGGCCGGTCCGGCAGGTTGTCCGCATTCCTCTTCCCTTTCCCATCTATTAAAGAAGCAAAGCAGAAGCTCGGATTAAGAGGGACTAGGGGTTTTTAAAGGTACCGTGAGGAAGCAGGCATGGGGCTTGGATAGGGGCTGGTTTGCACCAAATAGCCATGCAGGGATGTGCAGCGTCAGGGCTTTTTTCCCTCTTGGGTGGCTAGGACAGACTGTCCCTGTGATGCCGTGTAGTGATGGGCGCAGGGAGACTCCTGAGCAGGTTTGGGGTTGCCTGAGCCATCTCTGAAGTCTGTCCCATGTGCAGCTCTGGGGCTCGAGACTGGTCCAAGCAGCAGATGGGGCCAGGACGGACCCTGCTGCCCTGTCCGGGACTGGCTTTGTGCCTTCTTGCTGAAGTCTGGAGGATTTTTGAGTGTTGGAGGGAGCCACGCAGCCTCTTCTTCCAGAACAAGGGGGTTTTGGGGAGCAGATGTTGCCCATGGGTTTGAGCTGCTCGTCCAGAGCTGATGAGACACGCCAAGAGCTAAGCAAAGTGCTCACCACATGTTTGGGAAAATTGCCTGTTTCCAGCACCGACTCTGAGCGGGCTGGCGGCACGGTTGTGCCTGGCTCGGCAGCTGATGGAGAGACACCGGGAATTGGCGCAGCTCTCGGACCCTCCCCGGCCAGGAACTCCCATCCCGCTGGAAATGGGGCAGGAGGTCCGGTGCCCTTGGTCATCCGTCCTGGCTGCTGATGCTGCTCTCAGCAGCATCGTATTGAAACGGTGTTTTTCCCGGAGCACCGGCGCAGACCGAATTGCAAGCCATGCTGATTTTCAGGAACATCTCCAAACAGCCCAGAACGGCTCCACGGGTCCTGGCAGCGGTGGCAGCCATCTCCCAAAAGCCACAGTGACCTCCCGGGTTCTGACTTGGCCCCTTTCGGCTCGGAGGGGGTGAACTGGGACCAGGATCGCGTGCACCATGAGGACCCTCCTGCCTCGCCACCCCGGCAAACCTTTGCTATAACTCAGAGCCAAATCGACAGGAATTTGGGTTTGATGTAGGTTGGGCTGCCTGCTTGTTCCACGTTCGTTGAATCTTGCTGGAGGTCTGGGGGACCTCAGCAAAGATTGAAAGGTTGTTTTTGTGGGTGCGGAGCACCCTCTGTGAGTTGCGTGGGGGGGGGAATATCTCCCCTTGGGAAGGGGGCTGCGCCAGCATCACGGGGCCATCGGCAGCAGGACGTGTCCTTTCTCGTCGTCCCGCCTCACCCTGAGTTTCTTTAATTACAGCTTTGGGAGGGATCTTCCCTTTTATTCCCCCAAATCTTCTCCTTAATTAAAATCCTCGATCTGGGCCAGCAGGAAGCAGCTGTTGCCTCTTTGCTGTGTGCTCAGGCGTGTTGCAAGCTGCTAACCCGATTGCTGGCCACACGGGGACAGGACTGGGGAGAGCGTGGGGATGGGAAGGGGCTCACGCAGAGGTGGGGGGCACTGGCATTGTCACTGTCCCACCTGGCTTCTCCAGGCATCCCGAGGTGATGCTGAGTGGAGCTGGCTGCTACGACCACCCTCGCCTTGCCCACGGGAGGGCCGAAATCATCTGAGGTGTGAGCAGGACCCGAGCACCCAGTCCCTCTGCATCCTTCGCACCGTGGTGTCCTTCCCTGCGTGGATGCAAACGGCTGGAGCAGCAGCACCCCGTGGAGAGGAAACTGGGCTCAAAACCCGTCATTTTGGGTTTGCCCGGCTCCTGGCCTGGAGAAGGGCTGAAAGATGCAGGTGGATGAAGGTGATGGGGGAAGCTGGGGCTGGGATTGTCCCTTGAGCTCCGTTTGTCCCGGGGGACCCGTGATATGTCCAGCCGGGGTCAGCTATTTCTCATTCCTCCTTTCATTCATGCACTCGCTCATTCAGAGGAAGCACGTCGGGAACCTGCTGCAGCACTGCAGGATCCGAATCCAGCGCTGGCACCTCGCAGGGCTCCTGGGACACCCCTGCCACCCCCGTGTCCCCAGCCTCACCACGGCTCGGGGCTGTTCCCTGGCATAGGCTCTGCAGCTTTGTTGTGTTTCCTTCCAGAAATAGTCCAAAGAGGTGACTTTATCCCTCCCTGCCTGCCTGGGGTTGGTGTTTCTGCAGCAATCCATCATCAAAGCAACAGGGAAGTGTCAGGAACAATTAGTGAACTGGTGGCGTTAACTTTATCAGAGACGATATGTCTCTCCTTAATGAAACTCGTGGAAGAGAAAAAAAAAGAGTGCTGACAACAGATGTATTATTTCACCTCCAATTTACAGGCACATGCATTTTTCATTCACGGAAGCAGCTGATATGCAGATTTATTCAGAGCGGAGCAGGTACAGCCCTCAATGGATCAATTCTTGCAGCGTGCTTCAGAGAAAGGAACCTGGCCAAGCATGTGGCTGTGCAAGGCAGTTCCCAAAGCCAGCCCCAAATTTTGTGCCCAAGATGTGCCAAAAGGCCAATCATCTTTTTTTTTTTTTTCCAAATCCGTGCTCTTCAGCCCTGATTCTGTCCCTGTTTTGGGCCAGGAGAGATTTCCACTGACCTTGTGGCTCATGTCTCCCATGTACTTCATATGGGGTGGCCTGGGTTGACTTTTGGTCTTCTTCCAGCTCCACATTGCTGCGGGAGCCGGTGCTCGGTGCAGCCCGGGGTGGCTTCACCTCCACCCTGTTTTGGAGGAATACATCCAGCCACAGACAGGGTGGAGGCTGGATTTATTTGATGGCCATATTAAGGTGGCTTCTTCAGGAGACCCTTCTTGCCTCTGTCAGATGGGTTCTGGCTACTCGGTCACCATCATCATCCCTTGAACCTCAATGCCAAAACCAAGTGTCTTCTACTGGTGATCTGAGTTTGGCCTCCAGGCGTGTCTGAAGCTCTTCTCCCTCCATACGCGGCGTGTTGTGGTTTTCCCTTGTGTTTTGGGGGAGTCAGCTGCCCTGTGGTGGTGGGGCAGGACACCCTCTTGAAGCCAAGGACAGTTTCAGCTCCTTGTGCTGATAAAACCGAATCCAAGAAAAATATTGGAGGTCTTTTTCCCTCTCATTAGGAATGGAAGACAGGAGTCTTCTTTCTTCTGGGTACTATACAACCAGCATGAATTATTTAGGAGAAAGCATCTCTCCAATAAATAATTTTTTTATGTGGGGAGATTAAATCTGATTTTTTTTTTAAATACAATAACAAAAGCAATTTCTCTCTCATAAGTCTTCATATTTCACACAGTAAAGAGAGCCCAGGCATCCATTTCTGTATTGATCAGCAAATAGGTCCTTGTATAGATTTAGTTCACCCAACCTTGTTTAATTTTGGATTCATTGATTCAATGCAAAGATCTAGATGAAAAGCAAGTGGGCTGTTTCCAGTGCTGGTGATGCTATTTTTAAATAAATCTAGTGCATGCTAAAATAAATATGCAAAGCATTTTGTAAGTCCGTATATTGGTGGGGAAGAGGAGACCAGATGTACTAAAATATTTAACAAACTTTTTCTTGATTTCTTGAAATGCATGTTTTATTTAGTAAACACTCGTGAAATTTAATCTGATCCAATATTTGCTCCAATGGGCTGTCCCGCACCCGTCGCCCAGTGTGAGCAAGTACGCGGGACCTTGAAGGAACAGTCTGCGCGGTGACATTGGTGCCACATTTAAATGCAAAGCTCATTAACCGTGTCTGGGATTTTTTGTTTGTTTCTTTCTTTTTTTTTTGTTTTCACCTTCATTACAAGAGCAAGAGATGAAATACCCATCTAGAATTCCCTTTCATCTCCAGGCATGGTTTTCTTTCCCCCCTCCTTTGCTTAGATGACAAAGTTTCTCCTTCGGAATTTTATTTGATTTCAAAAGATGAGAAAGAATTAAAAGCGTCTCTGGGAGGCTGAGCTCACCTTACTCTCTCTGGGATCCTCCAGGAGGCGGATGCGTGCACGGGCAAAGGCTCCTGGCCCCAAGGGATGGAGTTCATCCTGGGGTCGGAGCCACATCCCGGCTTTTCCTTCACCTGGGGTGACCATCCTGCAGATCTCAGCCCGCTTTCCTGGGGAACGGTGTCCCCGCTCTGGGCGTACATGCCTGTCTCCTTGAAACCCTCAGCTTTCAATCCAATCAAATTTAATTGAATTGTGGTTTTGATCACATCTGACGGCAGCAGAGATCTTGCTGATAATCAGATTCCCATGGGTGACGCGGAGACGAGGCTGGTGGAGGAGGGAGGCGAGACGGGGGCTTGTATGCCCGCGGTGATGCTGCTTGGTCCTTATGAGACACCAGAGAAGCTACACAGCAGCCTGGCTCCATCCACCCTGGGGTCAGATCAAGTTTTGGGGCTAGGTGAATTTACCGCATGTCTCAATGGGGACTTAACCCGACAGGTTGTCTTGTTTCTGGTTAAAAAAAGCCAATTTGCTTGGCAAAGCTCCGAGGTGGCTCCATCTCGCTGCAGCTGGGGGTTGTTGGGGAAAAAAACCTCCAGCATCTCCCAGTGCTGCTGCTCCAGCACACGTGGTACCCGGCTTGGCCTCATCCTGACCTGGCTGGTGTCTGTGCGTGAATGTGGGCTCAGCTCTCCACCTCCCCTGCGCGCCCGCTCCGTCTGATATCGCTCGCACTAGCATGTGCGCAGCTGGGGACGGCAGCGATTAATTACGGGAATTCATGTGTGATTGACATGAATTTGACTGGAAGCGGAGCCCCTGGGGTGGGGGAATATTCCTCATAGAGCCGTCCTGCCTCCTGCTCTGGATGCTTTTCTGTCAGCAAGTGTTTAATTGGGCGTTTATTGCGTGTGTAATCTTGGAGGTAATGAAGCAGGCGGGGAAGAGCGAGCCGGCAGCCTGTCCTCCATCCCCCGGTCCTCGGCAGCGGCTTGAACACGGCAGTGAAGGCATCAGAGACCCCGAGTGGGGCAGTGGTCTCTTGCCTGAGATGCCGGGCATTTTTCCTTCAGACTGGGGAGAAAACAAGAATCCTCCACTCTGACCTCGACTTTTTCAATGAGCCATTGGAGGGACGCATCTGTCCCCCACCCCAGGGTGCCGGTGCTGCTTACCCCAGGGCATGTGGAGGTGAGAAGATGGGGCTCTGCAATGCAACCCCTGATATCCGTAGCCCTGTGATATAGTGATATGCCCTGTACTTGGTTTAGATGTAACAGCAGTTTTTCTAAATGAGCAGGTAGCTACGGCTAATTTATTTTACTTCTGTTTGTATGGTACAGCCCTAGTTTCATACAGGTAACAGTAGCAAGCAGTTATTCTTTGAGGAATTTTTTTTTCTCTAATGTAATGATGTGGGATAGAGAAATATAGGCCTGGTATGAAAGTAGAGGTTTGAGAAGTGGAGATGTGGGATGTGGCATAGAGGAGCATAGACATGGGATGGTGAGACTTGGGGTCCCAGGATTAGCAGTGGAGGCCCCATGGCTAAAACCAGCTCATTAGTGGTCAGCGAAGGACATGCAGAACTGATTTTAGGGGTAGCAAGGAGAACAAAGAAATAGTATCTAACATATGTAAACGGCACGGCATATAGTAAATTCAGGTTTAACGTGGAGCTGCAGACCAGTGGAGAAAACGCCAGGTGTAAAAATGTTAGCGAACATCTAAAAATGACCCCAAGTGGACCCGAAAGTGAGGAAGAAGAAACCATCGACATGAGCATCATATTCCTCCGGTTGAGGACTCCAGCTGCTGACCACTCATCTAACAGGGGACATGAGTGTTGGGGGACGGGGACACGGTCCCTCCCGGCTCCCGCCCCCCCTCCTGCTGCCACCTCTGCCCCGGCCGGTGGGCAGCGGTGGAGGGGGGACAGAAGGGCCGTTCCTGTCACCTGCGCCGGGGCGGGGGATGCAGCCCTTCAGCCTGGTGAGGAGGAAGGGCTGGAAGAGGTTTTCCTGTATTTAGGAGCCTGTATTTAGGTAGCAGAGGTGGTAGCAGAAAGCGTTGCGAGCTGAGGATGCAAAGGGTGGGCAGGTTTCCAGACGGTATCAGTGGTCTCTGCAACAGATTTCCTCCCACCTGGTGAAACCCAATCCGTAAAAATTAGGGTAATTTTTTTTGCCTTTGATGAAACCAACACTCAGATCTCTTCTTTCCACTGACTCATCAACAATTTATATGAGGGGCTCAGGAGAAACGTTCAGTGCAGCTGACTCTATCAGAAGTCCCAGGAAAGGATTTTAACTGAAGCCCTCAGGTCCTGAGCATTCAGCTTGTCCCAAAGGACACCTATTTATATTATTCTCAGGAGCAGTTTGCTAATCGTTGTGCTGGAGGGAAAGGTGAAGGCATGGCAGCTTTGCGTGATTCCCAGGGAGGGTTGGAGACACGGCTCTCTGGAGCGAGGAATACTCTGCTATTATCTCCGTGAACAATCCAGACTCCCAGGAACGCTGGAATGGAAAACCCAAAGGGAATGGGAGAAGGAAACTTTGCATTTCTGCAGGGTTCTCCGTCCCTGAGGGACTCACTCCCCTCCTGTAGCTCAGCAGGGATCTGCAGTGTCCAGGAGTAGGTCTGTCCATCTGGAAGGCTGGGAAAAAAGGGAGGCTGGGCAAATTCAGGGGAGAAAAGCTGTTCTCCCTTGAAAGCCTCTGACTTCTTTGGAGTTTTTTGTTCTCACTTGGGATTTAAGGCCCCAGACTAAGACTCAAGATTGCTAGTTTCAAAGACTCTCAGTTGCCTGCCTTCCATTGCTGATTGGTTTTTTTCCCCCATTATACCTCATTTTCATAACTTACTGCTCGAAAGGTGCCAAAATATTCAAATCATAGGAAACAAAACCAAGAAGACCTGGGCTGTGTTCCCCTGTGGCTGGGGGTCAGCAGATTTCTGGGGATTTTCAGTGGATTTGAGGTTTCGGCAGATTTCTACTACAGTGAAGGAAATCAGACTCGATCTCTGTTTCCCAAAGCTTCTGACACTAATTGAAGGTAGCATCTCCTCTCTGTGGGCATGCAACTATGGTTTAATGCATCTTATCTCCTTGGATGAACTTGCTCGTGTTAATTACACCAACACTTGTCAACAGCAATTCTGCCACTTTATTTATTTTTTTTTTAACATTTTTTTTTTTTTCCCTGGTTGATTTTTAACACCTGATTGCTCTGTCATCAGTCATGTCCTGTGACTGCTGAGCTCAGGCGGGACATACAGCACCCATGCACTGATGGCACCCAGCCCAGCTCCAAGCTGCTCAGCCTCAACTCTGCCAAACAGGCAGTACACAAGGTGCAAATGTGTCCGTCGGCCTCAGGGGAGGATCGTGTTGTATCCAAGATGTCTCGAAATCAAGAGAGGGTGATCCAACGCATCCTTCTAGGCCTACGTCTGCAAAGCTACAGTCTTTCCTTGGCCGTGAAGGTGACAACGGCATCCATCGCTACTTTAAACAAGGTAGTGGTGGCTCTCTGCCGACCAGTGTGATTGGCACTGGTTTGGCCTAGTGGAGTCGAGCAGTGGCTTTCCCAGGGCTCGGGCTGGTGGGATGTAGGTGGAAGTGGCTGAACGATGCTCCAGCAGGGCTTGGAGACGGAAGAGACCCATGACAGTAAACTGCCAGAGGAGGATGGAGGGATATAATTGTGGAGTGTAAATGAGAAAAGAGAGACTCCTGCAAGGACCCTGCAGATGAAGTGTGTTATCTCGGTGCAGAAGATAGCAACAAGCCAGGAGATCTGAATATCATGCCTGGAAGGATGAGAGAACATTACCAAGACATGCAGCTGTCGAGCAGACCAATGCTGAGCCTGGAGAAGACATGGGGAGTCTGGAAAGGAAAAGACGAGGTCAAGAAACTAAAGTGTAAGGTGACAGCTAGAAATAGAAGAGACCAAGTGATATTTGTGTCAGAGGTATCATGGGGAAGGCATGAAGAAATCCAGCCGTGAGATACCCAACTCCTTATGCTCAAGCCTTTCCCCTTAAACCCAGCATAAACTATCTTAATGGCTTTTCTCAGCTAACCACGAGGGGGGACAGAGCCGGGCATGACAGCTGGGCACTTCCACCAGTCCACTGATTTGGTTCCGATCGCTAATGAGCTAATTAGTTGCTATGGAAATGTAATGTGGGAGAACTTTGGGGAGGAAAAATTATAGGTAATTTTTATTTGTTTGGGCCCTGTTCCTATAGCAACAGGAGAACTTGTCACCGACTACCAGTTGGTTTCCATGGAGTTGGCTGCTAGTTCTGGGTTATTAATGCCTCCAGGCATAAACCAGTGCGACTTACCTAGTAGGACTTGTGGGTCGTCCTCCATCACAAGCACCAGAACTTTGCATTTAGCCAAACTCCTGGCCTTGCTTTTGCAGTGGAGTGAGCATGCTCCCAGAAGTTGGGTAGGAGTGTTCGTCATCAACAGATATAGTGCTAGAAGGATCCATTAGATTCCCCCTCCCTTGAATTCAAGATATCCTGGAATGAATAATCCATCACTTCATAGCTTGTTCTACTCGCAGCATTGCCTGATTTTTAATTGGATTTTCTCTGGGTTCAGCTTCCAGATGCTTGGTGTTGATTTGCCTTTCTCTGCTAAATTAAAAAGTCTTTTAGCACCTGGCGGTTTTGCTGTAAAGGGACTTAGTGTAATTAAGTCACTTCTCATCTCGCCATGACTGGTTCTCCCGAACGAAGCCATTTGTTTTCCTTCAGCCTCTCACCCTGAAGCGTCACCCGTTCTTGTACAACTCTGAACAAAAGGGATGCGGTCTCTGCTTTGCAGCCGTACTGGAGCTCTGTCGAGGGACCTCTCCAAACTCCTTCAGAAGCTGAGCCTTGGAACCAGACCAAACACTCCTGAACACTAAAGAGACTGGATTCGGGGGAAAGATTGGTTTTATGTTAGGTTATGATTTCCCTCCCAACAGCTAATCCTCAGCCTTCCGTAGGTGATGATTACCCAACAGGAGCTAAAATGTCTCTCTCCACTTCCCACTTATCAACCCATACTTCACTTTGAAGGCATCAGCCACGTCTCTCCCAAGTGTCCTGACCAATTCCCGCAGCCGAGGGAAGTCCGGAGCGAGTCTGTGCAGCCTCTGTTGCCTTTGAAGGTGGTGCAAGAGCTACTGCCTCTTCCCAGGGAGAGAGATCTCGCTCCAGCTTTGAAGGCAAATGAGGTGATTGGCGTGTGGATAAACCTTTAACGATATTTGGCTGAGCGCACCACGCAGTCGGAAGGGAGGCATGAAGCAAACCAGCTAGCAAAGGGCAGCTACTCACAACCAGCCCTTCTTCAAATCTTTTGGCAAGCTTTGCTCCTGGCCTCGTGGCTCTGCATGCTGTGCTCACAGCTGCTCCTTCACCGTCGGTGAGGCACAACCCAAATGCCTCAAAATGAGGGTGCAGGGGAGGATGGAGGACGAGTCTGAGCTGAGGGCTGGCTCTGGAGTTGGGAGGAAAGTCCTGAGCCACCGTGGTGGGGTCTGGCTGGCAAATCTGGAGAAGCCAAACCTTCAAGGCGGAGAAAAGGCTTCATGCAAGAGTTCCTGTATCTCCTTAGTGCCTCTTGAATTACAGATAAATTACGTTAGAAATCCCTCTGCAAAATCCGTGTTTGTTCTTTCATGCATTTCCTTCTGAGGGTGATACCCATGGGGCGAGAGCCTTGGGAAATGCTGTATTTAGGCAACCAGCAACATTGGCTTTAGCACTGAGACTGGCTGTTGGCTGGAGAGCGTCACCTGGATGAAGGGGGCACATCCAGCACACCGAGAACCCAGCTCCAGGTTGGAAATCCAGGATGGGGACGCAGAAGATGAAAGCAGCAGGTGCCCAGGATGTGACATGATGGCAATGCACCTTGTGGTCCCTGTCCCGGGACAGCTGCCGGGGTCTTTCTGCCCATATCAATGTCTGGGCTATAAATAACAGTGATGTTTTTAGTGGTCACCTCCAACCCAGCTGCAGCCCATGAGTCACGGGCTTCCTGTCCGCAGCAACGCTACAAGCTGACTCACGGCTAAGGAGGAGTGTTTCATCCTGACCCCAACAGCCCTTTGAGTTCACCAGACACCATTGTGTATTTGTGAACGAGAGGTCTCCGTTTCAGGGCTGTGAAATCTGGCTAGCATCCTGCAAAGACACACGGCAGATGGTGCTTTGTCCCTAGCTTCACCTGGTTCTCTTCCTCTCCTTCCTTCACTCGTGGCTGGCAAGAAATGCTTGGTTTGATCTGCAGCTCTCCCAAGTAGGGCTTTGCTTCTCCTGTGCTGTTAGAGCCCCTTGCAAAATCAGCGTTTTCCCACTTAATGTTCCAGCCTTCCTGAGCCCGGAGCAGCCAGAACAGGCACGTGGTCTCATTGAGGTGTGGGAAGGCAGCTGATATGGGCCTTATTCACCCACCCAGAAGCTGTTTGAAGCAGCAACTGAAGAGGGATCCGAGCATGGAAAGTGCCCGACACCTGGGAAGAGTGAGACCAGCCTTTGGAAGACAGCGATGGGTCACGACACTGATGACAGTGGAGCTACTGTCATGTCCGTGCAGGTCCCCTCTTCTCCAGCCTAAGCCCGTGCTCTGAGGGGACGTGGTGGAGCCACCTCGGACGGTTGTGATGGGAAAGGTGCTCCTGACTGGTGAGGCCACCGGCAGCAAGACTGGAGTGCTGTGGTGAGCACTGGAGATACCGCCCAGCTCTGTGGTGAGGGTGGTGGGAGGAGGAAGCAGCGTTTGGTTTTCTGACACATGAGCACATGTTTTTAATCTGAGTAACCTTCTCCTGCCAGACAATGGAGCCTTCTGCTGCACCCTGAGCCCCCAGGGAGGTCAGTGGGAGAGCCGTGGGGCCACGGGCGTTGTGTCCCGAATCATGGCAGCCACATCTCCTACCTGTCCGTGAGAGCTGGCAGCAGGAGGGTGGCCATGGAGGAGCTCCATGGTGGGACAGGCCTGGGTGGCTACTCCTTGTCAGCCAGAAGTTGTGCCATGACTCTGACAGGCAGGTTTGGGTTGTTGTCCACAAAGTAGGCGAGATCTGCTTGGGTACAATGTTGTCCCAACCTCTTGCTCCAGGTTTCTGCTGTCCCCAGCCCTTTGGGATGCTTTCAGCCAGCCCTATTGGGAGGTTCATTAGTGCTGAGACGTCCAGATAAGCTTGTGATAAAGCCTGGGGTCCTTCCCACCACTTACTGCACCCCCCTGATGCTTACCCCCAGGATTTGTCCACGCCATAAGGGTCAAACAAACTTTAGAGCAACTGAAAGCCCACAGCTTCATGGTCTACCAATTTTCCACTGGTGTTGCTGGTTTTAACCAGCCGTAGCTTAGACTCAGATCGTGCTGCGTCCCTGCAGAGCTCTAGTTATGCGCTACTTGGCCCTGGGGCAGCTGAGGAAGGGGCAGGGAGCAGCGTTTGTCCAAAAGCCTCATATGCGACCTCACAGCTTCAGTCTCAAATAAAACTGCAGAGCGTGAAGGTGTATTATAACAGAAAATACCGGAGCTACCTAGGAGCAAGCCCAGGTGGGATTAGTTCTGGATGAGAAAGCCCTTTTTTCCGCTAGAAACAGCCATAGCAGACCCCAACACTGCAAAGCAGAGAGCAAAAGCATCTTGAGCGCAGAAGGACTCTCTGGCAGCCTCTTCTCCTCCGCCGGCTGCGGTGAAGAGGTGGCTGTATCTGCCAAGGGGTGTACCTCCTGCAGCCTCCCGTCCATTCCCTGCCCACTGACAGCCTTGCCTCACTAGGAACATGTCTTTCCAGGTGAACACGGGAAGGTGTTCCCTGTGGAGCCACTAACCAGCAGTTGAGCAAGTGTTGCTGGCTCAAATGCAGGTTTTCCTACTTCCCCAGCCCTTTCCCTGCTCTTGATCCATCCACGAGGAAACATCTTCTCCAAGTTGCTGATGCTCCCCGGTTCCTCGGCCTTACCCAAGGGAGGATTGGACACGCAGTCGTCGGCTCCGGGCTCCGGCGGCAGACGAGGGTGGTGAGGGTTGGCTCGGAAGAGGTGAGATCTTTCTCCATCGGTGCTTTGGAGGTAGAAGCCATCTTCAGGGTGTTGAGAAAGAAGGAGCTGGGTGAGCGTGAGTCCGTGTGGGTGAGTTGGGATGGGATGGGTGAGCGCGTGTGGCTGCTCTGGCCGTGCTTCACCTCCCACCGTGGTCCAGGAGGCTCCTCGATTGCCAGGAAGGGGCATTTGGAGGTTCAAAGGGGGGATCTCCAGCAGTCCATGCCTGTCAGACGTGTCCTAGAGGCTCAGGGGACAAACCAGCCATCTCCCATGGGACCCAGAAGGCTTGGGAGGAAATCTGGGCATTTTTCTCCAGGGCTGGACTCCTTGTCTGCCCCCAATGGCAAAGGGAAGAATGGATGTGGTGGCCTGGGGATTATCTCGGTACTTGAAGTGACTCGGGGTGGTTTTCTGGTCTACCTTGGGGTGCAGCAATGTGCTCCAGCCCCCAATCAGGGCTTTTCTTTCCTAGCTGGGCAACAAGGCGAGAACAGGTCCTTGCTTTTGGGGGAACTATTTCTGCCCTTCCCTGGCTCACCAGTGGCTTTGCTGTGCCTGTTCCTGGGGCTGTTCACAGCACAGAGGGCTCTCTCTGATGGGAATCCCTGGACTTCTGGTCACTGACAGGGATTTTTTACTCTGTGTACAGACAAGTCATTTTGCGTCTCCTGTAACCTGCAGGACAGGTTGTCCCGGGGTCGGTGGTTCTCTGTGGATCCCAGCCTCTGCATCTCTTCCAATGAGGTGCTCACAGTGTCCGGGGTCAAGGGATGCTGCTGTGGGAATCTGATTCTGGGAAAGACCCACGGGGCCGTGTCCCATCTCTAGGACACCCTGCTCGGTTCTCCCCTCTCCATCTTGTTTAAATATTCATCAACAAATCAGCTTTTGCAACAGAGCAAACATCCTCCTGTAAATAATCTGCACAGATGGGGCTTTATTTGAGCAAGCTGATGTGCACCAGCCGCAGAGGATGGTGCAGCAGGGTGCTGGGGTGGGGGCACCTTGTCCAGCCCTCTCCTGGGCTTTTCCTGTGGCCAGGAGGTGCCTGGGATCCCCAGATCCCTTGACCAGTGCTTGGAGCTGGGGAGGTCCAGGGAGTTTGGTTCTGCCATGGAAAAGACGTGAGAAAATAGGTCTCGTGGTGGTGGAAACCCTGATGGAGCCAGGGAAGGAGGGAGGGAGGAGGCTCCTGCTCCTCTCTGGAGTGCTTCTTGCCTCCTCTGGAGCCGCTGTGTCCTCCGTGATCAGAACAGCCAGGTTTGAAAATGGAAAATGTTACAATACTGTCAAAGGTCTCACCTGGAAAACCTCAAAGCAAACGGGGATTTGCATTTCCCAAGAAAAACCGCTCCTTTTGGAAACCCCGACGTGCTTCAACGCCCTTGAATTTTTTTTGCTCCCTCCCGTAATTATTGCCTCACTTTGTGCTGAATTGGCAAAGAGCTCCTTTTCCCCCAGAACCTCATTTTTCAGGTGAATCACTGTTAGCTGATGTTTTTTGTTGCTCTGACTTCAGCGGTGGGCCGCAGGGGCTCACAGCAGCCATGGCCATGGCCAAGAGAAGAAGAGGTCACTTCCCGACCTTGTTAGCACCGGATCCAATTCATTAAGAGCAAACACTCAGAGGAGGAGGAGGAGGAGGAGGTGTGCCATCCTTGCATGCCCGATGCTTTGCCATCATCCGGAGCAGCGAGCCGGGCTGCCTGGCGGTGCTGAGCCCTGTGAGGCTGGTCTGGGGACTGGGGGGGTCCCTTCGCCCCCCTCCAGCTTCCCCGGGGGACAGGAGCCCTTTGCTCACCACAGGCAGGCAGGACCCAGGAGCCCTGCCCCTTCCTCATCTGGGGAAGCGAATTTTGGGGGACAAACAGAAAACACAGGGCTCTATCCTGAGCCTTTTCCCAACTGGGCAGCAGGGCCGAGCCCGGCTGGTCGGGAGGGAGGGAGACATCTCCCCCCAGCTACATCTGCTGGCTGCGGGTGATGGATGTCACTGAGCCCGGCAGCTCTATATATTTATAAATCGTAGCAGAGCAGCGTAGCACTTACCAGCCTCATAGACTTCCATCTACCTGGCAGCCAGACCCGAACCCGAGCTGCCCTCCTCCCTGGCCTCGATTCTGCTTTGCTGCCGGCAGCTGGGGCTGCTCTTATTTTTAATAGAGCATTTCTAGATTACAGCAAGTGACAGGAGAGTGATTTGCGATGTGTCAGGTTTCCTGCCCTTTCTCTTATAGCCCCGGCTTATAAAAATATGCTCCCGCTGGGATTGCTTTGGTTCCATCTTTGTTGGCCTGTTCAAATCCCTCTTTATTATTTGTATTAAGGAGGGCTTGGGAAAGCTTGCTGCCTCACGGTACCAGTGCCCAGCAAAGGCCAGTCCCTGCCCTGGCTCCAGGATGAGGAAGGTTGATTCCCATCCCTGGGGAGATGAAGGAAGGTGCCCTGGGACATGCAGGCAGGGAAGGGTTCACCCCGACACCGCTGGAGGTGAGATCCTGGCCATCACACAGTCCAGTTTTGCAACGACTCAGCTCCTATATGCCCTGTGTGCGCTTTGCCTTCACTTTGAGGTCTTGATCTCACTGCCTTTATAAAAATCCCCTGCTCAACAAGGAATCTGCTGGCTTCGGCACGTGGCATGAAGCTGTTTTCGGCAGGGACTGCCGTCTCCGTGGGTCGGGAACCTCGTGAACCGGCTGCGGTGGGCACGGGGCCGGGGGAGCCGGGAGCTGCTGCAGCCCCTGCTGCCTCCCTGCGCGGTGCGGCACGGAGCCGGGGCTGATCTGCAGCGCCAAGATCCTGGTGACATCAAATGAGCAATTAGCTGAGGCTGATGAAAGCATCTGAGGGAAGAGTTTGCTTGCGGAAAGGAGCACGGATCGTACCCGCTGTTCCCCACCACCCCGGCGTGCTGTGCTCTGCCTCCCTATGGCTTCTCCCCGCTCCGGGAGATCTCAAAGGGCTTCACAGTCATCACTAAATTAATCTTTTACCAGGGAATCAAGGCTGTCTCTGCTTCCCAGACAGAGAAACAGGAGGATGGGATGAAATGAAGCGGTTCACCCAAGCCTGTGCAAAACCTCAGCGGCAGATCTGAGTCCCAGCCTGTAGCGTGGCTGCAAATCCTCCTGCTAATCTCTGCTTTATTGAAGAGCACCAGGGGATTTTTAGTGGTCCTGTTTAGATTACTCATTCATCTTCCTCTCCACCTTGGCAGAGTCAATCTCCTTTATTAGCTCTAGACTTTCACTGCGGTGACAAAGCTACTAGAAGATCCCTTCCCTCTGCAGGCCGCCCTCTTAAAAAGCAAGTGAAGCATCCTTAGCTTGCGCAAGTGGATGCAACTATATTTCCTAGTGCTAAAGGTGCCAGTTCTTCCCTTTGAGAGCACTTCAAGCACTTACACTGCAGCTTTTGAGAGTTACGGCACAGATCTCGCCGAGAGCTGAACATTTCCAGGACCTTCAGGAAGACAGAAGCAAGGGAGGACACGCAGAGAACGTCATCAACCCCCTCGGGGCATGGAAGAAAAGGAGAAGGCACCTTGCAGGATGGGGCTGAGCCGGCACTAGCGACCATCCCAAACAGGCTGGATCTGTTGATTGCTGGCTGCAGCCCTGCGCCGCGCTGGGGGCTGGACCGCCGAGCTGGAAGGAGCCCAGAGAGAGAAAATTGGCTGGCAGAGGATCCGGCGAGAAGTAAAGCGCTTGTTGCTCAGGCAGGAAATTGCCGTGTCTCCCAGAGCTTGTATCTCTCCTAAAAGTCCCCCTTGGCCAGGGATGGCACGAGCAGTGCTGCCTTACCCAGTCCGAGCACCGCCCGACACGACCCGCAGCTCAAAACCACCGGGGAAATGCAAGTCCTGGCTGTTGCCACCCGCGAGGGGACCGTGCTGCAGTGTCCCAGCACGGCACAGCCCTGAGCTCCTCTCCCGGTACCTCTGTCCCGGCACGCTCTCGGCGCAGGGCAGCATCCTCTCTTGCTGGCCGGCAGCCGGCACGGCCAGGCGGCAGCGCTTTGGGTAGCTGAGATGCTTCTGCAATAGCAGGACCTGGCTTTGGGTCTGATCCTGACCTGGCAAAGCTCTGCTAATGCAGCTTCTGGATTGGAGCCAGCGAAGCCGGGGGTGGAATTTCACCTTTCTCCACAGAGGGAGATGCTTAAAGACTTGGATGCGCGCAGGCAACAGCTCTCTTCTGCTCAAACGCTGCTCTGATTCCCCAAGCCAAGTGGCAACGGGAGCTGCTGGCCCAGCAGAAGCCGCTGGGTGGGACCAGCTTGTAGCATAAACACAGCGCTCAGCCTCGCAAAAAGCACCCAGGAACACAACGCCCTGTGTGCCGCAGGCATGGCATGGACGAATATGGTGGGTTGTTGGTCAGGATCGAGGAAATTTATATATATAAGCCATGGCAAGGTGGATGGGCAGAGGAGAAAGTACAGGGTCTCGTTCGAGACCTGCAGCTGTGAGCGGCCTTCATCCATCCGCTCTCCCCTTGAGCTGTTCCCAGCCCCCTGTGAGCATCTGCTGCTTTAGCCAAAAGTCAAAACCAGGAGGGTATGGAAAAAAACTCCACTGCATTTAGTGGATTTTATAGAGAAATGGGGAAACCGAGTCACAGAGATGTGCTGAAAGTCATGCCAGGAGTTAATCTGAAGTGCTTAGGGTCCTTTGACTTACATTATCCTCTTTCTTCTCCATTCTTCTCTGAACTAAGGGGGTCAGGGACAAGGTGCAGTCCCTTCTTTGTCAAGAAAACTGATAACTTTGTGTTCATAACCTGGGTATGCGGCAAAAACGTTTGCAAGATGGAAAGGGTCTGGGGAGGCTGGTTTCCAGAAGAGGCTCTTGGATGCTAAAGGACCGAGAAATGCCAAAAAATCCAATGGCTGTAGCAAACCTAGAGATCCGGCAGGTTCAAAGCTGCAGAGGTGGGTGCTTTTCCAAGGGCGTGGGAAGGGGATTTGGGGATGGGGAGGAATCTCCCTGGCAGTTATACTATCCCTCTAAGACATTGGGCGCCAGTCCGAAGGAAATTGGGTCCCCAAACCAGCTTTCACCCCCCTGATTAAGCAGGAGGAGAAAATAATAAAAGCACAGTGTCCCGCCAAATATAATTAACAGAAAAAAAAAAGAGATTTTTCAAAGTTTGGGTCCTCAGGAAGGATGTTTTATTCATAGCCCGGCAGGGAAGTGCTGGCGGTGCCATTAATTACGGGAGCTGCTGGGTGCTGTGCCTGTTCCGGCGAGCTCAGCTCGGCTTTATCATCCTGACACCCGGCGCGGGGAACTGGGGCAGCGTGGGGAGCCCGTGGGGCCAAGACACCAGCTCGGGCTCACCAGCCGGCATGAGCCCCTCTTCTCCACCCTGCAACCATCCACGACGCTGGATGTCCTCAGCCGTCCGGCGGGTCCTGCCGCCCCGCGTCACGCTCGGGGGATGAGCATCACCTTGCCAAAAAAACGGAGGAGGCGTTGAGGGTGGATGCCCGCCAGCCGAGCGGCCGCAGCCGATCTCACCGCCCTCCCCGCCGGCGGACGCCGAGCAGATTTTGGCAGCCACCGGTGAAGCGGCGCAAGTTCACGGCTTGGTCAGAGGCCCGAATGAAAAGGGATGATGATATGAAAAAGCACATTCGAAACACAACTAAGGGGCTCGGTTGAGTCAGGGCAAGGCGGCAAGGCTGGGGCTGGCCTCTGCCCAGCTCCTCCGTGCGGGGTGAGGGTGGTTGCAACCGTCCCTGGGCTTGGTGCACCCCCAGGAGCAGCTCACAGCTCGGAATATTTGCTATTATAGGAAATCTCCCCAGTAACTTTCCAGAGAGGTAATAAAATGTTTGATGTTAAGCAAATTAAAGCAGGTGCAAGAACAACACAAGGGGGGAAAAGGACCTGGGAAACATCCCTGTGGGAGATTCCAGAGATGGGAAGGAGAGGGACCAGCCCAAACGGAGCCAGCCTGGGAGACGGGGCTGTCCTTGCGGCAGGATGGTCCTGTGCCTGGGCAGCTCTGAGAAGGTGGCCTTCAAAACGCAACTATCACATTTATAATATTGCCACAAAAGAAACTTCTCAAAAAAATCTCTTTGAAAGACAAAAGTGGTGAAACGAGGGTGGAAAGTGGGACAACGACCTAGGGGTAGAAGAAGAGGGTGACCGGTGGCATCATTAGCTCAGCTCCAGGGTTGCACCCAGGGGTGCTGGTGCACACCCAGGCTGGGCACCCGGCTGGTGGCATTGCAGGGAGAACAGGGTCTTTTGTGTCTGCGGCACATCTGAAAAGGCAGGCGACAAAACAGGAGACGCGTTGAAAGGGCAGGAGCGTCCTCAGAGGAGTAAATGCTGGATTAATGAGGGAAACAACCTCTAGCTGCCTGGCAAGGAGGGACGGTCCCTGGGAGCGTCAGGCAGCGGGTGGCCCGCGGTGCTGAGCGGTGTCCTGGTGACCCACCGGGCTCCCCGCCGTCACCTGCAATTTGGGGAGCTGGACTCGATGACGGGGGACATCCCACCTTGCTTTCCTGGGAGGCTGCTGGGACCGAGCGCTGCATTAACCCATCTCTTTTAATCAAGGTAATGGTCACTTGCGCCCGGGCCCAGGAGGTGTCACGGGGGAGGATTAATCACCAAGCCGCGGTCCTGGCACACCAAAACCCGACTCCGGTGACAGCCTCGGCTCGGATGGCCCCGCTCCTCTGCACTTCCTAATGCAAACAGCACTTCTTTTTTGGAGGAGATGCAGCAAGCAAAGGGAAGTCAAAGGGGCTGCCTGGGCACTCCTGGCCCCCATTCTCAGCCCCAAACCACTCCTGGCCCCGCTACCCCATGGGCAGGGTTCCACCAAACCCAAACCTCCGCCGGGCTCCGCTCCCGCACCTACCCCGGCTGCTGGGGGCTGCGGTTGCATTCAATGAAGCTCTAAGAGCAAATAATGTGCCTAAAGAGTCTTAGCTGGGAGATCCCATCCTGCATGCAAGGGGCTCGTATCCTGGGACATCCCTGCACGATCAGGGAACCAGCATCAGCTACCCAGGGGAATGCAATTAGCTTAATTGCTGTGAGTATTTGAGGGAAGGTGGTGTATTTGGCCCAGCTGAGCCTAACGAGAGGAGAAGCGTCCTCCTCTCCAGCCTGCTGGGTTATATATGGGAGGAATCAAGGTGGGGGGGGACACTTTGGATGCTGGAGGGGAAGGCTGGCTGCTCGATGTGGAGTTTGGTGGTGGGATGAGTTGTGCTAGTGCTCAGCTCCTCTGATGACTCCCCCAACTCCTGCGTGGGGGGGGGGGGGTCTCAGCGCAGCATCATCGGGGGAGGCAGCATGGGACAGTCTGTCACCGCAGCAGGGCTGGGCTGGCTCCCAGGCATGTCAGCTCCATCTGCTCCTGCAGAAGAGCCCTCCTGTTCAGCCTCCGCAGCCGGCCAAAGGTAACTCATAACCCTTGCTCAGAGCTGGCTCCGTGCAAAGCCATGTGCTCTATAAAAAACCATGCTCCCTGGGAAGACTCTCTGCCCCCCCCCCCCCCCCCCCTCCCCAATTAGGATTTTTTAGAGACACCTGATGTTGAGCAAACCTCTCCTGTAGTTTGGGGTGGATGCTCTTGGAAAGCGGCTCTGGGAAGACAGGATTTGTGGGGAGGAAAGGGTTCGTGCATGGGGGCAGATGGGCAGGGACCCGCTCCTCGCTGTCTGCAGTGTGCAGGGTTAATTAGCGGCAGTCCTTGTCTGGTCCCTGAGCCTTGCCGTCTTGCTCTGAACGTGTCAGGCCTTGAAACTTTAATGCTTTTACACTGATGCTTTAATTATTAAACATGGAGGTAATGGAGAAGCTGAGCTGGGAGAGGTGGCTGAGCTCAGCCGCCGTGTGTGGCTGCCGTGCATGGGTGCAATCCTGCATCCCGGGCGTGCGGGAGGCTGCAGCGTGGCTCTGAGCATCCCAGGGCTGTTGTGCTGCTTAACACAGCTCAGACGTTGCTTTGGCCCCCAGCCTGCTTTGGCTCCGTCATCGGTGCTTTCGGGAATTTCCACCAGTGTGTTCCTGCTCTGCAGGGACCATGGAGGGTCCTGATATCTCTTACTCTCTACCTGTGGTGCGTTTTTCTTGCTAAATTTGCCAGAGGGAATTGATGTTCTCGAGGGGCTGATGGAGGAGATGTCTGCGAAGCCTCTGAGCTGATGTCTGTGACTTGGTGGTCTGTAATTTGGGGGAGACTTGTGAGCTCTGTGGCCGTTTCCAGGGTCCTTTCCCTAAGGTACCAACAATATTGGATCGAGGAGGAGGGGAACAAGCTCCCTTGGCAGAAAGCGAGTGTGCTCGGTGCTGAGATGAGGCTTGTCTGCAGCCAGGATCAGAGCCTGATGGTGCTGGGGAAGAGCCTCCCTCCAGCTACGAAACAGCACAGTGTTTGCCAAAAAATGTAAAACTCTTGTGCTAACAGGGTAATTAATTAATTACAGCTCATTAGAGGAATTACAATCCCATTAGTACCTTTTGATCATGGGGGGGGGGGGGAAGCTGATCCTCCGAGGATGCAAGCGAGGGCACTGCAGGCTGCTGAGCACCGCTGTTTGTATTGGGGAAACTGGGGGTGCTTTGGGGCTGATTTGTTGGGACGGGGTCACACTCAGCCAGCTCCTCTCGAGAACCCTCAAACGATGGCCCTTTTCTTCCAGGGAAGCATACACGGAAATTGCTCCTGTCTTCTCAAAACAGAAGTGCCAGCACTGGTGTTTCTCAGCCTGCTCCTGGGAGCTCGTGCTGGGTGTCAAACTAAGCACCATCCCGCTGTGCTCTGCCTATGTCCCTTTTTGGAGATGGCTTGTGAAACTCTGCCGTAGGTGGGGATGGACCAGGGGAATGGGCTGAGCCCCTGTGGGACAGGTCGTGGGGTCCTGGCATCCCATCTCTCCGTTCTCTCTGGGAGCGAAGCCTCCCTCCTGCCCCACTTCTCCCCTCGAAATCCCATTAGCACTTCCTTTACTCTTTGCTTTGTGTTGCTGTCACTCACTGGTCGCTCATTTCTTTGATCCCTTTAAATTATTATTTTTATTTCAAAGATTATTTTTTTTTTAAAAAAGGCTCCATCGGCAAGGCTAGGTGAGCGTGGACCTCGCTGATTAAATATACCAATGAAACGTGCTGATCAAAGCGTGCCAGCCCTCAGGATGTAGTACTTGTCCTCTGCGTGCTTGGGCCATTTCCCACCTCTTCCTTCTCCCTGCCGGGACATGGAGGAGTGCTTGGGTCTGCCACGAGTCCAGATAAATTGCTACAGACCTTAAGCCCTGGTTGGAACAAACACTAAGTTTCCCCAATTTCCGTTCCCTGAGCTGATGCTCAGGATCTGGGCGTTTCTGTAATGCAGCAACACACCTCATGAATAAAGATTAAGTTGATTAAAAAGGAAAACCCAGAGCAAGGCAGAATAAAAGTGATTTGCAGAGATTAGATGCTCTGGCACATCAGGAGTTCCCTAAAGGGCTGAGCTAACATGTTCAAGCATAAGAGCTTTAAACCCTCTTCCCTGTTTTATAACTAATGGCTTTGGGTCGGGCTGACTAACTCTCCCATTTGATAATTGTCCCCCTGGGACATCGGTGAGATTTCATGCACCGAATGACCAGCCCGGTCCAGAGGCCGGCATCCTCTGTTGTAACCTGTTCCGTGCTTTCTATAGCATGGCCTTTGGGCAGTTATACAAAAAGCTCCCTTCTCAGCAGTGAGATGTGGGGAAAACTGAGCAGAGGAGGGGTATGAGCCTTGTACTCCAGCTGGCACTTCTTCTTCTATCCTCCTGCATCCCAAAGCTGGGGCATCCCTTGCTATCGCGAGCCCAAAGAACAAATTTGCATGAATGAGCCTAAGGAGTAAAAAAAAATAATAAAAAAAAATCAGGGTTTTCTTCTTATTTGCAAAAGCAAGAGTGAAAATGAAGCATGTCCAGACGATGCCCCAGCAGACCGCGTCGTGTCCCAGGTCTCTGGTGCAGGCAAGGCAATTTGTCTGACTCAACCTGAGCTTCCCATCCACCACACAAAAGCAAAGGTACATCCTCCCTGACAATTGGGAAAGGAGGGGAAACCTCCTCCTCTCCCCTTTTCTTTCCCCAGGGTCTCTTCTTCCCTGGATAGCCCTGAGGACCAAAGCACCAGCTGCCCCAGAGAGCTGTCTGCTTGTTGCACGCCTGGGGCGAGAGCTCCGGCATACGCTGGGGAACGGGCACTGTGTATTATTTGATGAAGCAGCGGGGAAAGGAATGTGCATACGTAATCGAGAAAATCCTTTGTCCGGGATTTACAGGGGTAGATGTAAGGGCAGAATCCAGCCCGCTCCATTTTAATGACGTAACCTCTGTCTTCATCAGAATTTATTATTTGCTCGCAGGTCTCCAACAACATCTCTATTCTGGGCCAGGACCTTGTCTTGTTAAGCCCTGTTTGAACGAGCGAGACCATTCCTGTACTGGAGAGATTATAAAGTAATTGACCTTTTAATTCCAGCCTGAAAATGCGATGCTCTCTATGCTGCATCCCACCCCCTGTTTTCTTTCCTCTCTAGAGATGCTGTCACTGAGCTAACACTGGCTGTGCCCAGCTGGGAAACCAGTCCCAAGGCAATGGGTGCCTGTATGGGACCTCTGGGTGCCCCAAAACCTGGGGAAGCGCACCCTGAGGTGTGCACGCCTGCAGTGGGGCATCCTCAGTGCTGTTGGGAGGAACCAGCTACAGAGTGGGAACCCAGCAGCGGTGGGGGGGGGGGGGGTAGAAAATTGAGATAATTTTAAGATTTCCATTATAGATTTCCGAATTGGATTATCCAACATGGTTGCTGGTGATGGCAGGGTCTGGAGTTGATGATTCAAGGTCCTCTTCCCTCCTGCTTGTCCCTGCATGACCCAGGAGCCGTGACTCCTGCTGTAGTAATTTTTGTGCGAGCCAAATTCCATCACGGGTAATTACCCTCCATCTCTTCAAATTCCTCGGGGAGCATCAATGCAATTTACTAGTCCTCTCCCTGCCGAAGGAGTCTTGGGTTGCAGCGAGCGCTGCAGCCCAGCGGTGGCTGCATTGCAGGCGTGCGAGCCCCGGTGAGCGCCTGAGCCTGCGAGAAGCTTGCAGGAGCTCGCACTGGTGGGACTGGTTCGCCGCCTGGTTGCTTATCAAAATAAACCGACTGTTTTGCTCTGGGTTTCCTGAGGGTGATGGGAGAGGGGAGGTTTGAAGGGTGTATTTGGGCTGGATGCGCTGCCTGTGTAGGTTGGGACAGTTGGGCTTGGATGTAGCCGTTGTTTTGGGAAGGTGGCAAAAGCTTTGAATCCAACCCGAAATGCAGCTGGTGGAGCAGCAACTCCCCCCGTGCTCCGCTCGCTTCTCCCTGCAGTCACAACCATTCATCCTGAGCAGTTGTATCCAGCACTGTATTTTGGCAGAAATTACTAGCCCATCAATCCAGGCAGCTATTTCTTTCCCCCCGCGGCTTCAGAAGGCAATAAGTCCGCAGCAATACAAATATTGAAATGCTGTGCGTTGGGGATTAGTGACTTGGCAATTAAAATATTTGACCTACATCTCGTTGAGTACCAGCAAGGTCAGAAGGAGCCGTGCTTCTTCCCAAAACTTCTGCCCAAAGGAATTTTATTATTGCAGTTACTTCTATTCGAACAGGCTGTTTGTTTTCTACTGAATATAAAGGGAAGGGCTCAGGGTCCAGACCTGCAGGGTTGTTTGAGGGCTGGACCCCTCAGCAGTGATTTTCGGGGTGCTGGGAGCAGTTTCTGGAGGCAGGTAGGCGATCTTCTCTACAGCACAAACACCCCTGAATATTTACAGGAGTCTTCCCACAAACACAGTGGAGAACAAGCATCTCCTTTTGTTCCTGAGATTGTACGTGCTGAGAATCCTCGTCCAAACAAACGAGCGGGTTTTTCTTCCAGCAAACATCACACATCTCTTTTTTTTTTTTTCCTTCTCCTTTTCACATGTTGTTCGCTCTGTTCTACAAACAATGTTCTTTTTAAGCCTGGGCAGAAAACTCTATCTGTCTTCAGAGCATGGTGTGACGGCAGAAGCCAGCGATGTCCGCTTGGCAATGAGATTAAGCGGAAGTCATTTATAAAGATCCTCTCATCCCAAAGCAAGGGGACGGGGGGAACAAAAATACCCCCCCCCAGACACTGCTTGATTTGAATGGCTGGGCACGCAGCTGGGGTTACAGGGGTAGTAGTCAGAGGTTCATGGACACCTCCCAGCCCCAGATCTGGCACAAACCCTCCTTGGTTATGAACAGCGGCGAGCGGCTAACGGGGCTGGAGGATAACTCTGAATTTGCTCCCTTGGACCACGGGCTGTTGGTTGTTCCCCCCAAAAATCTGTTCATATAACTCGCAGCCCCCCCCCCCCCCCCCCAGCCTGGGGAAGGGGTTTTGCTGTGATATGGGCTGTAATTTGTGCTATAGCTGGGGTGCCTTGTTGTGGCTGGGTCCAGCAGTTCTGCCTGCAGCTCCTGCCGTTGGACAGGCATCTCCTCTGAGCTTATCTGCTTCAGACAGGACTGCTGAAACACCCTGAACGAGTTGCGGCAGCCTGATGGAAAGCGTTATCTCCGGGGGTTTGGAGTCTCTACCTCCCAGAGCTGAGCAAGGGAGGCTGTTGGCATCTGCTAAATAAGCATGGAGCTGGCTGCAGCACTTCGTGGGCTGTGATCCCGGGGAAAGGCTGTGAAAAACCCATGTGGCTGCTCTGGGGGTTGCTGCTGGCTTCAGCACCCTGAAATCCCGGTGTTCTTTCTCCTACCTGGTAAGCAGGCAGGTGCTCAAGGTGCTGTCTTGGAGGAGGAGAAGCCCAGGCCATCGCCGCTCCCCACCGGTGCTCAAACCGGAGTCCAAGAACCCAGCGTGAGTCTGAGCCAAGCGGAGATCCTCACCTCTTGATAAAAACCTGACCCTGACGTTGTTTTACCCGTCCGACCCAGGAGCGCAAGCATTTACCAAGAGACTCAAGTAACAGGTTTACCCAACAGGAACAATGTTGGATTTGGGCAGAGGAACCATTTGGAAATGGAGACCAACGGGCTTGCAGAAAACCCAGGCTCTGTCATCCTGGAAGTCAAGTCACTTTGCCCGTCTTCTCCATGCTGAGGGGCTTCCCCATCCCTTCTGCTGCTTTCCAGTGGGATGATGCTCCCCAGAAGGTATGGGGTTGGGGTGAGAAATTCCCAATTGCTGCTGTGGACTCACCTTAGCAAAGATCATTGCGGCTCTGTTTGCAATTACGCTGCCTGCTCAGGTCCTGCTGGGCTTTCCTTGCCTCCCCAGGCTCACTCCAGGTGGGTTTTGATAGCAGTTTTTTTTATTGAGTCGCACTGGCCTTGGAGTCCAACAGCAAGCATCTCTTGCAGAGTCATAAATGTCTTCAGGGCTACCAGCTTGTAAGCCAGCAGGGAGTGGGGAATTGCTGAGTTTGGGTAAATTTGTCATTAGAGAGAAAACAGTTCCTCAGGTTCCTCCCTGAGTAATGCATGACTTAAAAAAAAAAAAAACAAAAAACAAAAAAAACCAAAAAAACAATGAAAAAACCCCTCCCCAACAACATACACACCAGCACAGCTCAAAAGAAAAAGCACATTTTTTTCATTCAACATATTCTCTTGTACCCACTCTCTGATTTTCTTTAGAAAATGAACTTCTGGCTAAACCTATTCAATCTCACAAAGCATTTCAATTTTGACAGGAGTGCATATTCTGGAGGATCGTGGTTCCATCAGAGTTTCTCCAGCCAACTCTAATCCCAAATGCCTTGCTGTGACTAAACCTCATTTCTATGTTAAGTACCTTAGCTTGCCTGTAAGGGCCAGGTAAAAACTCAATCAGTCAAGTAGCCTCCCTGCAGCTGTCTTGTTAAACATTGGGGTTTTAAAAACTTTCTTTTTTTCTTTAATGGAGCAGAGGTAGAAGATCCCCTGAGGAGAGGCACAGTTTGATCCCTGATAAACCAACCCAAAAATTTACACTGGGAAAAGCTCCCTTACATCAAGGGAGACGAGGGGGCTTGGGGGCCCTGGTCCCTTGGGGCTGGGGTCTGAGAAGCCCTTTGCTGCTATGTCTTTTATTATACAGAATGGAGGGAAAGAGAGGAAAAAAAGTCAAGAAATTCTAAAGAAGCATCTTTGAAGAGAAGTACAGAGTGCCTGGCATGGCGGGCAGCTCCAGCCTGCTGGCTGCAGTCCTGAAGGAAGGACATATATACTTTTCTGCTCTCACATGTGCATATATACCTGGTCACAGCCAGATTACCAGTCCGGTGGGGCTGAATTTAAGGCACAGGCTGCTGTAGCAGAGGGAGGACTTTCCTCTTCTCCCAGGGACCTGGATCACACCTTCTCTGGGTACTACACCTCAGCTATACGATGCTCCTTGCTTCACACGCTTGCTGTCCCCACGCAAGCTGCATGTGCTGCCTTGTGCGTGGCAGGAGGGTGAGGCCCCCTCTGAAAAGGAAGGTTGTAGGATGATCCGCAACAGCTCCGTGTGGGAATTATCCCTCCCTGGTCTTTGCAAGTCATTGCATTGGAGCATCCAGGAGCAGCAGGTATCACCCGATGTGATCTGTCGTGCAAAACCCACATCGCAAACGGGATTCCCTGATTCACCCCGGAGGGATAAATACCCCGGGAAAAGGAAAAGAGACTTTTCCCATCCCTTTACAAGCTCCCTGCCCTCGGCTTTGCTGGGTGATCTGCCCCTACGGCCGAACTGCGGCTTTGATCCGACGTGTGCCGGCAGCTGTGTGTGCTCAGCACCGCCGCTGCAGAGGCTGGCGCCGATCCCAAGCTCACGCAGCGTTTGGAAAATACGTGTGATTGCACAAAATGGGGGAGGGAGACATCCGAGAAGATCACGGTGCTTCACCTCAGCTTTTGGAAATGTGAAGTTTTTGTTTCAAGAATAGTCAGAATACCTTGTTTGGAGATTAATTTATTTTTTAAATGGGGTTTTGCCTTTTCTGGTCTGGAAAGTGCCTTTTGACTCATTTAGAGGAGAACTGTGATTTTACAAATGGGTGCAATAGCCTGGTGAGAAACTGATTCATTTTGGATCGAGCAAACTGTTTTGAGCCTCACGGGGAAAAAAACCTTTATAATTTTGTCCTTCACTTAAAAATAATTTGTTTCCATCTGAATGTACACTTTTCTTTTGCTCAACAAACCAAAGAATAGCTCAACCCTTCATCTGCCCTGCTCTGGGCACCACTGATCTCCTGTTTTCCAAGTCCCCACCCTCCGAATACCTGTCACAGGCAGCTGATCCCTGTTATCTTCCTAAAATACAGCTCTCTATTTCAGACTGTCCTCTTGCCGTCCCGGCTTCCCTGACACAGCCCAGGTGTCTGGTGCGGGTCTTGCCCGTGGCTTTGAGCAGAGGATGAAAACTGGGATTTTTGTGCCGGTTTCGACTGTTTCTTCAACTCTGTTTGCAAAGTTGGAGCACTCGCTTCTGGAGCCTGCAGCTGCCCAATGTCACTTAAAGCTGCATGCTTGGGGACAGGACTTGAGCAATTCGTTAAGGTTTTATATTTATTGCCCTGCCCCAGGTCTGAGGACCCGTTTGCCCTTTCCCAAACCCTTAGAGCTGCCTGTGAGCGGGCAGCGATGGGGCAAAGAGGCCTTGCCAATAACAGGAGAGCACAAATATTTGCTGATGCGTTCCTCTCTGCCAGCTGCAGCGACGCAGACCCAAATTCTCCGTCCGAATCTATTTTTTGCTCAAGCCCGGGGCCGGCGGTGGTATGGCCAGCTCAGCCTGGGGCAGCAGCGCTGATGGAGAAGCTGCTGGTGCTGTTTCTGTAGGGATGAGTTTAACCTTGCTCCTTGTCCAGGGCCGCCCCGGGGAGCCTGGGTAGTGCAAGTAACGCTTGGGCTGCTTTATTTAGCAGCGAAGGCTGGTGTGAAATGCCTCTTGTGAAAGACGGGGACGGGTTGTCGGTGGCCGCAGTGTTTAAACGACCTGGCAAAGAGGAGCAGGGAGGCTGGGGCAGGCAGAGGGGCAGGTCGTGTCCCGTCTGCTCCTTTGGCTGCTGCCCGCGTCTCTGAGCATCCTCCTGCTGATGTCTGAACCCGCTGTGCTTGTGTGGGATGGGTTTGGTAGAAAGGCGATGTCCCAGGGATGGGCAAGTCGCCCGAGGCTGGTGGTGGTAGGTAAAGGCAATAGTGAGGCTGAAGCCCACTTATCTGTGTTTTTTGTTTGTTTTTTTTTTTACCAAACCTCCTGTGCAGCCACGTGGGTAAATCCCCTGGAGATGTGAGCCCGGAGAGAGGACGCTGAGGGAGGAATTAGCATCTGTCAGTACAACCCCTGCCTCGGTTTTAACCTCATTGAACAGCCCAGAGGGAAATCTAGCGCTGACAGTTTAAGTGCTGTAGATGCTGACAGGTTATCCTCTGCAGCCTGCTAATGCCCCAGCCCAGCTATCTTTACCCCCGGCTCTGTCCATGGGCTCTCTCCAGCGGGCTCCCAACTCCAGCGGGCTCCAGGAGGCTGCTCGGCACAAAGAGGAAAGACTTCTGTTGTGCCTTCAGCCGTGCTGAGAGATTTGGGGGCTAACCCGCAACAGAGGAGGCTTGGATCTGAAACTTCCCAAGTGGTGAGAGCTGAGCGCTGGCAGAGGTCTCCTGGCTTGGTGTGATGTCTCTGTCAGAGAAGGTGCTTAATGTCCAGCCAGACAGCTGTGGCTGGGCTGGAAGGACTGGTCTTGCTATGGAAGGGTGCTGGGCTCTCTAGGATCTCTCCAGCTTCGTACCTGGAAGACAAATAGTGTGGAGGCAGAAGTGACTTGACATTTTGACCCCTTCTTCTGACCTTTTTTGCCATTGGGAATGGGTGGCTCTTCTCCATCCACCAGGGTTTCTCTTGGAGCCTCCTCTGGCAAAGCTGTGGAGACGGGTCACTGAGGGGTTCTACAACCATTTAACAGGTCCGTGCTGGGGAAAGCCCTTTCTGGCCCCTCAGGCCACCTCTTGTGCCTCTCTCCAGGAGAACATTGCTGTACGACAAGGCTGAACTGGATCTGACCCCAGGACAGAGGTGCTTATATAAGATATTTACTGTGTGCCCCAAGACCGCCTTGGGAAGAAGCCAACATGCTGATTAGGTGACGTCTGCTCAGGACGGGGTGGATTTTGCCTCGGAGCATCTGCTGCCTGGTCTGGTGGTCTCAGAGGCGTTGCCCTGAGGTCATTTATGTAAGAAGCCAGTTGGGCTCTTTGGCTGTGGCAAGCTTTTTGGGAAAGCCTCTGTGAGGTCCCTGTCTGACTCCTGGGATGTCCAGCCTGCCTGGGCTCTGCTACGAGCAGCCATCGGTCGGCTGGTTGCTGCTGCTCTTTCCTCTTCCCTGTCCTAAAATAATCTGCCCTGCGGGTGAGGGAAAGGGGAGCTGAGCACTGGTGGTGGAGTGAGGAGAGCAGAAAGGGGATCGATGGTTTCTCCAGGGTCCCATGGGCACCGTGGGCAGCCCAGGGGAGCTGCCCTTCGCCGTTCCTTTTGGAGCATCCCATGGTAAAAAAGCCAAAACTCTGCTCGTCCCAGCTGGCCCGGGACGTGGAGCTAGCACCGGGCTTACGCACGAGGTCTAGGAAATCCCATCTGCTGCCCCAAATCCTCCCCCCAAACGCTGCGGGTCACGACAGCAGCAGATAAGCTTCTTGCCTCCTGCTTTGTCCTATATTTTCCAGGCAGGATCCCAGTGTGACATAGCCTCTGGCCTGATCTCAGGCTGGTGGTGTGCTGAGGGCACATGGTTTTCCCAAACTGGCTCTTTTTCTGCTCTTCAGCTGCCGATAAGGAGCAGGCTCACAACTCTGGCCACAGTCCGATGCACCGGCCAAGGTCTCCTCAAGCGTTTGTCCCACAGACATGGCCTGGGCCTCTCTGCATGCAGTAGAGACAGGGTCAGCACCTTGGAAGTCCTAAAAACAGTATTGTGACCACTTGGAAAAGGTAGATGCCGTCAACTGGGGTGGTGTAGGCTCATGTTTTTATGGAGGATATGATTGCTTGGACCAGCGTTGCTCATGATGGAGGAAGGATCAGCCTCCCTGAGGTGAGCATCGTGCGCATGAAGGAGGAGAGCAGCGGAGGAAGAGTCAGAGGAGGATTCCGGGGAGCAATATCCCCTTGGGACCCTGCTGAAACAAGCTCTAATGGGTGCAATTAAGCTGAATAGAAAGGGAAAATTTCCTGAGATGTGTTAGAGTCTCCCAAGGGACGCGGTGCAATCCCAGCAGCAAGGTCCCCGCGGCAAACACAGGGATCCAAAGGGTGGGAGCAAACCTCAGCATGGGAGCTGTGTCCCCCCCCATGGGGCAGCGCTTGAATTTGCAGCGAGCCTGAACCCGCGGCGTGGCACGGGGCCGGCCCGCTTAGGGACGCCAGTGCTGGGATGCGACGGCTGATGCTGCCAGTGTCCGCGTCTTGGCTGGGGCTGGAATCCAGCTGGAAGCTGGACGGAGCAATCCTTTATTAGCAAAATCTGCAGAGTTTCATTGGCTACAAGTGGTGTCTCATTTTGTCGGCTGGCAGAAATACAAATGTCTTTTTTTTCCCTGTGCTAGCCATTTTGGGGGAGAAATGGCTCACCTGCTCCATGGCTTTTCATAGGACAGATTGCTGCTCCTGGCTGATGGTTCCTCAGGCTCAATCCTGCCTTTGCTTTTCTTTCCCAGGCAAGAGGATGCAAAGGTGCTGAGCCCAGGGAGCCGGACCTGCTGGGCACGGTGCCACTCGCACCCAGCCTGCGGAGAGCGGCTCCGCATCCCTGCTCGGTGGTGACCATTTCTTGCCCTCGTCAGCATTTTCTGGTCTCTGGGACCTTGTGCGTGGTCTCATAAAAGCACCACAAAGGCTGACCTCGGCCGCCGTGCTCCTCCTGCCGGCAGTCCGGCTCCTTCCCTGCCCTCCTTCCCTCCTGGCCACACTGAAGCACGGCCAGAAACCAGAGGTGCACAGGGCTGTGCACTCTTCTTTTTCCAGATAAATCTATGGCAGCGCCACAGTTCGCCGCTCCTCGTGCCCCGAGTTCAGTTTTCCTAAGCTATTTCGGTCGTGCTCCCTGCTAACCGGCTGCTGGCATAGCCCTCGAGATGCGCTGGACGTGGAGACGAGGTCTGAGCATCCATCTCTCCACCATTCAACCGCTCCTTGATGCCCTCAGCAGCTCTCCCAGGCTGAGATCCCCCCGGTAAACCCCCATCCCTATTGCACAAGTATCTTTTCTTCTGCACTGGGCCAGCACCCCTGTTTTCTCCCTTGCTGGGTGACCACGTAGCCTCCGGGTACGCTCCGGGAGCCAGAGCGATGCCCACAAACCCACGCCATCCTCCCATCCGTCCGCCGCATCCCCTGGCCCACTGTCTTCCCAAAACCCACCAGGACTTGGCCCTCTGTACCGCCGCGCCGGCCAACAGCGCGGCCTCGCAGAGCCAGCATCCCGCGCCGACGGCGATGCCAGCGCCCGGAGCAGATGGCGGCAGCCGTTCGGTCCCTTCCCCACGGCCGGTTTTTCGGCCGGGAGCATGGTGGCCTTGGTGTGCGGGCGGACGGCAAGACGGGAGCCAGTTTGGCTGGAGAGTTAGGGGCAAGGCGTGTTAATGGCCAAGATAACGGCTATTTTTAACTTTGATAGATGAGAGCTTATTTCCTGACTCGGCTTGTGCGGCGCAGCGGCACGCGTGTCTCCCGCTGCCTGAGCCGAGCGGATGGGGACGGCTGAGTTTGGGTCATCAGATGGCAACCCGGAGCCCAAAAATGATCTTTCTAGGAGCGAAGGTGGGAAGGGAGCGAGCGGGGTGCCGGGAGAGTGGAGCTGGCAGCCCACGGGGATGTCCCGCAGCCCTGTGGTGGGCTGGCATGGCTTGAGTTTGGGGTGTCTCGGCTGGGCTCTGCGATGGATGCTGCATCCATCAGCCTTGGGTCTTTCTCAGTTTGTATGTTCGAGTCCCAGTTATCACACTGTGATCTACCGTGGGGCTTCAGGCTTATTTCCCCCAGCACCCCGTCTTGCTACAAAACCCCTTGGAGCGACCAGGGGAGATTCCCATGGGATCCAAACCCTGCCTTGGCGTGGGGGATTTGTGAACAACCCTGCACCTTTTGAGGTTCAGCAAAACCAGGTTGCTCGAAATCCCACCCTCTCCGGCTGTCGAACTTTTGGAAGAACTGGAAGATGGTGGGCCGCGTCCCCAAGGCCAGGCTGCTCACCACGGGATGGGGAGCGCACTTGGGTGGTGGCACCCAGTCCGAGCATCCCCGTGCCATTGGGAGGACTGGTGACTTAGCACGTTTCCCCGGCCCCACTCCCCCCCCTCGGCCTCTTCCTCCAGCAGCCCTGACACTAATGCAGTGCGAGCCTGGGATTTATGGGCGGCAGCCCTCCAATTGGGCCATCCGTCTTGATTAAATTAGCCCTAATGGCTCTGCGCTGCCTCGCTCGTGGCCCCGCGCAGCCGCGCTGCAGGCGTCGGGAAGGGGCACGCCGGAGACCCCGCCGGGGTGCAGCCCCTTCCTTCGCCCTCTCACCCTCCTTCCCTGGCTTTGACGGCTCCTAAGCAAGCGGCCGAAGCTGGCCTGGCTGCAGGGTGAGGCTGGATCCTGACCCGAGCTATTCCCCAGCTGAGAGCCCACCGGAGCCATAGGGGTCCCCGAGGCTGCAGTCCTGTACCCTCCCAGATGGGCCAACTGGGAGCAATGGGATTCCCCATGGCTCTCCCCAGCTCTGGGGCAGGACAGCAAAAACGTAGGGAACCTCTCTGCTCCCCCAGAGCAGTGGGAATCCTTGGGGATAGCCAGGATGGAAATCCCAGGCTATTTCTTCGCATTTCCCATAGCAAACCGGGGAGGGCGATGGGAACACCAGCCTCACCAGTTCTGGCTGCCCAGCTCCCTTCTGTCCTCCCAGTCGGCCCCAAGGGCTGCAGCCCCCCCCAGGGTCCCCACGTCTCCCCCTGCATACAAGCCCCAAACCTCTCCCACTTGCTGCTTTGCTGGAAAAACACCCTACTCGCGTAGCCCAAAATTGGCAACCGCTGGCATCCCCGGCAGAACGCCGTGCCGGGGAGCAGGATGCGAGAGGGGGTCAGGGATGGGGTCCCCGCGGCAGCTCCCCCTGCCCTGGCGGTGCCTCCCTGTCCGGCTTTGGCCCATGGCCAGCCGTCCCCGCCCCCCCCCCCCCAGCTCTGCAGCCAATTTCCAGACTGCCTGGCGCGTTAATTGTATTTATTGCTGGAGGGAGTCAGAGGACCGGGTGCAGGGAGCCTGGGGCTGGCACCGCCGGCTGAGCACCGGGGCGGTGGGATTCGGAAAACTTTCCATGACTGATGAACGTGGTGGGATGGCAGGAGAGGAGAAAGGAACAAGCCGGGGTGTGAGGGGCTGCCCGACAGGCAGAAGGGAGCCGTGGTTTGGGGTCAGGACACGGATGGTCGCCCCTTGGGTGGTCATGCTCAAGACCACCATGTGGGCTGGTGTCCTTTTTGATCTGCAAAACCCGAATCGCCGCTGTTAGCCGAGCATCCCTGGGGGTTTAGGCGTTCCGCTGCCGGATCAAGGCCCTGCAGTGCTTTTCATCCAGGGATTTCAACGTGGTGGTTAAAATTCAGGATTTGTGGGGTTGATGCAATGGGGTGAGATATGGGGCAAGCTAACATGGAGACGGGAGATGGGGCAGCGCTGCAAGCGTCGCCCTGGGGTTTCGGCTCTGGAGTTTGGGGGTGTTTGGGAGCAGCGAGGGGAAGCACGATGCTCCGTTGCCGTGCCGGCGAGAGGATGGGAGCTGGGGACGAGGAGATTCACTGCTCTGGGATGTCGCCGAAGGGAGGAGGAGAGGGAGGGATCGTTGGTCCCAAACTCATGGTAGGAGATGAGGAAGAGTGAAGAGAACGCTGGGAAGCGGAGGGAGGTGATGCAGAAGGGAGATGGGACAGACGGGGAGGCAAACTCTTCATGTTTTACGGTTTTTATGTGACCTGCTGGCTGGGTGACAGCCAAGCTGAGCGGTGTTGAGCATCACTGTCGAGGCTGGAGGTCTCCTGGCTGTGATTTTTTTTTTTTTTTTTTTGAACAAAGCCCATGAATCCCCAAAAATGGAGCAGGCAGCAGCCCTGGGATCTTGCGGGCGACTGAGTTTGGAGGAAGTCTAGCAGAACTTGCAGATGGTGGCTGGTTTGCATCTCCCTCTGGCTGGAAGCCAGCCAGGGTTGTGAGCCCACTGCAGCATCCCTCTGCTGCGGGGGGGGAAAAGGCTGCTGGAGCAGGGTTTCACTTTGACCCTCTCCAAAAAGGCCTTGCTGTTATAAGGACAGGGTGACCTGGAGACACCCAAAGCCTCCCAACTGGCTTAAAATAATGCTCACCACCAAGAAATAAACTTGGACTCCAATCAATCTTAAAAAAAAAAAAATTAAAAAAAAATCCCCGCCTGCAATAAAAAGAAGTGGCTTCAATTCCCAGCCCTCCCTCTGCCCCCGGCTCCTCTCCGCACACGCAGACCCTGCCCCTTAAACCAGCCGAAATCGGAGCGAAACCTCCGGGGACGCGGTACCCGCCATCGATTTTTCGTGGAAGGCGCCCAGAAAGAACGGTGATGGACTGCGGGGCCGCAACCCCCCGACCGCAGCAGCCGGTGCGGGGGAGCTGAGATGGATCCGTTGGGAAAGGGTTGTTGCTTCGTCGCGGTTGTGGCTCTCGGAGCCGGGGCCGGGCTAGAAAAAGCAAGCGGAAGCCATCAAGGTGGAGGAGAGGAAGCGAGGAAGAAGAAGGGCCGAAGGACTCTGGCGAAGCAGCCATTAGGAAAGTGCTGATGCAGAGGTTCACTCGTGTCTACGGGCAGAGTTGGAGTAGTTGCTGTTCGCGGACAAAGGCGGTAGGAGGGAGTGGAGCTTTGTAGAAGCCGGAGCCTGTCTCACTGGGTGTCTGTGTTTCATTCCCTGTCAAAAGGCTGGGAGCTGGGGGGAAAAAAAAAGCAGGGAAGCGGCGAGCTGCAGCGCTCGCTCAGGATCAGATAGCAAGAAAACCAATAGCGGAGAGAAAAAAAAAAAAAAAAAAAAAAAAGAAAACCAACCCACATCAACCAACCAACCCACCCACCCTCCACGCTGAGGCTGAAACAGGCAGGTCCCTGCCAACTCCACAGCACGCAGCGAGCAGGGAAGAAGTCCACCCTCCCCGGGCAGGAGCGGAGTTGAGCCCGAAGGATATTTGATGACACTTTGGCGACGATGGGTCCCCCAGCATCTTCCAGAGCCCATTTGAGGGTGAAGGCTCTGAAAGCGCAGAGGGAGTTTGAAGCTAAATTCACCTGAGTCTGGATCTCTTGGTCGCTGGGATTTATCTTTTTTTTTTTTTTTTTTTTTTTTCTTTTCCAGGGGGTGGCAAGGGGAAGCCGAACCAAGAAAAAAACCGTGGTGTTTTGTTGTTTTTTTTTTTTTTAAATCTCCCTCTTTTTGTTTTTTTTAATTTAATTTTTTCTTTTGGAAGAAGATTTTTTTTTTTCCCCCCCTGTGGTTGGAATGGAGGGGTTGGGTCTGTGCCTAAGAAGCAGCAGCCGAACGTCGGTCCTGGGAGAAACCCGAGTGGATCTGGGGTCCCCCGCCAGCTAACTCTCCAGGACCCGCAGCCCCACGGCCGGGGGGGGCTGGATGCAGTGAGAGGTAAGTGACGGCTCCGGCGTCTGCCTGCCAGAGAGCCGGCGCGACAGCTCCTCCGCTTCTCCAGCTCCGTCTTAATCTCAAGTCAGAGGCAAAAACAGCAGTCTCATAGTGAGTCAATCACTTCCACCTATTGCAGCCCTAATGGAGAAATAAGACGGGGAAGTTTCGCAGCGGCAGCCTCGCGGGTCAAGTTCCCCCCCCCCCCACCCCCTTCACCCCCGGTGCCCGAAATGCCAGGTTTGGGAAGGGGATTTTGCCAAGCTGACCGCCGTCACCGTACCAATGCCACGGGCCCCCTCCCTCCGTGGCCGACGATGAGGGTTTACTGCTGCTTTTCGGGGAGCGCCGGTGCCTCGCCGGGCTCCCGCTCGCCTCCGCTCGCTTCTGCTCGCTTCCCCCGGCCAGCTCGCTTTCTCAGCCAAAACTTTTGCACATCGGCTGGTTTTGGAAATGCCCGTGCGGGTTATGCCCTTATGTACGTGCGCACATGTGGATGCACGCGCGTGTGCGATGCACGCTCGCGTGACCCTCTTATTCCCGGCTGCCTGGACTTGTCTGCCCGTGCCGGGGGTGAATCCAGGAGGATTCACCTGGGGGGGGGGGGGGGGGGGGGGAGGTTTGCGTGTGTGTGCTTCGAAGGCAAACTGCAAAGCGCAGGGGAAAAAAAGCAAAGCAAGCCGACAACGACAGCAGCAGCATAATTGCATCACTGTAATAGTATCGGCGCGGAGCGTGAGCCAGGCTAGTAAAATTGTCCAGAAAACGAGCTGTGCTAAAGTGCCTCCAGTTAGCAGCACCTGCACGCCTTCTCTGGGTGCTTGAGGCTATTTGTATTTTTAGAAGTCTCTCTTAATTATAGAGCAAAGAGTGTTAGAGGGAAAATGGTGTGTATTTAGCAGCATTCGTTCCCAGACAGTTTTTCAGTGAATATGAGCACAAAATCACCAAATAGGGGTTTTTCTCCCCCGCTCCCTTGTGATTTTGAACCACCTGTTTTGCAGTGGTGTCGGCAAACGAGGGCTGGATTTTTTTTTCTTTCGTGTTCTTAGAAAGCGTGGCGATGACTTTGCTTGCATGCAAAAAAGGACGGGAAGCGATCCCGTTGCCTTCCCACGGCCCCCTCTGCACCCCAAATCAACCCCAATCTCATCAGGGCTGTGAGACCTCCCTGCTCCCAGCCCGGGGGTGACACCGGTGGGGACAGGGGACTCGCATGCCGGTGCCAGGTCTCCTACAGGCACCGAAGAGCTGGGGATGTTTTACAGCTCACTGCGAAAAAACCCAAACCCTGCAACAACTCGTTTTGCTTCTGTAAAGCTCCTTCCCCTCGTCCCCTTCTCCGCAAAACTTTCCGGGGCCTTTTGTTCTGAACAGCAGGTGAAATTCCCTTTGTGTGAGCACAAAGCAACGAAGCCACCAGAAAATAATGAAAACAAGACTAAATAAAAAAAAAAATTAAAAATCCTCGCCTGCTCCTTTCAGGCCTGGAATAACAGCGAGCATTCCCATCCGTGCCAGATAGCCTTAATAAAACACCGGCTTTGCTGGGGAAGGCACCTTAAAGGCCACTTTATTTCTCGCCTCTGATCTACGACACACTTTGAAATCCTGTATCGCCTCTGCTGCTCTTTACCCAGAAGTGTTGCTTTACCTACAAAGTCAAGGTGGATTTTTTTCTGAGCCCTGAAATGACCCCGGGGGTTACGACGAGTCCCCCGGGACCAGCCGGGGTGGGATGACGGTTTTTTCCCCGGCCGTACGCCACAGTGCCGTGGTGCTCCGCGATGTTCCGGGCACGGCCGCGGCTCGCCGTGGGTTCCCCCCGTCTCCCGTAGGGCTGGCTGAGGCTGCGGGGGCAGCATCACCGGCAAACGCGGTGGGAACCGTTCCCCGCTGCAGATAAACTTTGGAGGAGCTGCCGGGGGAACCGCACGGCGAGCTGAAACCCGGCGTTTTCTCCCCAATCGGTGTCAGGTTTTTAGGGTGTAAACGGGCTTGAGAGACACGGGAGCCTCACCCAAGCTCCACGCGGGTAGGAAAGTGGAGGGGTTGGCAGTTTTGAGGATGCCGTCTCTAGAAAGAGCGGGAGCGCCGACAACGTGAGGGATTGCTGGGGGGACGGATCCGTCCCCCCCTTCCCGTCGCCGCTCGGGTGCGTGGCACGGAGCGGGCACCTTATGTAAGCAGCGATGGCAGCGCCGTGCCCCGACCGTGCCGTGCCATCCCGCTCCGCCACTGCCAGGCCCCGTGCGGCCTCGGCCACCTCCCTTAGCCCCCATTTTGGGGGTCCCTTCTAGCTGCAGGCGCTGTCGTATCACCGGGGGTGGGAGGGAAGCATAATCCCCCCACCGGCCGGGAAGGTCGGGGTAGGGAACGGCTCCAAGCCTGGGGGTTTGTCGGTGGTTTCTGCAGAGTTCATGGGAGCATCTTTCCCGGCGTTTGCTCCGGGATCCGCAGCCCTGGGGAGGTGGCACCTGGGCTCAAGTCCCTTTCTAGGCTCTTCTGCGCCCCTTGGCTAAAGCCCAGCCCCGTTTGGGTTTGACAGCGCAGGGCAAGGGCTGGCTCTCGTGGATGAGAAAGGAGAAACCAGCCCAGCTTGCACCCGTTCCTTGTGCTGCCGACTCGCTGCAGGAGCTGGGAATTGTCCTCCTCACCAGCTGGTGAAGGACCTGTGTCCCTGTCCCAGATCATGAGCCGGTCCCCGGGTGCCCCAGTGCCCACCCATCCGGCTGCCCTGCACCCAGCGTGCCCGAAATGGAGGAAAAGAGAAAAAATGAGCATTAAGGGGCTCAGAGAGCCCCTGTGCCCTGGGGAGCGGAGCACGGCCCCGGCTCCACTCCAGTTTCTGAGTTGGGGTGGGAGGGAGAAAGGTGGGAGTGGGGTGGCAGGAGGCTGGGGGGTGCCCGGTGCTGCTCCTCACAGCTCTGGGTGACGGTGGGCTTGTCACCTCATCGGGACGTGCCCCTGTTTCACCATTCCTGGCTCGTTCCTAGCTTGTTCCCTTGTTCTAGCTCGGTCCTTCAGTCCCAGCTCGATCCTTTGGTCCCAGCTGGATCCTGGTTCCCAGCTCGATGCTGGTTCCCAGCTCACTCCCTCGTTCCCAGCTTGCAGCAAGGCAGGACTGCCGGTGGGCGACAGTTTTTTGCAAAGCTCTTTCAGATTCCCCCGTTGGACTTTTGAAGCATCTGGTATCACTATCTCAGCGTCATTATGAATTAATTAACATTAATTCCCTGTTCTGGTGTCTCCTATTGCCAGGAGCCTTAGCCTGGGCTTTTTTTTTCTTTTTTTTTTTTTTTTTTTTTTTTCCCCAACCCCCAAACAGAAATGGCCAGATCCAGACTATACCTGGCAGAAGGCCAGAAAGAAGCCACGTGGCTGGGGGGGGCCATGGGTTCCCCATCCCTGTCCCCATCCCGCACCTCGGTAGGGGATGCTGCCAGGCCCCCACCAGTCCGTTAGCCAGGGTAGGGCTTGGTCCTGGGGGATCCCCGGTGCCGCCGGCACGGGGCACAGGTGCTTCACGGGTGGGTGATGCCGGCTGTGCCATCCCTCGCCTCCGTTTCCCCGCAGGACTGCGGGGCAGGTGATGCCGGGGCTGTCCTGCAGGGGATGGATCTCCCCTTCAGCTCCGGGAAGCCCTGATCCTGGCTTTCCAGCCTGTGCTGGAGGCACCAGGGATGTTCTCCTCAAGGATGCTGACCTAGGGATGCTAGTGCCAAGGCTGCTCTTCCCAGGAATGAGGACCCCAAGGTGGTTGACCACAGGGATGCTATCCCAGGGCTGCTAATGCCGAAGATGCTGACCCTAGGAAGGCTGTCCCCAGGGATGCTGACCCTCTAGAGATGCGGGGATGGGGATGTAGCCATAGCAGGTGGATGCAGGTTGGGAAAAAGGCCGGGATCCTTTGCCCCGGCTGCGTTCATCCCGCTCCGTCAGTCACCCCGCAGGAGGCACAACCCGGGAGTCACAACCCGGCCACCCAGCTCCGTCCCTGCACCCTCGCTTCCATGGGTGAGTCCCGATAAATTCGTGGCTGAGGGCTGGAGACGGACTCACTCAGTGGGATGTGGGTGCAGCCGGACTCAGTGGGATGTGGGCGCAGCACCCGCCTCCTCCCAGCCCCATCCCACCCCATCGCCTGCCCCGCTCCCTGCCCCACAGCGACACAACCCTCCTGCCCCTTTACATCCCCCCGCTGCTGCCTTCTGCCACCACCGTGTTGCCCCACGGCAGGACCACAGCAACCCCCAGGGTCCCCCCCCCCCCCCTACACCCCTTGCAGCGTGGGCTGAATCCTTAGGGGTCCCTCCACACGCTCCGCGAGTCCCGGGACCGAGGTGGGCTGGGGGTGGCATCCCCCGGGTGGGCTGGGGGATAACCCCGGTGTCCTACATCCCCGGAGCCCGGTTCGGGCTTACGTAACGGCCGTGCTGCAGTCTGCTCTGCTCAGCCGCCAGTGCCACCGGCAGAGCTGCAGCGCAGAGCACATCTCCCTGGATATTTGCTTTTTTTGGGGGGGAGAGGAGGGAGGTAGGGGGACAATTTTTAGGGGATAGGCAAGCCCCAAGAAGGTGGCCAGGACTTGGAGGGGGTGGTTGGTAGGGTTAGGTGGGTATGAGGGCTGGGGTGTTTGCCCCCAGCCCCGTCTGTCTGGTGACCTTGGGAGCCAAAATCCCCCCTCCCTGGATGGCAGCACACTGCGGAAGGAAGGGCTGGGAAGGGGGAGAGCAGAGAGCCCTGTCCCGGTCCTAAGCGAGGAGTCAGGTTAGAGACCCTGCTGGCATCCTCTGCCAACCACGCTCTCATCTCTACCCTCCTCAAATAGCATAGCCCCACTGTGCAGGTGGGGAAACTGAGGCAGGAGGCTGTCACCTCCCATGGGGAGCATGTACCAGGGTCCTTCTGGACGGGGAGGAGGAGATGGGACATTACCAGCCCCTCAGATACCCCCAGGCTGGAGATGCCCCAGTCCAGCCTGAGCTCTATCCCTGGAGCCGGTGTCCCTCCTTAGGGCTGGCATGTGGGCGCAGGGACCTGCTGGCCCTCAGTGCAGCATCCTCGCAGGGATGCTCTGGAGCTTGCTGCATGTGCCCCGGCGACACGGGGGGACAGCAAACCTGCCGTAGCACCTTTCCCACTCCCAGCTTGAGTCCCCAGGGGAGGCAAAGGGTGCCGGAGCGAGGAGCCTGGGGGAGAGACCTCGCTGCCAGGTTGTGCCGAAGCCTTGGGCTGGTGGAGGGCCAGCACATCACCGTGCCTGACGGCTGCCGAATGCCGGGGTGCACTCGGGAGCTGCTCCGGTGTTGGGACCCACCGGGATCCTAAGGGCTGCAGGTGGGCTCGGGGTGCTGGTAGCAGCCCTGGGGCTTGGGGTGATACTCGTTGAAGATCCCCCACCAGCCAAAATGTCATCGCAGCTCCGTTCCGGCAGGGATCCTGCTCCGGCAGGGCTCGCTGGAGTAGGACAAGGGCTCGTGCCTGGAGGCACGCAGGGTTCTGGCTCTTACCCCGATGGTCGCCCGGTGCTGCAGGGACCTGGTGGGTCTCTGTCCCACCCCGAGGGTGCGGGGGGTCACCCAGTGCTACGGGGAGCTGGGCTGCTCCTCTGTGGTGCCTCACGGTCAGTGCCGAGGTGGCCTCAGTGGTGGCAGATGCCACCACCCGTGGGTGCCACTCGTCTGCAGGGACTCCTGGCAGGGCAGCGCGGATATCACTGCAGTGCTGCGGAAAAAAACCCAACCCAGTATGATCCCGACACAAAAAATGTGGTGTCACCCACCAGTGAGAGCCAGGACATCCCACAGGGACCGAGTCCCCGAGACCCCCACCCTCCCTCTCTCCCTTTGCTCCTCGTTCCCAGGCTCAAGTGGCATTTATCCCAGGGGCTCGGTGGGACAGAGCCCAGCTGGCCCCCCCGGAATGCTGCCGAACCCATCGCCCTACCCGGACACCCAACCCTGGCACCCACGGTACACGGCACAGGGATCCCGCACCCTGAAGCTGGGGGGAACCAAGGACGCCAGTGAGCTCATCCCTCCCACCCGGGCTGGGAAAATCATTGCATTGTGCTTGCTGCAAGAGGCTCAAAGGCCTTTGGTTCCCTTTTAGGACACGTCTGGAAAGGAGCCACCGAAACAAATGCCAGGAAAAATAAGCCTTCAGTAGCAGCTACTTTCTTCGTGGGTTTGGAGGGATCCAAATGCAGATCCCCTTGCTTTGGGGACCCCTTTGGGGACACCCGCCCCTCAATGCTCAGGCTGCAGGGATAAATGTCCCCCAGTGCTGGGCAGCCAGTGCTGGATCAGGCCCTTCTTTTCCGAAATGCCAAATCTGGCCCTGCCGGGTGATTCAGATGTTTGGGAAAGGGGGGGGTCAAGTGCCGCTCTGGATCGTGCTGCCCTTCAGCTCCCCAGCGGCACAGGGGAGCTCTGGCATTGCCAATCCCCCCCCCCCAGGGACCCGGGACACCCGGCGCAGTGGGATCCTGCTCCCCAGCCTTGGATGCCCCAGGGCCGGATCTGGCAGCGTGGTTCTCCGCTGGGCTGAGAACACCCTCCAACTCGTTACACACGGGGGCCAGCTAATCTCCATCTGACAGCGAGTCATCCTTCCTACCGTGCTGAAGGCTGTAATGACAATGTACTTAAAGGGGCTGATGAATTAAGTGCATCTTATAAATACATCAGATATTAAAATTCCCGTATAATTACGGTGCAACGGATTATGTGTGGTACTGAAGGGGAAGCAATTTAGCGAAGCAAAGGAATTACAGTTATAGAGGAGAGAGCCAGTGAAGCATAATTACACACAGCTCTGCTTTAATGGTGGTGTAAAGTGAGGGGCTGGTTTGGAGCTGCAGCGGGAGTGATGCTGAGCAGCACCGGGGCTCTGCCGGCACCGAGGGCTTGTCCGGGCTGCTGCAAGGGTTAAGGGGAGTGAGTGGGACCTGAAGAGCTTTGTGGTGGAGACAGAGGGAGAGGGGGTTGCTCTTCTTCATCCCTTCTTCTCCCGGAGAGGAAAGCACCCTGCTCCCTGTGGGCTGGCTCTGGCCAGCCGGGTCTGGGGGCTTTATCCATCGCTCACCGCAGCACCCCGCTGCTGTCAGCGCTCCTGTGTGCATAGTCGTGTGTGATACAGCAGTCAGCACTTGAGCAGATCAAAGATGAGAGAGTCTAATTCTTTTTCCTTTCCTTTCCTTTCCTTTCCTTTCCTTTCCTTTCCTTTCCTTTCCTTTCCTTTCCTTTCCTTTCCTTTCCTTTCCTTTCCTTTCCTTTCCTTTCCTTTCCTTTCCTCTTTCCCTCTTCTTCTCTTCTCTTCTCTTCTCTTCTCTTCTCTTCTCTTCTCTTCTCTTCTCTTCTCTTCTCTTCTCTTCTCTTCTCTTCTCTTCTTCTCTTCTCTTCTCTTCTCTTCTCCCTTCCCTTCCCTTCCCTTCCCTTCCCTTCCCTTCCCTTCCCTTCCCTTCCCTTCCCTTCCCTTCCCTTCCCTTCCCTTCCCTTCCCTTCCCTTCCCTTCCCTTCCCTTCCCTTCCCTTCCCTTCCCTTCCCTTCCTTTCTCCTCTCCTCTCCTCTCCTCTCCTCTCCTCTCCTCTCCTCTCCTCTCCTCTCCTCTCCTCTCCTCTATCGTTTTCCTTTCTCTCTTTTCTCTCTTTCCCCTTTCCCTTTCCCTTTTCCCTTTCCCTCTCAGGGTCAGTGTTCCCAGGCCCCCAGACAGCTGCAGGTGAGGTCCAGGCAGAGGCTGCCACATCACCCTACACCCCAAGTGTCACTGCCTGGGGCATCCCATAACTCACATCCTCGCTTCTCCATATTTTCCAGCGTCGGTGACGCATCCAGGTCTCCCTGGTGCTTTCAGCACCCCCCCCCCCCCGAGGGGGTGCCACCCACATGGGGTCTTGGAGGAAGAGCGTCCCCAGCACGATTTGGCTGTGGGACTGCTGGAGCCAAGGCTTTTCTCTAATGAGCTGGTACAGGTTTTCTCATTAATTATATGGAGCGGTGCCATCATCAGACAATTAAGTAGTGTTGTCCCAGGCTCTAATAAGAGCGTGGAGAAAGCGGGGCATGGGATGCTGTGCCATGCCACGTGTGCGGGCACGGAGCGGGGCTGCGTCGAGGCACCCTTACGTGGGCACCAGCCAAAACCCTGCGAGTACCATTGACCCGTCCCACCACCACCCGCAGTGCTGCCTCCTCCGCCGCCTCCTCCTCCTCCTCCTCAAAACAGCCGCGTATCCCACAGGACCACCATCCCCGGCCACAGCCCACCCTCAGCGGGGAGATGGGACCAGGTGACGTCTGCCTTCGCTTTTGCAATGGCGCTTGTTCGCTAATTAGCAAAATCTGGCAATCCGCACCGTTCTCCCAGTCATTAATTATTATTAATTATTTGTTATGCAAATAAAGTTGAAGAACACAGTGCTGTAGGCAAAACAAATGAAAACAGTCCCGGCTCCAGGCAGTTTATGTAACGGCGGGTGAGTGGGCATTGCAGGAGTCCCCGGGGCCGTATAGCATCCGCGCGCTGTCCCCTGCGTAGGGGCTGCAGCACGTCGGCATCCCCTGGGCTGCGGGGACACATCGATGGCATCGATGGCGATGGGTGCTGCAGGGCTGGTGCCGGAGAGAGCTTCGGGGCTGCAAGGATGTGGGATGTAATGGGAAAAATGGTGCTTTTTAGGGTCCTGGGGGATGAGGGCGATGGGGGGACCCAAGGGTGGAGGGGAATTACGTTGGCGACGGGTGGCTGAGGCGGGTGCTGCTGGTGGGGGCACAAAGGCGATCGCTGGGGTGGGTTTTGTGGGTGCCGAGGGGGTCCTGGCGCACCCCTTTCCCTGCGGTCTGTCCCCGAGGGCGGCGTTTGGGGAGAAGCTGGGGTATTTCACCAAACGATGCCGTTTCAATAAGTGGCGGTTTCCAGTCTCCATCCTCCCAGCTGGAGAGGGACGAGACCAGGACCCAGCCGTGCGTCTGTCCCCATCCAGTCCCGCTACCTGGTCGCCGACGGCCCCGGGGTCTTATTTTGATGTTCCCCACCCTCCCTTTCCCCTCTACCTGGGGGTCTCTGCCCCATGTAGGGCTCCCTTCCCTCTGTGCTCCCCTCATGCCTCTGAGCTCGCCATCAACCCCAAATGCAACCACCCATCACATCCCCGTGTCCTGGAGCGATAACGCCGGTGGCACCGTGCTGCAGGGACACAGGCTGGCGGCGGTGGGGGCCTTACCCAAGTGCTACCTGGGGAATTGGAAAAGGAACCGAGAAAAAAAATGGAAATTAAAGAGAGGAAAGAATTAATAAGGATCCTGCCTTGACCACAATGGCTTTGTTTCAGGAGACCTGATACCACACGCTCGCTAATGCCCTTCCTCAGAGTCGTTTGGAAAGCAGTGGGGTTTTGGCGATGCTCAGGTGCATTTTTGGTGCTCTGCGGATGCAAAAGTGAGTTAGAGCTGCACTTGGTTCCTGCGCAGCCAGCGATGTCCCTCTGCACCCGGCGGCTGTCCCCAGCCGAGCTCTGCAGCCATCGTCGTAAAGCAACATCCCAGCAGAGCAGAGATTTGGGGTGAGAAATGTGTTTTCGCAAAGCGACACCTCTCCTGCTGGATGCTGCTGCGGGGCCATGCCCTGAAACACCGGACTGCCTGGCTGGAGGGCTGCTTGCTCCCTCCGGTTAGGAAATCATCCTATAGTGGCTATATAGCATACTCTGAATACACTGAGCACAAGGCAACCTGCGTGCTTAAAACAATCCTCTTCTGCCGTACACCAAGCACCATGCGGGTTGCCTGTATGTCCCTCCCCAGCCCCTGGTGTTATTTGCTTTTTTGCACTTACTAGATCCCCCAGTTACCACCCTGTAAGCCTCGTTAAGAGAAACCCTATATTTCCTCCATCCTGGGGTACTTGCCCTGGACTTTTCTTTAGGGGGAATTCAAAGCAGGGATGGGAGAGGAGCGGGGCTTTGCACAAGCTTTGCTCAGAACTGCAGTCGATGTCCCACAAAACTCTCCCATTATTCCCGTGCCCAATGTCCATGGGGAGCTCAGCCTCTTTTCTTCCTTCTGCGCTGCAGGAATCAGCTCTGGTTGCTGCCAGGGTTATCTCCATCCTCCAGCTTGCTGCACGCTCTGCTAGTTCACCATTCCTCTGAGGGCTGGGGCTCGACCCTGGCTGGGCAGCACGTGCCCCAGCAGAGGAGGACAATATCTTTATTTTCCCACCGCCAGTAATGGGTTTGGAGATAAAATCTGGAGAAATATTGGGGACTCGCGGAGGTTCCCCGCCTGCTGCCGCAGCTGCCTGCCCATTCGTATGTGTTCGTGGCCTCATCCTGAGCCCGAGCCTGGGCCGGCGGCTGCCAGGGGGGCTGGAGCCAGATGCCTGTTTCTAATAAAGCTCGGCTCCTGCCGTGAGCCGCACTCATCCTCGCCCACTCCAGATGATAACGGCGGGGATGCCGCCGCCGGACGGACCTCGTGGTAAAAGTAAAAAGCGGCTGAAGGTGAAAGGGACCGGGCTCCAGCTCGGCATCTCTGCACCGGCCCTGCTTTGCCAAAATAAGGATGCTCCAAGGAGCTAAAAAAAAAAATATCTCTTTGCCCTAGACCTGGTCCCCGTGGGGGGAAACGTGGGGGCTGCGGGGGGCCGGAGGCGGCAGGCGGAGGGCCGGGGCGCTGCGTGGAGCGCAGCAGGAAGGAAACGCTCGGCGAGGACGCAGCCAGCACTGCGTGCACGTCCTTACATATGTGCTATTTTCAGCTTGACGGGGAGCAGGCCAAGTTCTCCAACAGATTGAGTTTGGAGCTGAAATCCTCCTCTCCTCCTCCCCCCCCCCCCCCCCCCCCCCCATGCCCAGCACCCACTGCCTGCAGGCACCAGGAGTCCAAGCGCACCCAGGGCACCGCGCTCGGCCCCGTTCGGTCTATGTTCCCACCGGAGAGACGCACGCACGCTGCGCACACGCTCCCAGCGCCTGCTGCCGCTGCTCAAACCTCTCCTCGTTGCAAGGCCACAGGATCTGACCCTGCTCGGGGTGGGCAGCGGCTCCAGCTTCTTCCCTTCCCAATTCAGGCTGGTCCAGAGACCGGCACCAGCATCCTCCCAAACCCGTCCCCACTCCGACAGGGACCTGGAGCATCTTCTGCCTTTGGCTTCGCACACTCGTGCACACTCCCACCTGCTCTCTCTTTGCTTTTTTTTGTCGAGCGGAAAAATATCCCTCCTTCCTCCTCTCCCCAAATCCCCCCTCCTGCCACCTCCCCTCTCCCCCATCACTGCGACCCCTCCAGAAGTGCAGCTGCTTTTGCAGCCGTGTCCTCGCCCTGCTTGAAATGCAGGAAAGAAATCCATGTGCAACTTACTGTCTCGGCACCCTGTAATCATTTTGTCAGCCGAAAAGCACTTTTGTCAAACCCCCACAGGCAAACCGGGAGGGAATGGATTGGGGAGAGGCACCTGACACCACTCTCTGCTTTTCTTTCCCCCCTTTTTTTCATCCTGGGTTTTGCTTTACGGGTGGGACGACCATTGGGTTTGTCTCTCTTTCTCTCTCCGGGTGCTTTGGTGACCGTCCAGAGGGAGTGAATAAGGAAAATGTTGCAGGAGAGCAGTGATGCTGGAGAAAATGCATCGCCAGCGGCTGGATTTGCTCGACAAAGTGCAATTACGCAATGGGAGGAGAAAGCTGTTCGGCTGGAGAGGGGTTTCCAGCCGGGACTAATGGAGCCCGAGGCTCGGTCACCTGGGATGGCCCCGAGAGCAGCCCCGGCCCCTTTTGGGTGCTGGGGGGCATTAAATGGCTCCTTCTGTCTCGTGCAGGAGGTGCTCATGGGGGTCTCAACAGCAGGAGGTTAATGTCATCGGTTTGCTCCATCCTGAAAGCAAAAAAAAAACCCAGGAAGCGGTGGCTGCCCTGCCCCAACCTGCGAGCGATTTCTTTCTCCAGGGCCGGGTCCCCGAAGGGGACGTGTTTGCCCTCGATGCCAGCTCCGGCCGGGGTGGGGGGGTCCCTTTCTCAGCCCCTTCAGCATCCCTGCTGAGTGTCTGGGGTCACAGCAGCGGGTGACACTAGCCCTTGTCCCCCAGGAAAAGGGCCGAGGGTATCTCTTCGAGTCGGCAGGTCCTACGGCCTCGAGGACAGACTCTGCTTTACCCCAGCGTGGGGTTCCCAGGGACAGATGGACAGGGTTGGGGGGGGCCAGCCTCTTACTCCAGGTATGGGAACCTTAGATTTGGGCACCCCTTGCACCGCAAGCCGGGAACGTGGCTCTCCCCTCCTTGCCTTTTTTTTTTTTTTTTCGGCTGGCGCTTGCCCGAGGATCGGGGTGAGCTGCCGTTGCCAGCCTGCGTCATGCGAGCACCACGGGGAGTTTGAACAGAGCCGATCCGTTCTCCCTACCCTTTCCGCTAATGAGGAAGCAAATGCCTGGGATGGCTGCGGCGCTGGAAGGTCAGAGCCATCGGAGCCCGACGGCCCCGTGGCTCTGCCCACAGTCCCATCTTCTGCACCTCTTTCCCGTGTCCTTAGTGATGTTTTGGAGTGCAAAGAAGGGCTGGGAATGAGGTGCTCCATGGACATCTTGTGTCCAGGTTGGTACTGTCGGCTGGAAAAATGATGAGCCATAAAGCAAAGCGCTCGTCGAGCCTTGCCTAATGAACAGGAGGTCGTTAACTCGGCACGAAGTGTTTGCAGGTCTCGCACACAGAAAAAAAAAATCCCCCAACCCACTTGCAAATGCTGCTCGTCTAATTAGGGTACCAGGAAAGACTCATCCATTCTTCCGTGTCCGGTGTGTCCTCATCTGCGCACGTGAAATACGGGCCATCAAACACTCGCAGCCATCGTCACAGCAAGGCGCTCCCGTCCGGAGGCAGGTCTTTAAATCATCCCCGAGCACTGGGAAAATTGCAGACAGCTCGAGAGCGGAAAATGAAAAGGCAAAATGTTGTTCCTGGAGCTTTTGCTCTGAATTATTTGCTCGGCTTTAATAATAAGTTACACGCAAGCAGAACTGAAGTGGCTTTTTTTTTTTTTTTCTGGGGAAAACTAGTCCAGTGGATACTGCGGAGCAGCGCCCGGTCCCCAGCTCCTCCAGCAGCCTTTGGGGATGGGAACCGACGATTGTCTAGGGCAAGAGGAAAAAAATAAACCCTCTTTAACGCGTTTCAGTGCGGTATCCAGATGCAGAAGCTGGGATTGAAGCTTTTCATTCATTTTTCTGGAGGCGGAGGGGAAAGCAGCGGGGGGGATGATCCTGCTCTGTTTCCTCTCTGCTGGCCCCATCGCTTCCATGGGCTAATACCTGGCAGGCATCAGCAGGGCAAACTCTGGGCTGTTTTCTCTGCCTTATCCTAGGCTAGTTTGACTAAATCTAGTTTATTTAGGATGAATCACTCCAGCACTGCTGGTTGTGACCTGCTGGCCAGTGCGCTTGCTGAGTCTCTGCAATTCCCCTTTTATTGGTAAAAACGAGAAGTTGCTTTTTCTGCCTTTTTCTCCAGGATCACAGATTGCAAATTATGATTGCCTTAAACACAGGCTATTTCACAGCTTGCTGGTGCTTTCGGGGATGGGATCGCTGGGTGTTCAGTGCCGGTGACACCAGGAGCTAGGCCAGTGCTGTGTTGGCATGGTCCGACGGGCGCCTTAATTTAACTGTCCTTAATTTAACTCTCCCCTTTCTCACCTTCATCTTTTTTAATGAAGCAGAGTGGATGAGGTCTTGCCACGAACTATGCGTTGTGTGCTGCATACCCTGCCCAGGGCTCTGGGTCAGTTTGATGTGCTGCTCATAGAAAGGCGATGGCTGGGCTGGATCCTGCTCCGCTGAGCGGTGATGGATCCCATTTTCTCTTGTGCTCAATTCCACAGGGTCACACGGAGCATGAGGAGCTGTTTGCACCGAGTGCCCGTAGCTGAACCCATCTCCCTGGATTTCTTGGTTTCTGTTTGCTGCTTTTTCTCCTGTTTCCTTTCCATGGCGTTATTTATAGCTGGGCCAACTCTGCTCCCCGTCCTCCTCTCCCTCCTACTTCCCCAGGTGCCGCCTTGAGGAGGCAGGTAGCTTCTTCCCACCGAAGGATGCTGTCAGGACTTTGCCCAGGGGCACAGGTATAAAACTTCCTGCAGGAACAATTTGCTGCAGAAATTATGCTGAACTAGCCAAATTGGGCGGTTTCAGGGGAGCAACCAGGAGCGCACTGAAACGATCTTCCCCGCTTGCTTCCAGCTCCATCCCATTGCTTGCGCAACCCAAAAAGGTTTTGCAAGGAAAAATCTAAACTGCCGATTCTTCACCCTCTGGACTGGACTGGGACCTGATTTTGGCATTTCTGGCATTGGCAAAGTATCATTTGCCCCCCCCATTTTCTTCCCTATGTGACTCCCATAAAAGCCCCGAGGAGTCAAGCCGCAGCGTCCGAGGCAGCGGAGGGTCTGGGCGCGTGGTGCAGGGAAGGCAGGGAGGTCTCCGGGAGTCCGGAGAGCAGCTCCGCATCTGCCTGGCTGCTGGCAGAACCCAGGCAACCTTTCCCCCAAATTGAAAACATGCTTTTAGGGTAAAAAAAATAAACACACAAAAAAAAGTCGGTAGCTGCGATGCCATCTGCGTCTGCAGCATTGCACAGCGGGGACAAGCCGCCCGAGCGGGCTGCCGTGCACGGACCCCCCCGAGCACCTATGCCGGGTCGCTGAAAGAGGTGGTATGAGCCTTCCTCCTCCTTTCCTCCCCCTTGGAGAGGAATGTCCTGTTTCTCTTGGGAACAACGTATCTCCTTGGCATCTCTCTCTTTGGAAGCTTTGATTTCTTTTCCAACTGTGGCTCTCCAGCCTCAGCAGCATGTCTTGGATATTTTTTTCTCCCCACGGTCCCCCTCCCGTTGATCCCAGGGGGAAGGCTGGTTGGAAATCTCTCCGGCAGCCCTGGCCGGAGGGGCTGAAGGGTCTGGGGTGCGGGTTGCCAGTTCATTTGTTTTCCTTGATGGGGCTTCAAAAAGTGATGGGCTGATGGGTTTGGAGTCTCAGGGGGGCAATTTCCCTGGCAGCATCCAAGTTGTGTCACCTCTCTGCTTGGCTCTGTGACGACAGTGTTGATTTGAATTCTTCCAACTTAAGACTGATTTAAATGATGGTGAAGTTGGGGGGTGGCGTGTGGGAGTAGAGCACTGAGCGCTATTCTTTTTCGGTTGTCATATGCCTCCATAAAGACTTCTGCCTTGGGGATTTGCATAGATCCGTGGTCCAGATTGCGCTACAAAACCCACCGGTGGTCTGCAAAGCTATGGCAACGGCTTCTGCGCTGGCTCCCGAATCAGATGAAGCTGGAAAGTTTAGGTGTGTTTGCAAGTCCTCATGCCACGGCCGTTCCTCTTTGGTTTGGGGGCTGCAGCGGAGGCTCGGAGAATGGCCGGGAGCCCCCTCTCCACTCCAGACCCACACCATTCCACCTCCTCTGCAGCCCCATCCCCTAGGACATGCCCGGCTGCATCCAATCCTATCCTATCCTATCCTATCCTAACCCGTCCTATCCTATTTATTCTGTTCTCCACTGGCGTGCGCCGCTTTGCCAAACGCTCCCAGCCTCGCACTCGAGACCACTCTAATTTGATGGCGAGGTGGTGAGATCAGGGAAAAAACCCTGTTCTCAATGCTTTTGTGAAAAATAGGTGTTTGGGTAATGACCTCATGGACAGGCAGAGTGAGCTGGTCTCCTACCAGCGAAACCGCAGGAGGCGGAGGAGGGGGATCATGCAAATGTCCCAGCCACAGGGAAAGCTTAATTCGGTGGTTGTAATCGCTGAGGACACGCACATCTGTAGGAAAGCAGGCTCCCTTCCTTGCACTGCTCCCAGAAGGGCTTGTTTGTTTAATTTTATCTTGCAGAGAAAATTATAAAAAGAAAAAAAAAAAAAAAAAAAAAAACCACACCACCCTGTGGTTTTGCTCAGCTGCAGCACAAAAACGCCCCAGCGGAGCCCGGAGAGCGCCGGGGACCGAAGCCCTCGCCTGAGCCCAGGTATTTCCATGGGGAAGAGGGGCAGCGAAGGGGCCGTGTGGTAGCTGGCAGCCCCGGTGCTCTGCCGGGACCCCGCTGCCCACCGGCGCGGGGCCAGGCTGGACGGAGCCGGCTGTGGGAATCGTCAGAGCTGCAGAAATCTGGACATCGCACTCGCCACTCTGCTCTCCCCACTTCCACCCCGTGCTGATCAAACCCCATTGCCTAGAGCGTTTGTATCCATAAAAGAGGGAGAGATTTGCCCTTTCGGAGGCTGGAGGAGGATGGGGGTCTCGCTGGGGACCCCAGCCCGGCAGCCCAGCTTGCCCGGGTGCCAGCAATGCACTTTCTGACCAAGCAGAGTGGGCAAGGTTGCATTTTGGGGCAAAAAGTTGAGACCTTTGTGACGGTTGGTGCTTTGCAAGCTGCCATCTAAACCCTGCCATGGTCAGGGCTGGGGCGGCTGGCTAACATGGGAGCGCTTGTGCTCTGGTTTCAGTTCATTTTCTTCGCTATCATTAGTTTAAATTTCCGAGGAGCCTGGGCTTGGCATCAGATGCTGACATCCTTTAATTTAGCAAATGTAAAAATGGGACTTTTTCCAACTGGAGCGATTAGAAACGTCCCGCTCCATTCCCCAGCCGCGGTGTCGGGCGCTGGCCGGGCCGTAGTCACCCCGCTCCCCCCTCCACCGGCGTGACTGCGGCTGAGACCTCCCACACTCGTCACACGGGTGTGACGGGCCCATCATCCCCATCCCTGCCCGCTGCTCAGCGCTGCCGAGAGCTGCCGATGGTACCGACTGGCAAAGAGCAACCGGGGGGGGGGCTGGATGCAGGGAGGGGAGCTTCAGGGGGGAAAGGATGGAGCCGTTCCCCTCGTGACACCCCCACAGCACCCGCCGAAATCCCGTCCCCAGCAGTGACACCCCTTTGTCCTGACAAGGGCCTCCTCCACCTCCGGGTTTGCGTATAATGGTGCGTGTCCCCCCCCTAAGCTGCTTAATGAGGGTTAAGAGGCTAACGGGCTTATTACCAGCAATTATTTCCACAGCTCTGCAGGTGTCCCTGAAAACGGAGGGGGCCCCGCATCCACCCGGGAGCATCCCGCTACTATCCCTGCCAGTCAGCCTGGGGTGTCACGAGTTTGTCAGTTCTCAGCCGGTTACCCGAGTCAAACCGGTGGCCGTTTTTGGGATCTTTTTAATACCCTGTTACAATCATCCGGGCTGTGGTTTTTGGTAGGGGGGTGTGTGTGTCTGGTGGCATCCCTGCGGATACCTCCCCCCCCCCCCCCAAGCACCCCCCCTCTGCCGCCCTGGTCCCCCTGGCTCTGCCTCCAGAGCGGTTCTGCAGCATCCCTGGGCGGTCGCCTGGAGACGGCCGCGGCGGGTTGCCACAGCGACGGAGCCTTCGCTCAGCATCCCTCCATCCCTCCAACTCTGCCGCCTTGGCCGAAGTTGGGCGAGAGAAAAAAATCCCAGGGGACACCAGCCCTTCCTCCCCCCCCCACCCCAGCTCCGGGTGGCAAGCACGGGGCTGGGGAAACTGAGGCACGGTTGGTGGAGTTGGAGGCAGCTGGGAGGTGATGGAAGAGGAATTTTGGATGCTGCCTGTGTGTCTAATGGGGGAAAAAAGAGGTGGAAATGGGGCTGGCAAAGGGCAGGGGGTACCCGCAGTCGCTGGGGGGGGGGGGGGGTCAGCCCTTTTTGGGTGCAGCATCTCCCCACGAGTGCTCCCAGCAGCAGCGGTTGAGAGTCACCGTGGCAATGTCAGCCACGCTCCCGCTGTCGTCTCCTTTGACGTCCAACGCGTGCCGGGATGGGCTGGAGGGGTGTGTGCACCCCTGGGGGGGATCAGCCACCCAGACCCCAGCCCAAAAAACTTGGGGTCCCCTACACAGGGCAGGGTGTGGGGGGGGACGGACCCGGCCACGATGCCACCAGGGTCCCTCAGGGATGGGGGTCCCACGGGGCCACAGTGGTGGCACGGGCTGGTGCCTGACCCTGGGGACCTGCTGCGGTGAGGGAGAGGAGGGTGAAGGTCTTTGGGGTGACACCGGCAGCGGTGTGTGTCCCCCCCACCCCTGCCATGGAGGGGTCACACCCCCCCCCCCAAGCCTATAATTACAGACAGTGTCCGTGGAGGGCGAGGAGAGGTTACGTAACTTTGGCGTTTGGAAAATTCTTTCTGCTCCCTTATCAGCTTTATAAATACCTCGAACTCGGGCCAGGCCAGGCTGGGGGGGAAGGTGATGACATGGGCTGCAGCCAGTCCCCACGGTCAGGCCCATCCAGCCGCCGTGCCTCAGTTTCCCCCTCCCTGTGGACAAAAGCAGCCCCGCTGCACCCTGCTGCCATGCTAAGGGGAGGGCTCCTGGCTGTTGGTGTGAGCACCGGTGCGATCAGCAAGTGGTTTTTACCTCCAACAGAAAAAGAGGGCGATTTTTTCCCTTGGGAAAGACTTGAAAGTGCTTTTCTGGTCATGGCCATTGTTAAATGACAAGTTCAAAGAACCAAGGTCCTGCCTGTGGCCGCCGACTGCCTTGCCCCAATCCGGTGTCACGTCCCCCAGGTTTAAATTTGTCGCATCCTTCTGGCAGGTCCATCACGTCCTAAAAATCCCCGGGTCGGGGGCCACGCGGTGCCTTAGCCACCGCATTTTCACAGCAGGGTGCTGGTGGTGGGTGCTCACCCCGTTGCCCCCTACCCCGCACAGCACCGTCACAGCCCTCCCGACACCCCCCCCCCCCCCATCATCACGGCCAAGCCAGGGGACAGCGGGATGCTGGTGAGTCCCGAGCATCGCTGGCAGGAGATGGTGGTGGTTGGGGGAACAGAGCAGGGCCCCCCCCAGCTCACGTGCGCTTGCATTTACGCCACTTGCAAAATTATCTCCCCGCGGGGATGGTGGAGGGCGGCCGGGGCCGTGTCGATAGGAGCGTGCCCGGTGCACGCAGCCAAGGGCGGCCGGGGCGGCGTTGTGTAACTCTCCGTGCGGCTTTTCACCGGGGCCATGTCACCATGTCCCACCCTCCCCAGTGCCACCAGACCTGGCTGCTGTCCCAGCCGCAGGGCACCTTTGCTCTGTGCCTTCCTATTGCCACCACGGCCACGCCGGGATGCTGCGTGATGTCTGGTTTTACGCTTCCGAGGGATGCTGGAGGGCAGGATCGGGACCCCAGGGGTTCGGTAGGCTGTTGTGGCTGGCAGCAGCGTGCCACCGTCTTTACCCCCTGAAATCTTTCCTCGACAACATTTTGGGGTTGCTTGCTGGAGAAACGGTGCCCTGCTCCTTGTCAACCCGTGTGTGCACGCACAGCAGTGCCCGGCTCGCCAATGCCTTGTTTATTGTAGGGTTGCCCAGGAACACACGTGGGGTTTGTTTTTTTTAGAGCTGGCCAAAAAAAACCCCAAAGGGAATCCTGGCTTCTACTTTATTGCTTTTGAGATCCTGCAGCGTGTGCCTGAGCGAGCCACCCATTAGTGGGTGTACCTGGGCTGTGGAAAGGAGCGGAGAAGGGAACACAACTGGGTGTGCGCCAAACCTCGCCGGTTTAAAGACGACCTTTTAAATGCCCAACGTCTCTGCCCGCAGGGTCTGCAACCGCCGAGCCCCTTAACAAAGCGATGTACAACAGCGCCCGGGGCTGGGGCACAGAAATAATGAGAAAGGAGTTATTTTAGGGACTTCCACATCTGCCCAGTGGGTACGTTCGTGGCCATCCCCATTTGAGCTTGGCTTCCCAAACGATGTGGGTGCCCTGACTGGTGGCGGTGGGGTGGTCCCAGGGCCTCACACCCAGCTTGCAGGGTGCCAGTCCCGGCGGATGCCAACGTCGGGCAGAGATTTGACTTCTTGATGCCGGGGCTGGGCTAAGAGGGTAGCCGGGGCTGGTACCCGTGGGCAGGGAATGAGGGAGGATTAATTGAGCTGCTGATCCCTGACAGCGAGAGGGGACGGGGAGCAGCGAGCCCCCCCCCCGGAGTTACGCAATGCCTGTGCTAAATCTTCACCACAGCAGATAAAGACGGTCCCCAAAATACCCTGCCCTGCCTTTGCCGCCCTTGCAGCTACTTGGGTTTGGGGTCATGTCTGCAATCTGGGGGTGTCCAGCTCCCCGGTGACATCAGGGCAGGGTGGAAAGGGCAGAAACGCAGGGCCAGAAACCCTGTATCCTTTGGGAAGGAGGTGTCCTCCGACCATGCTCAGCTCGAGGAATGAGAGCGTTAAAGGCAACCCTCGCAGGATTTAAAAGACACTGAAACTCTTGAACTGGTGTGGGCAGAGCCATGAGCTGGAGGAAAACTAGTAGCAGCAAAGCAGTGCAAAGGCCTATTTTGTCTTGAAGATGCCGGGCAGCATCACGCGTGTGCCGGGGGGGTTTATCACCCCCAACAGAAAAGAAGGGGGATTTTTCTTTCTCCCCTCGGAAAGGCTTAAGTATGAGTTTTGGGTCACAGCCGCCATTAAATGGCAAGACCAAAGAACCAAGAACTTGCCTTGAACCACTGACTGCTTGGCCCCACTGTCCGATCTCCCAGGTTTGAATTTGTTGCATCCTTCCAGCTGGTCCTTCCCATCCCCAAAATCTCCGAAACCCCCTTCGAGCTGCTTCTACTCCAGTCCCCTAAGACCACCAAGGCATCTTGAGTTTCTTATCACTCTTACTTGTCATGACCGTAATTTCACTCCCTACCCCTTAGAAATGCCACCGACGGTGGATGTCCCCCTCGCTAGCGGTGGCTCCCCATGGCTGCAGCCGAGGTGCCAGCTCCTGTACATGTAGGGAAGAAGAGAAACTGTAATCTGAGCTCGGGAGCAATTAGCCAGGACGGCGGGTGCTGCCCGGCAAAGTCCCTGCCGCCTTCTCGCTCGTTCGTTCGGCCGCCGGCATCTCGCTGCGATCGTGGGGTGAGTAGAGCCAGGCGGGCATCTCTGCCCGAATGTGGCACGTCCTTCCTCCCCATCCCCTTCCTCCTGGCGTTAAAAGTCAAGTTTAGGGCTCTGCCGACACCTTAACCCACGGTGATGCTGGAGACCGCTGGAAATGCAGCCGCGTCTAGGGTGGAAATGGCAACTTTACGTCGGCGCGGCCAAGGAGCCAGGAAAATTGCGCGGGATAGCGGGACACGGGTTGTATTTTTCACTGAGACTTGAGCAGTTGCTAATGCTTGGGTGGAGCAGGAATAGCGGTGGGTTTAAAGCCCCAAAAATTAGTGGAGGATGCTGATGAGCGGTTGATGGCTCAGCCTTGCTTACATCCCATCTCCCCTTGCTGGAAGGGACCTGAACCGCGGGGAGAACGACGCCGAGCGCCTCGGCACCGGCTGCAGCCGTACGGCTGCAGCCGGTGCCGAGGCGCTCGGCGTCGTTCTCCCCGCGGTTCACGGCTTCATCGGCTCCGGCTGGCAGCCCCATCGCTCCCAACCTGCCGCACGTCGCGCCTTCAGGATAAACATTTCCCCGGGCGCGGGGTCTGCCCACACATACGATTTCCCTCGAGCGGAAGACACGGCTCCTTGGGCGGGGGGGTGGGGGGGGGGGTTTGCAATGGGTGAGAGCGGAGTTCCGTGGGAAAACCCGCCTTGGGAGTAATGGGATTTGGGAAAGAGACCTTGATGGGAGCTGGGCAAGCGGGAGACGCAGGATTAGTTCTGCCCTGGGCAAGCCGGGGCTGAACAGGGTCCAGATCCATCACCTTCTGCCTCTAATCCTAAGTTATAGGCAGCAATTGCTCCGTGAAAGGGCTTTTAAAATAATTCATGCCTGTGATACCCCAAGGATGGTGCTGAGCACTGCCCTGGTGCTACCTGAAGGTGTGGGAGCCCCTCGGTGCTGCAGCCCTTGGCTCATTTCCATCTGGTTGGTGATAAAATCCGCTTGAAGACATTTGCTCTTTCGGTTCCCTTTTCCCTTTCTTCCCACGGTGCTTTTTAGCAGCCGGGCAATCTCCCTGGGCTGGGACAGGGTTGCTTCCTTCCCCTTGAGCCTCTTGGCACGTGCTAGATGGGAATCTGCCATTCCCAATGGGAACTTGCATCCCTGAAGGCCTGGGCAATGGCACAACCGGGGCGCAGGGCAGGCAGGAGAGTGGCCAACTGATTTCGGCTCTGCCCGCAACCCCCATCGCTGGCGTTTGTCTCCGGGATGGTTTGGGGCTGGGGCTGGAGCCTGGTACGTATCCAGATTTGGGAGCATGCAGGAGGGACCGGGACCGTGTGGTGGAGGAGAACACACGGGGAGGACGCAGGGACACCCCAAGGTCACCCACCCGAAAACACCCTCTGACCCATGGGGTCCAGGATGGGGCTTTTTGGGAGGGAGGCGTCCACCGCAGCCCAGGAGGGGAAGAGGACTTGCTTGGGGACTTGCACATCCCGTCGGCACCCCTGGCACAGCCAAGCCAGGTGATATTTCAATTCAAAGCCCCAGACACCTCCCGGCCACGAGTCCCACCCAGGGGGGTTCATCTTCACCCTCCAGACACCCCATTAACCCCGTAGCCACCTCCTTTCCTCCACCCAGCACCAGCCATCTCCATCACCGGTCCTCCAGCCCCATCGGCTGCAGAAGGCTCCCGGGATACCCCCGGTCACTGTGGCAGGACATGGGGAGAGGGGATAGGGCATCGCCGCCGCAGAACCTTAATTCCCGCGGCCGCGGGGCTGCCGGGAGCAGATCTCTGACGTCCTGCGGGACAAATCCTGCGGGGTGTGGAGTCCTGGGCAGCAGCAGGCTGGGAAACCTCCCCTCCCCCTCGTTAAATCCCTTCCCCAGCGCAGGACAGTAGGTTACGGGACTCGACCAGAGGTTGGATTTAAGGAGATTACAATTTCTCCCCCAGGATAATCTAGAAATTCAATTAAAACTCTCTGTCTCTCGCCCGGGCTGCAGCAGGGCCACGGGGCACCCTGCACCCCGCAGCCATGGCCGGGGAGTGCTGGGGAGACCCCCCCGGGCGCACACCAGGTAAGGGCTGACCCCCTACTCCTGGGGTCCGGCTGGAGACCCCCCTTCTTTGGGGGTACTGGCTGGGGCTCTGCCCCTTCCCAGGGCAATTTGCTGGGGTATTAACACCCATCCCCTAAGCTGGGGCAGCCGGGGGCGGGGGGGCTGCGAGGAAGGGGCTGGGGGTACCCCGGAGATTTGGGTTAGGGTGTCGCAGGGACAGGGAAGTTTGGCTGCATCCCCTGGGGTTTTGGGGCATCTTTTGGCATCCTGAAAAGGCCTTCACCCCCCCCCCCCCCCCCCCGTTTTGCCCTCCTCCTCCCCCGCATCCCCCCAGCCATGTCCCGCTGTCTGGCCGTATGGATGTGAACGGCCAGACCAACAGCCGGTAAGCCGGGATTTCAGGACCTGGCTGCGGGTTGGGGAGACTGTGGGTGCTGCGATGTTTCCTGACCCCTCCGACGTTTTGCTGGGGGGGTTAGGGGGGGCAGACGTACAGCCCTGGGTCCTGACACTGCAGGGTGCGGGAGCTGGAGCGGGACTGGGTGCTGGGACTGGAAAAGACACGGAGGCAGCCAGACTGGGATGCTCAGTGTCCCCCCTCATCATGCCATGGATTTGGGGACCAACCGTGTGCTCAGTGCAGCCTCCAAAGGGATTTTTCCTAGGATCTCCGCTCATCCAGGGCCTATTTAGGAAGAATTTTAGGGTGCTTAAGCACAAGCCCGTCACCCCGCAGGGGCCACGTGGCCCCAGCGGTGCCGAGGGCTGCACGTGGCCCCTTCTCTCCTCCCGTGCCCGCGGTGGCATCTGCACGTGGCTCGGGGGGGGGACGGGGATGAGCCAGCAGCTCTCCAGGCACCCCGTCACCTCCGGTCTCCCAGCCAAGGGCCTTTCTTGTCCCCCGTGCCTCAGTTTCCCCCCCCACATGCACCGTCAAGCCTCGCAGACAGCGATGTCTTGGCTGCTTGCTGGTTCTGTGGGGGTGCGAGGGGGGTTCCAGGGGAGGGGTCCATGCCCGTGGCTGTTTTCTACCCATGTCCCTGCCAAAAAACGAGCAGTTTTTTCTCATTAGGAATGCACTGTGGTGGGAGCCTCTCGCCTGTCCCCCCTGGCAGGGGTTCTTTTATCCTCTGGATTCACCAGGGCCTGGCCTGCCCCATATCAAACCTTAATTTATTGGAAATACCCAAAGATGGGGGTCTGGGAGGAGGGAGTTATTCAAGCAGCAGTGCTGCCCCAGCACAAGGGGGGACGCGCTTGGCTGGGGGCTGGCCTCAAATGGGGGACCCCCCAGCTCCACTGCCCGCCCCCCTCCCAATTTTGTAGGTGTTCAGTGCAGGGTCTCTTCGTCAGGAAGGGGTGAGCAGGAGCGGTTTGGGCACCCTTGGCTGTGCCGGCACAGCCGCAGCCCCGTGCTGGGAGCAGAGCTCCCTCCTCGCCGCTGACATTGCTGTCCCGCTGCTGGGGCATGAAGGGCATCGCTGCGGGAGATAGCAGCGTTATCTCCCGGTGCAGGGCAGGCAGCAGCACCGAGCGTGACCTCCTCGCATCGTCCCCTCCCGGATGGTCACCTCTCCTACCCCTACGGCTGCGGGATCTGCATCCCCCAGCTCAGCTCCTCCAAGTCCCCACTCGGGTCAATCCCACCTGAACGCGGCCCGGTTCTCTGCACGCCTCCGTGAGCCGGGAGAAAATCCATGCTGGGAGGATGCAGGAGGGGAACGGCAGCCCTGATGGCTCCAAAATGTGTCCCCTCCAGAGGTACGGGGAAAGGTGTGATGATAAATGGCATCGACGTATTCAGCCGGCTCTAACTAATGACCTCCCCAGCACTCGACACATTTTCCTGGCACGCTGGCTGTTCAGAATATTGTTGTAACATTTAACTCCCTTTTAAAAAAAAAAAAAAAAAAAAAAAAAATTATTAGCTGTGCAGTTGGCAGATTGCTGGAGACACTTGGATTCGCTGCGGGAAACCGCTCTGTGGTGGGAGTTCGGTTGCTGCAGTTTAGTGGCAGGAGTCATTGCCTCTAATGTCAGCTCATTAGCTGGGGTAGTCCACGGCATCGCTGTGTTCAGAGCCCACGGGGAGCTGTGGGCCGTTCCTTCCCGCTATTAATATTATGGGCCTGTTTTGTTTCCTGCGTGTTAACGCTATTAGCGCTGCACAAGACGCATGGCATGAGCGGCAGGGGATGGTCCCGCTCCTGCCTGACATGGGTTTGTCTCCACCGAAGCTGGGGCTGGCGATGGGATTAAGGGGCAGCGATTATTAGGGCAATTTTTGAGTTTGTTCCCAGGGGGTCAAATTGTGACGGTCAGGGGTGCGAAACTCCTAGGAAGGAGGCAGGGAAGGGGATGGAACCTCCTGTAACACCTCCTATCAGTACCGTGGGGTGGTTTTGGCTGGGGGGAGATGTCAGGGTGATGCTGGAGAATGGCACTCGTGGCCCAAGAGAACGCAGGGTGACCATGGGGCCACGGTCCCCAGCCGGTGCCCCCGGCTGAGCCCGTCCAGCCGCGAGTTTCCACGGGTTCGCACGAGCCCTCTCCCAGCCTGAGCCTCCCGTGGCGGCAGCGTGGGGCTCCAGCCTTCAAATTAAAACCAAACCAGAAATTCAGCTTTCAGCAAACTCGAGAAAGTGTATTTCCAAACAAAACCGTGCTAAATAAAGTACGAGCCGCAGGCGGCCGCCTGCTCCGACAGATCCACTTTGCTCGCCTTTATTTAGCTGCCGTCTCCCCATGCTGCCGTTGCCGGCCTGGGGCTGGGGGGGTTTGTTCCTCCCCCCAAGAGCTGTGGTGTTTTGGGGAGGACTCAGTCCCACGGCTTCGGTGAATGTGGGGTCCCACGTGGGACGTGGGCTGTGTCACGAGAGCTGCCCTGTCTCCAAAAAGCGTCAGCCCCTCAGGTCTGTCCTGGCATCCCCCCACAGCAAAGGGTTCCCGACGTCTGGGGTGCTCGGGCAGGGTGAAACCCTGCGTGACATGGGAGGAGGGGGAGGAAAGAGAAATGAGAGAGAGGGATGGTGACAGAGAGGGAGGCAGGCAGGCAGGCAGGAAGGAAGGAGAGGAAGAAAAATAAGGGAGAGAGAGAGAGAGGAAGAGCAGACGAAAGAGAGGAAAAGAAAAAGAAAAAAAGATAAAAAGGAAAAAGAAAAAAGAGAAAAAATAAAAATAAAAGAAAAGAGAAAAAGAAAAAAAGAAAGAGAAAAAATAAAAGAAAAGAAAGGACAAGGAAAGGAAAGGAAAGGAAAGGAAAGGAAAGGAAAGAAAAGAAAAGAAAAGAAAAGAAAAGAAAAGAAAAGAAAAGAAAAGAAAAGAAAAGAAAAGAAAAGAAAAAGGAAGAAAAGAACAAAGAAAGGAAGAGAAAAACAAAGAAATTAGGAAAGAGAGGAGGAGAGAAAAGAAAGAAAAAGAAAAGAAAGGAAGAAGGAAGGAAGAAAGAAAGACAGAGAAGAAGACATAAACAGAAAAGAAAGAGAAAAGAAAAAGAAAAAAGAAAAGAAAGGAAAGGAAGAAAGCAAGAAAGATGAAGAGCAGAAAGGAAAGGAAGAAACAGAGAAAGCAAGAAAGGAGGGAAGGGGGAAAGGGGGGAAGGCGGAGGGAGGGGAGGGGTGGTGGCGACTGGGGAGCCCGAGGGTCCCCGGGAGCGTCACCCCCGGCGAGAGCAGCGCTGCTGCCTCCACAGTCACCCGGGCACGTCTCCCCTCCCAGCACAGTTAATCCAGACCCCAGCTAATCCTCTCGCAGGTCACTGGGAGCTCATTGCATTTTGTTCACTTCTCAAATGCATCTAGAATTAATTAAAAAAAAAACCCCAACCCTAACAGTACATTCCTCCTGTGGCAAAAGCATTGGGCATATTCCCTTAGGGTGAGCCAGAGGGGTGGTGGAGAAGGAGCCTTTTCTGGCTCCAAATGCTCAACTCTCATTAAAAAGGAGGAGAGAGATTAATGAATGCGGCCGGTGTGGTCAGGAGGAAGACTCTGGACCCATGACCAGGCTGGAGTTCAGCAGCGTGAGCCTGCAGCCAGCCTGACACGTCAGCTCTGCAAGGCCACTTTGGTCCCGTTTGACTTGCAGTGACTATGAAGTTGTAAATATTCACCATTAATATTAACTGTTCTTGCCTATTTTACTCTTCCCCCTGGCTGTAAGGAGGGAGAGGATCTCGTGCCGATCTCCCCAGCCGGGCGTGAGCAATCGCTTGGTCTGCTGTCATACCCCACAAATAACTGCGGCGCTTGAAAAATCAGCTTTGGGGTTAAAAAATGGTTGTGCTGGGATTGCAGCGGGTGGAAATACGTTGTTTGGCATATAAAATGGTGGCACGCGTGGGTCTGTGTCCAGCACCTGGGAAGTTTGGGCAGGTTGTTAGTGCTCCTGCTTGTGGTGCTGGGCTTCTGCAGGGATTCTCAAGTCCCAGGCTGGATTTGGGGAGAATTTCAGTAAAAGGCAAGCCAGGGTATCGTTGCTGGCCAGGCTGACGCAGTCGCAGGCAGGCTGTCCCTGGCAATCCTTCCCGGCGCTGGGCTGGCCCTGGCCACTGTGTAATGGAAAGGGTGTGCTTGTCCCAGCGTGTCCCTGGGCACTCGAGCTGATTGCAGGAATCGACCGCATCGATCCCGCCAGCGGATCCGACACAGCACGTACAGCCCGGCGGGTTCGCCTGTGCCTCTAGGCATGAGCCAGGCACCTCTGCGCTGGGGGGACAGGGTGTCACGGGGGGCTTTGTACCCACTCCCCCACCACGTTGCTGCCCCGTGCGTGTCCCACCGCCAGCAAAGTGGTTTCAGCCCCAGTGACACATCCCGTGTCGCTAAATAATAGGATGAGGAGTGGTTTGAGGAGCACTCCTGCGGTGCCACCTCTTTGGGGTGCTCGGGACGTGCCACGTGGCTTCTCCAGAACCCCGACCGCTGCCTGATGCGGCCCCACGTGCCATCGCAGAGGGGTTGAGGGGGGCCAGCAGCCTGGCAAGGTGCTGCTGGGTTCCACCACCATGGGCTCACCTGCACCAGGGAGTCCACCTGGCTTGGGCCACCTCTCCCACGTCCGTACCACCTCTCTCCCAGGCAAAGCTGAGCGTAGGTCCCTGCAGCTGAACCCTCCAGAAGGGATCAAAACAGCTCCCTGTTCCCCAGCGGCAGTTGTCCCTTTATAAGACTTGGCCAGCGAAACCCATCTGTGACCGTAGATGGCTCCATGTCCCAATGGATGCGTGGGGAAAGTTGCTCCTCAGGACATCTGCCCTGAGCAAGTGCCTTCCCTGGGCCTTCTCCAACCGGCTGCACGTTGGCCATGTCCTCTCCCATCCCCGGGCTAGGGGACGGAGGTTAAATCCACATTTTCCTGTGGTTTCCCTCGACCCCAGAAGAGCTGGTGCTCAGGAGGTCGAGCGAGTGCTGCTGCGATGTGCTGGGCAGCGGTCCATCTGGCACGGGCAATGTGAACTGATGGAGCCGCTTTCAGGCGTACCTTTATTAATATCTCTGCGCTAAGGAGAGCGGCTTGGCCTCGCCGCTTTCCTCTCCAGCAGCCTGACCCTGCTCTGAGAGCAGAGCTCATGAGAAAAGCAAAGGGGAGAGACTCCAGTGCTACCCGAGGTTTTTCATCTGCTGGTGTCGTTGAGGGTCCCAAAAATGCCGCGTCTCTCCAGCAAGGTTTGCTCACTCGCTTTGTAGTGTGAAGGAACAAACTCTAAGACCTTCTTTCTTCTTTGTGTGTGGTTTTTGGGAACAGCCTAGCCATAGGAGGGAGGGTAAGGGAAGTTGGGGTGGTCCTCGCTCAACATGCAGCCACTCTCGTCCTCAGATCCATGGCCAAACACCCCCTTGGGTCCTTTTGCCGTGAGAGGTAATAGCTGTGTCTTTGTTTTCTCATTGCAGAGCCTCTCACGGGATCCACGTGGTGACGTGGCAACCAAGACGTGGAAGCTTGGGACTTCTCTTCCACCGCAACAGAATTTGGGGGGTGGGCAGGGGTGGGCCGGGGGGACGTCAGGAGTCGCAAGACCCTTCACCTTCACTGTGGGCTTGGCTCAGGGATGACTGCAGGCAGAGTCAACCCTTACAGCATCGTGTCCTCCGAGGAAGACGGGCTGAGGTTGACCACCATGCCAGGTATCAACGGCTTTGGCAATGGGAAAATCCACACCAGGAGGAAATGCAGGAACAGGTTTGTAAAGAAGAACGGTCAGTGCAACGTGGAGTTCACCAACATGGATGACAAGCCGCAGAGGTACATTGCAGACATGTTCACCACGTGCGTTGACATCCGCTGGAGGTATATGCTCTTGCTCTTTTCCCTGGCATTTCTGGTGTCCTGGTTATTGTTTGGGCTGATTTTCTGGCTAATTGCACTCATTCACGGAGATCTAGAAAACCCGGGTGGAGACGATACCTTCAAGCCTTGCGTTCTGCAGGTCAATGGCTTTGTGGCTGCTTTTCTTTTCTCCATTGAGACCCAAACGACTATTGGTTACGGCTTCCGCTGCGTGACGGAGGAGTGCCCGCTCGCAGTCTTCATGGTGGTGGTTCAGTCCATCGTGGGGTGTATAATTGACTCTTTCATGATTGGTGCAATAATGGCAAAGATGGCCAGGCCCAAAAAACGGGCCCAGACATTACTTTTCAGCCATAACGCAGTAGTGGCAATGAGAGATGGAAAACTCTGCCTGATGTGGAGAGTTGGGAACCTCCGGAAAAGCCACATAGTAGAAGCCCACGTACGAGCTCAGCTAATTAAGCCCAGGATCACAGAAGAAGGGGAGTACATACCTCTCGACCAAATAGACATCGACGTGGGGTTTGATAAAGGCTTGGACCGTATCTTCTTGGTGTCCCCCATCACCATTCTTCACGAGATCAACGAAGACAGCCCCTTGTTCGGGATCAGCCGCCAGGACTTGGAGACAGACGACTTTGAGATCGTGGTCATCCTGGAAGGCATGGTAGAAGCCACTGCTATGACAACGCAAGCTCGGAGCTCCTACCTGGCCAGCGAGATCCTCTGGGGCCACCGCTTCGAGCCCGTCTTGTTTGAGGAGAAAAACCAGTACAAAGTAGACTATTCCCACTTCCACAAAACCTACGAGGTCCCGTCCACCCCCCGTTGCAGCGCCAAGGACTTGGTGGAGAACAAATTCCTGCTGCCCAGTACCAACTCCTTCTGCTACGAGAACGAGCTGGCCTTTATGAGCCGCGATGAGGAAGAGGAAGATGATGACAGCCGGGGTTTGGAGGACCTGAGCCCGGACAACAGGCACGAGTTCGATAGGCTTCAAGCCACAATAGCGTTGGATCAGCGGTCGTACAGGAGGGAGTCGGAAATATGACTCTTGGTCCTTCCACTGACTTTTCCGAGGGTATTTTTTTTCCTCCTCTAATCTCTTCCCCTACAACCCGCTCAAATTATGCAGAACAATGCAAGTGCCATAGGAATGCTTGAGAAATTAGTATCGTTCATAGTTTTCAGTTTCATCGCAATAACCACTGAGCGGTCTGCAGGAGGGGACGGTGGCAGGCCATGGCGCGCCTTCCGCGCCCGGCACCTGCAGCGGGGCCACTGGCTCTTGGGGGACGGACGGACGGACGGACGGACAGACGGACGGATGGAGAGAGGAGGGTCCGTGGGGCGCGGGCAGGCGCTCGCCCCATGCGGCCCCGCAGGGCTTTGCTCTCCCCGCGGGGAAAACGCTAGCGTTTTCTTGGAGCCGAGCACTGCGAGATCCAAAAAGAGGAAATATCAGGAAACAAATCTTTCTCTCTCTCTCTCTCTCTTTTTTTTTTTCTTTTTTTTTTTTAACTGAGCAGCAACAACAACAAAAAATTGCTCCTTCCGGCAGGTGGTCTGGGTCAGTTGCACAAGAACAACACTTGAAATAACATGCAACATTAACGTACTTCTTTTTAATTTGGGAAAAAGCGGGGGGGGAGGGAGGCGAGAGGGTTTTTAATTTTTTCACCGTACCGTTTGGGAGACTGTTTACCAAAATAATAATAATAATAATAATAACAATAATAACAATAATAATAATAATAATAATATTAAATCTGAAAGAAGTGATTCAGTATTTTTTAAAAGTGAACAAGGGAATGAATAAGCCACCGGGGTCCTTTGAGGGGGTGACTTGCTGGGTAGATGCAAGAGCTAGAAGACAAGACTGCATCCAGTTTTGGGGTGGGGTTTTTTTTTCCACTGGCATGGCTTCGTAGGCAGAAAACAGACGTAAGTGGCTGGAGGTCCGTGGCAGTGAAACCAAGTAGCGTAATTACTGGCAAAGTAGCTAATAAGGAAAAGCCAGATTGTGATAGAAAGAAGCATTGTAAACACAGTAATTAGCCAATTTCTGGAAATATTGATCTTCAGGGTAGAAATGAGTTCTGGGGCATCAGCTGCTGAAGTGCTGGGTCTCCCCCAACATCTCCGATGGGGAATTCATACGTTTCACCATAACTGGGACAAAATATTGAAAAGCACAAAAAGGAGAGTGGAAAGCTCTCAAATCTGGGTATTTTCCCACTTTTCCAACCAATTTGGTATTTTCTCCCTTTGAAAAATCATTTCAAATGTGGAAATCAATGTGAAAGTCATCTCGTTGGGTTGCACTTCTTCTAGCACAGGAGCCGTCTCTGTGCCAAGCTGAGATTTATGAATTCCCCGTTCACCGGAGAGTCCTGCTTCAGAGGCAGATGCTTTTCCGAAAACAACAGATGCCAGTCGAGAAAAAACCACCCCGTCTTGTGCTTCAACCCGTCCCCACGTCCCGGCCTCAAGGTGTATTGTGCCTTAGAGATGCAAACTCATCCCATGCCCCAGCCCTCCTCCACGGCACCCCGCTTGCATCCCCCCCACTGGCGCGACATCCCCCTTGCTCTGCCCCCACGAAAGCGCCCGCATCCCACCGTCCGCTGCGTTTTAGGCTGCCCTTGTCGGCACGCTGGTTTAGCTTTTGCTACGGCACGAAGCAAACCACCCCGTGCGTGGGAAGCCTTTGTCCCTGCCCTGCTCCCTGCCATTGCACAGAGAGAAGGAGCCGGGAAGACACGGCTTGCGGGTCCCTTCATCCCGGCCGTGCTGCTCATTGGTGCTCTGGGAACCAAAATTTGGCTCCCTGTTCCCCGTGGCCGTGGGAAAGGCTTTGGTACCCACAGGCATCCCGCACCCAACCTTGGAAGCGGAGCCCCGGTAGCACCTGGCCTCGGGGAGAAGGGGTCGAAAGCGGGATCCCCGGCACAGTTTCGGCCGTGACGGGCTCCCGGTGCTTTTCTCCCCCCTCCCCGCCCACATCAGGGAAGCCGTGCCCCGGGATTACAACTTTCATGTCCAAACATCGGTGGCAGAGGCAGAATTTGTCCTGTGTCCCCATCTCTTTCTTGGAAAGGGCTTTGGGGAGCAGCTGCCCCGGTGCCCCCCCCCCCCCCGCTGCCCTGTGCCTCCGAGCATCACGTCTCACCGGCCGGCCACGGGATGGGGACCGGGACTTCATCCCCGCAGAGTTTCTTCCCACCTTGTTCCCACCAGCATCCATCACCGCCACACCATGCTGCCCACCAAGGGGCTGCTCTATTTTTGGCTTCCCCTAAAAACCAGCCACTGGGAGAAAAGAGCCCCCGGGGCAGCGCCGGGACGGGGCCAGCTTTTTTGGCACCAAATGCCCCAAACGGGCTGGCCCCAAAAGCAGGGACACATAGGGATGTGACATTGAGCTCCGGCCACGACATTTGTGTTTCTAAGGCGGTGAACACGGATGCCATCCCATCGTCAGTCCCTTTGCTCCCGGGGGGGGGATGGTTTTGCCACTCGCTTTTCGTCCCATAGCATCTGGGGAGGGGGGGGGGGTGGGAAGGATGGAGGGGGGGTAGAGAGATTTTGTGCGCGCACTACTTATTTATTTTTTTAAAAAAATGCTTTTAAGTCGTTTAGGTTCTTTTGAATAAATAATAATTATTAAAAAAGGTGCACATCTTGCTGCTGTAGGGTTCTCAGAGGGTTAATTTCTTTATAAATATATATGTATATCTCACAGTAAATATTTGTATAAAAATGAAAGAGAAATAGAGATGTCTTTAAGTAAATTATTGCTTTTAAAGAAACTTCTATGATTGTACAGTGTTACCTGGGAGAATAGAATAATATATACAGATGTATTTTTAAACTGCTGTGTAGGAGGATGTGAACTGGGCTGGGGAGCGCCCGCGGCCGGCACAGCGAGGGGGGGGGTCGGACCCTCCCCGGCCCCCGTTCACGCACCCCCTTCCCCAAACCCCGCTAGTGAGGATCTAGCTCTGGCGAGTTGTCATATATATACATCATATAGTCCTCGTCCTGGCCATGGACCACGCCGGTACATAGTGTATAAATATTATTTTTGCCTACGTGTGAGTGCTCTGAGCTACTGGTCTTTTTTCCTACCATCAGGGAGCATTGGGAAGGCTGCCCAGGAGTGGTTTTAATCACAGGAATTATCAAAGAGAAGGGGGAAAAAAAGAAAAAAAAAGGTGAAAAAAGCCCAAAAAGTGGTGTTTGTTTGGCACTCAGGTTCCCCGGAGAGGCTGGAAAGGCACAGGGATGCTCTCAGGATGTGAGTTTTGGTGTCGATCACAGCAGGGATGGAGCGAGATCCCGTTGGGAAGGGGCTCAGAGCCGTGCGAGGGGACACGTTCCCCCCCAAAACAGCTGCCGGCCATTTCCTCCGAGCCGAAGCCGCTCCATCCATGGAGTTAACTCCGGCATTACTCTTGATCTTTGGAGGATGGCAAGAGTCCGAGAAAGGAAAGAGCCACTAATCTTCTTGGCCAGCATCCCGTAGGGATTGCCCTCGGCCGGGGCTCAGGGCGGCCTCCGGCAGCAGCAGCCACCCCGGCTGGGGACCGGGGGCCGGACCCGCTGCTGCTCCCACTCGGCTTCACCCCAAAAAAGATTCACGGGTGAGAGCAGAAAGCGGCCGCAGCCCTGCACCCCAAAACCACCGGCTGGGAAGAGCATCCTGCGGCCCCGACAGACGCGCGGTGGCCCCGCTCGGCCGGGCGGTGGGTTCCCCGGGCTGGGAGCCGTCGGGACGAGCCTTAGCTTCTCATAACCGAATTTAGTGCACTTAGTCTTTTAGGGCTGGGACAATCACTTAGCGCTTAACCTTTTGCGATTCGGTGCCTGCTTGACCTTCAAACCTTTTGTAGGAGATGAATTCAGAGCCACCTTTTCTATCTTTAATAAGGCAGAACAAATACGTTTATTTTTAAACCCTCCTGCTCTTTCCTTTCCTCTCGTGCTGACAACCAAAAGAGTCCCCCGTGTGCGTGTGTGTGTGTGTGTCCCCATTTCTTGCACACCGAAACGAGTGTGTGGCTGCCGGGTCTGGCGCTCCAGCTGGATCCTGCTCTCCCACCGCCCCCAATTCAGGAATGCTGCCATGGGGGGGGTTGGCGCAGGGCAGGATCCGGCCGCGTTATTAGCAGGGAGGGGACGTGGGACGGTGCCCGACCCGATGCCACCCATCACCTCGCTGAGCCCCGGTGCCCGCCAGCTGTGCACATCTGTCCTGCTGCCCCCTCCCAGTGGCATCATCTTTCACCCATTCCCCCCCCAAAAAGATGCCCCGGTGCTCCCCCAGGCTTGGCCCCATGTGGTTTGGGGACCGAGACCCAGCACCAGTTCACATGGGCAGGCTGGCAACTGGGAGCACTGGTTTCCCAGGGGTAAAACGCCAAGTCCGTTCGCTGGGGCGATGGTGACGTGCAGTGATAGAGAAGCTGATGGATGCAATGAAAGTATCTGTACCTTTTCCACCTCCGGTGTTTCTCTGTCTCATTGCACATATATTTGAGATATATGTGACAATGTATATATATATTTGTAAAATGTATTTCAGATGACAAAACTGGCCAATTTTATGTTATTTTAAATATATTATATATATTATATATAAGAGTCTCCAAAAGATATAAATAGACTAGAGAAAATAATATAAATATGTAATAAATGTATTTTGATCTATTTAAAATATCTCGCGTCATGCTGTATATTTTAAAGATCATAGGGAAGTGTCTGCCTGTAGCAAAATTCAAACATGGTTTCGAGTCTGTCAGTTGTCACACATATAATATATACGTGCAGCAAACTTTGAGCAAGACTGGGGGAGCCAGCAGGACAAACACGGGGGGGTGCGCTTAGGAGCTTTTTAGCAAATGTCCATCCTGCTGCCTCTAGGTAGGAGCAGAAACCCCACATCCGAGTTTTTCTCGTTATCCTGCAGGAGAGGATAATTTTTCCTCTCTGCCAGGGAAGGGGCTGCAGGGTTGCTCAGCGGGACGGGGGGCTCTGCAGTGTCCCCCGCTTCCCACACAGCCCCGTGCGTGGGTACCCTTTGCTCTGCTGCACTGATGGGCTTTTGCCAGGGGACCGGATCGCAGCGGCTCAGTCATGCGGGGAGTCCGGAGATAGGAAAACGTGTCTGGAACCCAGGCAGAAAGAGCCTAGTCATCCAAGACTGACCCAACAAATCTTCCCAGAGTGACCTTTGTCGCCCTTGGGCTCCATGAGGAGCTATTTCCTATGGGCATTGCTTCCTCCAGGGACCTCAGGGGACACCGTGCCACGGCCAAGTGACAGTTTAAATGTCTTTAATGGTACGTCACGGCTGAAGGAAAGCAGAGCAAGTGCGTGGGATGCTATTTACGGAGACGATAATGGCCTGGTGGACACGGAGCCCCTGGATTCGCCATCCTGGATTTTCCTCCTGGCTTTTGCACCTGACTGCTGCAGGGATGGGGGCTCGTGTACCAAGATAAGTTGGAGAAATTATTCATCATCATTTTGCAGGCTGGTCACAGGTCTGAATCCAGGTCGGGCGACTAATGACCGATAGCTTCCACCCACCGGTGATGGTCGGTTGGGTCCCATCAGCTCCATCCCTTTCCTCATAAGGGAGTTTTTTACCCATTAAAAAAACCCATCACTGCCAGTCACTCACTCTAATCACCAAAGGTAGGGCTGGGGCTAAGCATGACTTAAGAGCACAGCCTGTTTAATTTATCAAAGGGGAGACTGAGAGGTGACTTGATTACAGCATGTATGACAGGGAAAATACACTGGTACAAAGAGGTAACAAAACCTACCAGGGAAAGGCATAATACCCACCTCTTCCTGGAAGGCGAAGCCAGACAAATCTATCTTGGAAATAAGGAGCGATCTTTTAATAACGTTTAGCTATTAGAACAAGCTACCAATATCTATCTCAATGCCTTTAAATGTGGACCAGATGCTTTTCTGGAAGCTTTTCTCTTGCTGAGGAGAGGAGCTGGGGTTATTGGGGGAGGTAATGGCCTGTTACAGGCAGGCAGGAGGTGAGATGGGAAAAACCTCCCCGCTCTCCTCCAGAACATGGGCTGCATCTCAGAAAGGAAAATGCCAGGGAGGGCGCGGGGGATGCTCTTGCAGAGACCTGCCAGCATCTCTCCTGGGGACAAGTACCAGCCCGTACAGCAGCTTCCCAAAGCTCTTGTGCCTCCGGTCTCAGGATTTGCTTTACCGTGCAGCAGTGACTCCTTGCGCAGCAGTTTGCACTACAAAACCCATCGCTTCATTTGTGGAAGCATTTAATGATTCAGGAGCCGGCAGCTCCCCAGGGACGATTTCCACTGCCTCCAGAATTCCTCCCTCAGTGGCTGCTTGTAGCAGAAATCCCCAGGGAGCTGAGCTGACGCTGGCACCACGGGAAATGTGCTACCAGGACGTTTGGTCCTTGCTTTATTTCCACTCCAACCACCCTTGTCTTTGGTGGTTAGAGCTAAACCAGAGCTGTGGTCATGGCCAGGAGCAGCGGAGATGGGAAGGCAGTGGCTGCCTCCACAGGGAAAGACCTTGCTTACCCCTCGCAGGCATGGCCAGGGTGTTTTCGGCAGGGATGCTAGCCAATGGACTGCGGTTGGGGCTGTTTCTTAGCTGGTAACCTCCACTTTTAATACTCAAAATGTCTTTAAATGCTAAAACCCTCTCTAAACTCAGCATTACACCAGCCCTCGCTGACTGCCCTCCTGCCTCTTTACCTTTGGCTTCAGGGGACCGGGGCATCTCTCTGTGCCCTTGCAGAGGTTTCTGGTCTCCCAAAAAGCAGGGTGTCTTTTCATCGGCTTGGATGGGTTTGGCTCAAACGCACCACCACCGAAATCTGGGTGGGCCAATCCCTCTTGATCAGGCAGAGAGTGGGCAGAGGGGCTGTGAGCTCTGAGTTCCCACCAGGACGGAGGCCGAGATGGGTTTGCACGCTCTGCTGCCCATCCCCAGGGCAGGACTTGCTGTATTTCGCTGCCCAAAAACATGATGCCACGCAGGGAGGGCACCACATTGATCCGACTCCTGAATTGGTGTGAATTGGTGCCGGGCAGAAACTCTCTGAACCAATTCCTTGGTGTTTCCTAATGAATTTTCCCCAGCCGTGCTAAGGCGATGCACCATATCTCAAAGGGGGAGAGGCAAGAACTTTGCCCTGGCCCCCCAGGAGATGCTGCTCCTCCACCCAGCCTGGATGCATCCTCTCTCCTGGCTGTTTCAAGAAGCTCAGACCCTACAAACCCCTCCAGATTTGTTCTCTTGTCTACCTGAGTTGCCCCAGCATCATTCTGCGTGGCCGGGAGCAGCTCGGGTACCGCAGGGCGATACCCAGGGATGCTCGGTTGTCTCTGGGGGTAACCATAGTAACGGAGCAGCATCTCTGCTCTCCTGCTGGCAATTTGCTTTTTCATCTTGCATTAAGGTGGACCCTCTCCGACTCCTTTCTCCCCATCTGCCTGCCCTGAACGGCAACACCAAGAGCTCTCCCGCTGAGGGGCCAGGTCTCCGGCTCCTCGTGCCACATCCCACCCCATCCCATGCTGGGTTTCATCCCGCTGTAGAACAGGATGCTGCCGGGGAACCGGCCCCCAGCATCCTGCGAGGAAACCAGGAATGTGGCAGCTGGAGTTTCTCCTTAACACAAATTTATAAGTGTGAGTGGGACAAAATTAGGGGTTTCCTTACACTTGTTGTTAAAAGGTCACTGTCAAGGTTAAAAACCTTAAATACTCTTTTTTTCTTAATTGTAAAAGGCCTCTATTAGTAATACCATGCCAGCTTATTAATATGGATTGAATTTTTCAGCGCTGAATGTAATTATCACCCATTAAGTACTTTGTTCACCTTTCACATTTCTCCCCACTCGGGGAAGGCAAACACATGAGTCAGCGTCCCTTTTTCTGTCAGTTTTAGGCAGTTTCGGTGACAAGCCGTCGTGAATCAGCACAACGCTGCAAAGTTCAGGTCACAAACGCTTGCCACAATGCTGCTCCTGGAGAAAAACGGTGATTTAAAGGAGGTGAAGGAGACCCCCGGCCTGACCCTAGGCTTTGGGGAAAAAAACCTGCAAATGAATAAATTTGGAGTGAAACTGGGCACGGTGGTACCGCTTTAAGGGAAGATGCGCAGAAGGCTTTCTGATGGGATATCAGGGTTTTGGATGGAAAGGGAAAAGCAGACGTGTCCGAGCTGGCAGATCAACACCCCTTGCCCAGCCAGTCGATGCTTCCCCTCCTCTTCCCCTGCAGCTGGCACACTTATTTTGGCAATACCTCATTAGCATGTAATTAAGCCTTCCCCTCTTCGCCAGCACTGCCTGATGACCCCAAGCATCACGCCTGTCCCCCAAGCTGGGACGTTTCTCCTTGTCCTCTTCCAGGCTCCCTCGGCCACAGCACCCACGCAGGGTCTGGGTGGGGATGCTGGACACTCAGGGATGGCATTGGGGGGGGGGGGTGGGTGGGTGACCCCAAAATCCTGTTATCCGGGGGCTGGCATCCCTCCCTCGTGGGCTTGCTGTCCGTTTGGGTTCGTGGCTGACTCAGCCCCAGATGGTTGCTGCGAGCGCTTATATAACGGCGTGTTTTGGTGGGGGCCGGGGATGCGGTGTGCGGCGAGGAGGTGGGCGCGGGGGCGAGGGAGGGAACAGAGCTAAAGATAAAACCTGGCAGCTCTGGCAGTGCTTTGCCAGGCCCCCCGGGAGCCGACAGGGGAAAGGCTTCTAGGGATCGGGTACCCCGCTCGCAGCCACCGCAGGGGCACGGTCCCGCTCGGCATCCCGGCATCCCGGTGTGTGGCCGGAGAGAAATAGCTTTTGCATCCCGCTGCCAGCAGCTGCTTTCTCCTCCCTGGTACCCACCGGGCACCGCAGGTGCTGAGCCACAGCTCGCCCTTTCCACGTTCACCTTCCTGCAGCCTTTGTGCTGCCATTCGCGAACGGGCTGAAACCCAGCCCTATTCATTAAAACAGTGTGGTTGGGTTTTTTTTTTTTCCCCTTGGTGTTTCATGATTTGGGTGCAGCAAGAAAGCAATTTTGCGTGATTGCAGGACTGAACCAGACTGCCTAGAGTCCCCCCCACATCCTTCACCCCCCATCGCTCCCTCCCTCCCTCCTGTACCCTCTGCTCTGCTGGTGACTGCCGACCAGCACCAAAGCTCGCGATCGGATCAGAAAACTGATGTTTATTTCTCTTAAAGGGATGTTCTGGGTGACCTTTGACCTCTGTAGAAGTCTTCCTCTTTTGCTCAGTTTACAAATTCAATATAAACACAAAGATGACCCTTGTTTTATGGGAGTTTTATTTTAATGCTCTGGAGATTTGCTAAATAAAAAGGATTCTAATACGAAGGATGCGCTGGGTGTGATGGCTTTTCTCAGGAGGGGCAGCCGCGGGTTTTGGGCCAGGTAATTAATAACTTGAGACCCTGCTCTGTGCCTGGGTGGGTGCTGCACATCCCTCAGCACCAGAATTAACCATGAACCCCCAGGGATGGATTTTATTTGCCTGGAACTGCCCTCCGCAGGAGCCTTCCCCAACACCAATGGGGCTGAACCCGGGTTTAATCCCCAAAGCCCTTTTTTGCCTTGCATCAGGCCAAACACACGGGTACGGGAGTAACCCCAAGAAGTCTCGGAGGCTGTTTGCAAGCCCTGGAGCAAGGCAGATCCTTTGTGCCCCGGCGGTATGTCCTGGATGCTCGAGGGTCCCCGCTGCGGGAAGGGACGGAGAAGGTCCCCGGCCATGCCCTGGCGAGCAAGACGTCGTCCGCGGAGCGCTCCATACGGCAGCACCATAATGACGCCGGGTGTGGGGGCGATGGCGAGAACAGGCGCTCGGTGTCGGCAGGAGGAGCGCTGCGGGCTGGTAACAGCGCTCAGATGGTAGGGGGAAGTCCGCAGCTCCTGATAATTAGGAGAAAGACTAAATAAATCCCTTTGAAAAAGACAATGTGGTCGTGGGGGGGGGGGGGGAGGATGGAGAAGCTGGGGCCTGGGCTCCTGCCAGCGATGGATTTGCGGAACGCTGTCGCCCACGGTGGACGGGAGCAGAGAGGGGTATCGTCCCCGCAAGGTCAGGGTGACAAGGCTGCGGTGGGAGCGGTGACGACCGGCACGTGGAGGGCTAGCGGTGGCCGTGGTGGTGGCAGCGGGGTCGGGTGGTTGCTAGCCCAAGCGGTGGGTGTCTGGGTGCCCCCTCCCATGCAGGTCTCTGTATGCCCCCTCCCTGCCCCAGGGCAGGTCTCCATCCCACAGCCCCCGGCACAGGGAGGACTGGATTTATGGGGAGCGGGAATCTGGGGATTACGCTGCCGGAGCCTGACCAGCCAAAAATTGTTAAAAATCAGAATATCCGTAGCTCAAATCCAGCTTAAAAGTCAAACCAATCATCCAAACCATCTGCCTCGCCATTGAAGATAATACTACTTTTATTGTTTCCATAAGCTGCTAAGCAGCTTTTCAGCAAGAAAAACCCTCTCTGCTGGGACATTTGCTGTGGTGGGACGGCACGATGGCCTGCCTGGTGGCTGCCAGGTCCTGCTGGGATGGGGAAGCAGGGCACGATGCGGTGACGTGGAGGATGCGGTGCAGGGACGGGAGAGCAGGAGTTGGTGCTGGGGTCTATTGCATTGCTCCACGCCGCCGTGGGGAGAACCGCTCACAGCCGGCTGCCATCGCCTCCCCTGGAAACCTGCTGATGGAGGAGGGGGTTGCAGTAGCAGCTCTCCTCCAAGACATCCCAAAACTTTTCTGGAGGCTCTGGCAGCCGAGGGTGATGGGTGACAGCCTGTAAGAGGAGCTGCCCTTGCTGCTGCCCACCTGACCTTCTCCCCAGAGGTATTATTAGCCCGCCGAGAGCAGCCAGCCCGAGCCACGAGCTTTCCATCTGCAAGCCCTCCCCAGCTGCAGGGAGAGGAGCTGTGCACGATCCTCCCCATTTTCCCAACGAGATGCACCCCGCTAAAACCTTCGAGCCGCTCTCCAAAGTCTGCTCTCGAGTACCTGGAAGATGCCTGTGCCCAGCAGAGGCACCAGCCTGTCCTGCCTCTTCTAGACCCTCCCTATTGTGTCCCACTGAAGTAGCTGCCACGCGGTTCACCGCTCCCAAACCATCACCCCTCTCCCAGCACCTCATTCTAGCAATCTCTAAGGCCATATAAGCTGATGTCTCTATTCCCATCTCCGGCTTCTCCAGGTGGCAAAAGCATCGTCTATCAAGCTCTTAACTGACATCCTTCCTGCCATGTAATTAACACCCCCTTGGCCCATGGATTTCAAAACAGGACATGTACGAGTATGAAAAGGTCTAAGTCATGTTATTTGCTCTAGACTGAGAGAGCAGGGCACATGCTTGGGTTGAAGATGTGTCTGGGGTGAAAATTGACTGTTGTCTGTGAGTTTGTATTGATGCAGTAAGAGCCGCAAGAACTTCTTAATGAAATCACCCCGGAGTCACTTGCATTATACATTCGTGCTGGCATTTGGATGCTCCTGGCTTTGCTTAGGATGAGAGATTATTATCCCATGCGAAGACATACCTGAACCAAAACTGAGTTCTCCTCACGTGGAGATAAGGAAGGAGAAAGAGCTGTTAGATCAGCAACCAACAAGCCAACAGGAAACTGCACTTCTAAAGATCATCAGCTTTTCCTTTGTCTTATTTTAAGTGCCTGGCAGCGAGTTGGCCCTTCTTTTCCCCTGGGAGAGGCAGACTGTTGCCAGCTCACACAAGTCTGTCGTGGGATTTGCTACCTCTGCCGCAGAGCCCCGGCTCCCGGAGCCGTATCGTTAGCAGAAACTCACTATTGCTACCTGGAAAGCAACTTTGCAGCTACCACGGAGCATTTCACTCCAGCTCAGCACAACGGCTCAGGGCCGGAGCATCCCCCGGCTGCCCCATGTCCCTGGCAAGGTTGGCTCTGATTTCATTCCTCTTTTTGAGGACTCTCCTGGATGCTTGGCTCCTCTGCGGCATCCGAGCATGGCTTGGCAGGGAGCGTGCTGGGCTGCAGGGATGACCCCATCCTTCCCTGCCACCCAGCCTCTGCCCAGGGCTCGCCTGGGGGACCTGGCTTGCAGCTTCCAAAGCCACATCGCTGACTTTTAATTAGGGAGAGCTGCAATTAGTGGAACACCAGCAGAGTGGGAGGAGAAGCCCTGGCCTCTCAGTCTTGGCTGCTTTACAGTGTTAGACTGCAAGGTCCCTGACGCCTTCCCTAATCAGCCCTGACCGTGGCAGTCCAGCGACTGGGGTGTGCGTTGGATCCCCGGTACAAATCCTACCTGGACGCACCTTGCATGCAACGCAGCTAGCTCTCGTGGGCTAAACGTCTGCAGAATTTCATCCAGCAGAGCAGTCCAGTAATCTTCCCCACAGAAAGACCGATGGGTGATATCCACAATCTTACTTCTCTGTGTGTGTTTGTGTCCTTTCTCCAAACAGCAATGTAAGGGTTATGCTGAGAGTGCGGAAGAGGACAGTACTTTGTGCCTGCATCCCTTCCACTGGGTGTTTCCAGTCCTGTGGATGAACACAGGCTCTTTGATCTTAATGTCAGAGATATCCAAACACAGTGATCCAGGGAAACGCAGCTGGGAGGCGGCGGCAGGGTCTGTCCCTTGGAGCTATGTTAGACTCAATGCAACCGTTACCAGAGGTGCCCATAGATTTCCATATGCCACAAGCAATAAAGCATTCCCCGGAGGCCCAGCGTCAACATAAATCATCCGTTGTACGCATGACAACAAGCCACAGAAACCACAGGGAGCAGCAGGTGAGGCCGAGATTGTCACCGTGCCCCTGCTGCACATGGGAACACGGTCATGAGTTCCCGATGTGGGAGCGGGTACCGCTGCCTCCTGCTCGGCGAGGACGGCACCAGGCTGGCAGAGGGAGCTGAGCCCACTCCGTCCATCCTCATCCTCCTGCTGCAAGTAGGATTTGCTACTCCGAGCTGCAGAGAGCAGCTCCTTGACCGATGGAGTTGTGCTTGGGCTGCAGATCCCACCGGTGCCATTTCCGAGATGCTGGCAAGCATCCCCTCAAGAGGAAAGAAGCTCAGCCAAGCCTGAAATGACCTGCGGGGGCAGGGTAGGCTCTTTCCACTCTTGTATCATGTGCTGGGATTTATATAAAAGGGGATTCTTTGCAGGATGGCCTGACCCACGGAGGGTGACGTTCGCAGTGTGCTGCTCACAGACTGCAGCTTGAATACCCCCTGGATCACGGTGAGCCCCAGCCTCTGCCACAGAGCACTTGGCTCCCTTTGAGGTCAGGCTGGACCCGTGCGTGGAGTCACAAGACAGGGCTCTGGGACGCTCGTGCGTATCAAGTGATGCTACACATGCCTCTAGCGCTGCCCGGACCCCCAGCTGTGGCACAGCACCCTTGTCTCTCTTCTCGTCCTGCACCTGAAAAATTAAGGTCTTGTTTCTCATGTTGCCACGGTGCCACTTGCGGAACAAACCCCCAGCCCTCCGCATGCCCCATTTTCCCAGACCCCACTGCAGCTCCGTCCCCTCTCAGAAGCCTGTGAGCTACCTCCAGCTATAGCTGCTCCTGTGCACTCTCCAGAGTTTGGTTAACTCCAGGCTCCTCTCTCTTCACAGCACCCTGGGAAATAAAAACCTCCAGGGATGCAGGTTGTTTCCAGCTGATGGAGAAAGCAGGGAGTGAACCTGCCGGCAGTGGCCACACTCGCTTCCCAGAAGGTGCTCTGCTGTGGCTGGGGATGGAGCCAGGATGATTTCTTGCGTGCAGGGTGTCCCTGTGTGACCAAGGATGCTGGCAGCCAGCGGAGTGTCCCTGGACCCCCGTGAGTACCTTCACGTTGCTTCTGGAGGACCGACCCCAAGCCATATTGCTGCAGGATGTTTTGACTTAGGGCATTGCAGATGCCACAGCCTGAGGTTGGCTCCTTGCTGTAGTAGCTTCACTGGGTCCTTTTGGAAGAAGATATTTGGGGGTCAAGGGGAAGTAGGCTCCAAAAATCCCTGCTCAGGGCCATGATCAGTGTGGGATTGGTTCATCCTCGCAGACAGCTCTGATCCAGGCTTTGAACATGTCACAGTCCAGGGCTGGCATAACCTAGATTTTGGGTTGATTTATAGCAAAAGTTGGGAGATTCAGCTCCAAATGGCTTGGTTGCCAGCCTGGCATGCATGGCACAGCTGACCACCGCATACTGGGAAAGCACCACATCCCCATGGCACTGAGAGGGAGCAGCGGGGAAACACCCTATTCCAGCATCCCTCAGACTGGGCAGGACCGTGAACCCAGCTTCTGCCCCAGGCCCCTGTGTCCTGGTGCTTTCTGGAGTCACCAAGAAGCTCAGGTTTTCTTGATGTGCCTCAGGGACCCTCAGTATTTATTGTGTCCAGGACTGCTGAGATCTGGCTACCTGGCCAAACTTGCCAACTCAAAGGTTACCTCAGCCACATCTACCAGGCTGACTGCTCTTCTGGAACAGCATGGGGGCACCAGGAACAAACTGAGTTCCCAGTTAGTGCTCAAACACAAGCCGGTATGGAAACCATATGGAAAGAAAGCAAGCTCAGAGATGGAGACATTGCACTGGTCCTTGGGAAGCTGGGCTTCCCCGGCTCTGCCACAGTCTTTTGCACTTCTCCTTGGTCACCTCCCTTAATGCCCATGACTCAATTCCATCAGAAACTGGTTTCCAGCTCCGAATCCCAGTGCCAAAGCACAGGCACTGGTTTTGATTCCCTAGACTGAGTCGCAAAGCTATGAGCCGGGGCGATGGGAGCATCAGTGGTCCCTGCAGTGTGAGAGAGCATCCCTTCTCCCACAAACTGGTCACCAGAGCTGGCTAAACCAAGAGAAAAAGATCCAGTAACGAGAGTGCAGCCACCCTGCCCGATGAGCCCTGCTCCATCATCCCTTCCTGATCATCACTCCCACGGACATGTGCACACACGGCAGCAGGACAGGCGATGCCAAGCGCTCCTCAGGCACCGTCACCTGATCTCCGCAACCCGCTCCAAGCCCGGACAAAAATAAATCCGGGAGCGCTGCAGCGGAGCTGCTCTGGCAAGGCGGGCCTGGGCTGAGCCCATTGTTCCAGTGATAATGCTAGTTCCAGTGAGTGATCGGAGAGAAATGCAGATATTCCCCTCGCGCCTCTCCAGCCTCCTGCTGCAGAGAAACCGTGGCTCAGTGTCCAGGAGCGGGTGGAAGCATTTGGTGCTGAGCAGAAAAGGACATGGTTTTTTCCCACCATGTGAACTTTCTTGTTGATAGAAGGTTCCTTCCTTGTGGGCGAGGCTAAAGTTTCCACTGGGATTATTTTTTTCCTTGGAAGTTTTTATTTGTTTAAGTAGAAGGGCAAAAAGCCCCTCACCTTGTATCCTGAAAATTTAAAGCCTGAAGCTCCAGCTCCCCCATTCTGGCAGGGCACACCGGCCCTGCTGTGCAGCATCCTTTTGCTACGTAAAATTGGCATCTCCTTGCGGCTACCACGGTGTTTCCAAGCACGTAAAGAAATACCCATGGAAGGGAGTGCTGAGGCCTGCCAAACTCGTTTCAGTCGTGACCTAAGTTGGTGCTTGGTTGCAAGGGTACAAAGCTGATGCAGTAGTTGTGGCTTGGGCAGGAGCAGAGCGAGAACTGTGTGGTGACCGAGGGGACAAGTGGCTTCCAAGGCCCCTGCCCTGAGCAAGAGACATCAAAGTCCCTCCCATGCACACTCCTTCCGAACAGCCCAGCGTGCTCGCAGCCTGGCACGGCGATAAAACAGGAGAAAAAGCCAGATCTGAGCAGAAAACTAAGAGAGGAGGCTGCAGCAATATGGTCCTGGAGAAAGCAGGAGCACAACCCCTTGGCTTCCCTTCCCTGCTGCTACCCTTGCTTTCCAGTGTGCCTCAAGCTCCAAATGTCTCGGCTTTGCAAAGAGCCGATCTCCTGGTATTTGCTGGGCCACAGCCCCGTCCGCATCACGTGGATGCCAGCTTGAACTCTGGTGCATCCACCAAAGAGCCTCCTGCCTCTCCCAGCAACATGCCGGGGAAATCACAAGGCACGGGGGGGTAAGCAGGTCTCCTTGTCCCAGCATGGTTCTGGGACAAAAACCCAAAACCCTGCCTGTCCCCATCATTCTGGCTTTTTGTCCCAATCCCCCAAGCCTGACTTCACTCACCCCCTCTCCCCAGGCCATACCTGGTTCTTCTTCTGAAGGCGTCATGACTTCACTGTCTATTTTTATCCAGCCCACTGCTAAGTAAAAGCAGAGTTGACACTGGCTTTTGTAAAAAAAAAAAAAAAAAAAAAAAAAAAAAAAGCATTTTTCTTATTGTGTGGGAAAAGATCCATGGGTTGGGTTTTCTTTTTCTTCCCCCTTAACTTGGAGATCTCCCAAAGCAAACAAGTGCGGTTAACTGGAAAATAGGATGATTCACCAGTCCCCTGGGCAGATGGTACCCGGGTCCTCTATTCTCCAGCTCCTGGCAAGGGAAAATGCCCCCTATAAAACTTAAAATAAATAGATGATCCTGTATCCATCACGGGATCTGTTTTGCAAAGCCAGCATGTCTTCAATGACCTCCTGCATGTGCCCAGACCACTTGGTTCATTCCAGCTTGGTGTCCTGAACCAGAGGGGCAGTTTGGGGTAGTGCAGGGACGGATCAGGGCCACGGGAGGTTTCCAAAGGTTGCAGCCTGCTTGTGGATGCTGGAAGCTGAGCAATGCACTGGGTTATATCCCTGAGTGAAGGGATGGAGCTGCCTTGAGCTGCTGCAGGAGCTGGAGCAGAGCTGTTGCTGCGTAACAGGGTGTCTCCTCCTCCGTGGAGCATCTGCCACACGATGCCCTTGCTCTGGGGTGGTGAGAAGATGCTGACATAGGGAAAAGCTGGCCAGGAGATCCCTGTGGGTGAACGAACAGTGGGGCCAGAGCAATGAAGCAACATTTATCTTCCCTGCAGCCTCTGACATGTGCCACGGAAAGATCGTTTTCTTCACGGTGTGACTCAAATCCCATCTGGATAGTGCAGGAATGCGCTGTCCTTCCCAGAGATGGGGAAGGCCTGTTTTAACTGCCCCCAGCTCCTCCCTCCTGTGGGCAATGGGACCGCTCAAACTTATTCGTCCTTATTACATTCCCCTTACAGATACCCAAATTCTGGCCTCACCAGCAGCAGGGCTGGCATTGCAAGGTGGCCTCATCTCAGGGGCATCCTGAGCCAGCGATGCAGCAAAGTGAAGGGCTCTTGTGGGATGTTGGGACATCACAACCCCTGAAGAACATCCCGCAGGGCAAGCGTTGTCCATCAGCAGTGTCCTTTCAAGGCAGGAGCTGTGACGGTGATGATGGTGCTGGAAAAGACTGGGGTGAAAACAGGAGCTGAGCGGGTCTTGGGGTGACCTGGGAGTGAACCGTTCCCTGTTGAGATGCTGGTTTCTGGACAGCAGGAGCAGGGCTGCGGTCAGGGTCTGCCTTTCCCTGCCTGGGACATTACGACAGCAGAGGAGCCCGAAGCACAGGCTGAGAGGCCAAATTCCCAGCGCTTTAAAATTTCCCCTTGGAAGCTTTTTGGCTGCTGGAGGCCTGGGTTATTTCTGGCTGCGCTCGGCAGGAGCGTTTTTCTCCTGCTTCGTAGCAGGGCAGGGATGAACAAAGAGCTCAGCTCTCTGCCTCCACGGGCACAGCCCTGGCAGCACCGACTCGAGCTGTGTGCCCTCTCCCAGCTCTCCAGGCCAGGAATGAGCTCCCCGGCATGGGGTTCAACTCATGAATGGCTCAGAAGTTATTCCTCCTTCTCACCTTTAAATCAGACCTTTCCAACCCAAAGAGGCCAGCAGCCCACATTTGTCAAAATGGGCCCAGTCCTGCTCCCTGGATTTGCTCCTGCATCGCTGCTGGAGGCAGATCAGAGACATTTGGGTTGCAGAAATGCTTCAGCTCCTAAGAGGGCTCTTGGGACAGAAAGAACAAGGTTTCTTACGCAAGCCAGAGGTGATAAGCCTCAAAATAAGCGACAGCCGATTGTGGTGTCACCTCATTGCCCACATTGCCACAGCTGCTCTGGGCATTTTTATCAGCTTTGCCCTCCTCCTGTTGCCTTAGTATTTTATTCAGAAGCACCCACTCACCCCCGCTCCTGCCTTGGGGTGGGCAGCAACCTGCTGCCTTGGTACCCGCTCCTCCGCCTCTGCCCAAATGCGAGGCTGTGACAGCCACTAGGTCACCTCTGGGCATGCCTGGAGAGGGATCAAGAGGAGGAATCCCATGTTTTATGCCAAATATATCAAATAAATCGTGCTGTTACAGGTTTAGAAAGAAAATACAGACAGCACCCAGGAGTTCTGGTTTAGTAGCGATGTGGGCACCCTGGGGGCAGGAGGTGTTTGGGTCTGGGGTGGGGGGGGCTAAGGAATGGTTTTAGGGCTACGATTGCTCCTCTGAATTCCCCCTCCTGCTCCCAGTGAGGAGGCTGGGAAGTACTGGCTCTGCAGAAAGCTCTGATTTTGCACAGAGACGTTCAACAGAGCCAGGCTTATCCCGGAAAGGTTAAACCCACCCGATGGACCGGTCCCATTCCCCTCCCCAGCGGTGTGGGGGTCAGCTGCAGCAGCAGGAAGGGAGTTGTAACCCCTGCTCTCCACCACCCACCCAGCTGCTCCTCCCAGCCAGCTGAACAAGCACCCAGCGCCGGGGGATCGTGTTCTTAGTGGTCCCGGGGGCAGAGCGGTGAGGGAGGTGGGAAAGGCACGGGGCGAAGGAGACGGGGGCGAGAGATAGAGTAGCGACCTTAGCCCTGGCATCTGGAGCGGGGCGGGTGGCTGGGACGAGGTGGGTGGTCTCTGGTCCACACCACATCCCTGGAAAGGGCAGAGATGTCCACTCCGAGCCTTCCTGCGTGGGGAGCTGGCAGAAGTGCAAACGTCCCAGGGCTGGGGTTTGGGACTTCCAGGATTCACTCTGGCCACAAACTTTTTCTGGCCTGGCTGCAGCTCAGAGCAGAGTGATCTGGCACCCAGGATCCCAAACTGCCCCACAATTCACCCCAAACTCAGCCCCAGGGACTCCTTGCTTGGCTCCAGTCCCCAGCTGAGCCACAGCAACCTGGTAGACACCAGTTAACATCTTTCCAGAGGGCTCAGGGCAGCTGGAGGGCTCCTTTGGTCATACCCCAGCCAGTGCATGGTGGCAGTTCCCATGGACACTGGGGACAGGGAGCCTCTGTGATGGTGGCTGCTGGGGTGGGAAGGCTGTGTCTCCTCTGCAGAGGGGTCAGCATGGCATCAGGCAGCGCCGGGCACCCGCACGCTGCTGTTATCACCCCATGGGAGCTGCTCTTTTGACCTTTCCTCTTCCAGACCTTGCTCAGAGGGAAGGGGAATGGCGGGGGGAAGAGAACAGCCTATTTTAGCCCAAGCTCCCACTGCAGACACACCTGGAGGAGACCGTTGCTGCCACAGGCTCCTCACAGACAAGGACCTTCTCCCTGTAATAGCCCTGCAAGTCTAAAACGGGGTCCAGCACCAAGCCCCACAAGGTACCAGGAGACATGGGCACTGTCCTCCTGTCCCTGCTCCACCACACCTCCTGCTTCTGCCATCAGCTGCTGCTCTCCATGGAAATATGCTTTTTTTCCTCTGATAACAAACCCTGCTCAGCGCTGGGTCTAACTGGACCCCCCCCTGCAGCGCTTCAGCCTGCCAGCATCAATCCATTTCCCAGACTTGGTGTCACAAGCGCATCATGGAAAATAGTATTGATTCAGCAAGGTGGTGACTTAATTGGAGGGCTCCAATGAGGCAGTGATTTAACCTTATTACCCAAAGGTAAGTAGAGCTGCTGGGTGCCCTGCGCCAGGGGGACCTGGTTGTGCTGTTGCCCAGTTCCTCATGTGGGAAGGTGCTTCCAAGGACACATTAGTGTTAGGGAAGGGCTGGGGTTAATATCCAGAGCTGAGTCAGCACCTCGTCATGCTGGAGTGTCCAGGCTCTTGATCATGCCCAAAGCCACAGGGGGGTTCAGATCCAGCAGACCTCCGAGCTGCATCTCTTAGCATTGCTCTCACCAGTGCTTCCCTCCATCTCCCGGCTTCTTCCTCCCCACCCACTTCTAGGAAGCCTCTTAGCGTCAAGTTAATGTACTGCTTCAAAACAGCACGTCCTGGCTTCACAAAAGGGTAGAAAACCCAGGGGAGAGCACCCATTAGGAGACTTCCAGCCTGCCACCAACTCACTTTACAAGCCTGATGAAGTCCTTTAACTCAATTTCCCCATTAATGCATCACACTAACACGACCACCCCCTAACCCAGATGTATTTGCCCTCCATTCCCTCAGGCCATGCAGCTTAGCTATCTGGACGTCTCCTTCGGGTCTCTGGGGCCTTTGGGACACAGCCAGGACAGAACTGAGCATCCCCAGCACTAAAGCACTGCTGTGGGATGGAATCAAGAGCCCCAGCTGTGCCCAAAAGCAGCAAGGAGGGCGACGGAGGCAGCTGAGGTGCTCCTCGCTGGTGAGCAGCGAGGCAGCAGGTAGTGCAAGGAGGGAAGCTACAGCCTTTACTGACCCCCAGGCTGGGGAACATGTCATCTGAGGCCTAGGGCAGCTCACACTTACACCAGCAGCTCAGCTCTACAAATCATCAGGGTGATGACTTTAATTCTGAGTCCTCTCCTGCTGACGGCAATGATTTTTCCAACCGCCCTGACCACAAGCTTGCGATATCAGCCTCTACCATGCTGAGCCCAACAGAGCCCTGATCTTTCCCGGACTCCTGAAACACCATCACCATCCTCTGCTCCCTCCAGAAGCATTTCCTATCCTCAGCTGGAAGCAGGTGCAGGCTCCTGATAACTCTTCTTTCTGTCCACAAAGGAAATGGGGCGTGAGAACAATCCTGTACACGCACAGCGTAACAGCCCTGCTCCCGCTCATCTGAACTCAGACTCGCAGTTGACTCTTCCCTGCTCTCTGCCAGGCCTGGGAAAGTAAGACACCGTGAACAGAAAACAAATGCTTAAATCTCCCTAAACCAATGATCGCATCGATGTCTCAGCACAAGCTAACAACAAGGATCTTCTCCTCCTCCTCACAGCTGGTGGAGGCAGGACACAAGCACATGTTGGTATGACTGTCCCTGCCTTCGGGGCTGTTGCTGCCAGCTAGAAGAGGGTCTCAGCACACGGAGAGCAGGCTGGTGCTCTCGCCAGTCATGGCAGGTGCTGCTATCTCTGGGACACTGCAGGACTATATTGTCCTATGAGTTCTTGGTGTAACCAACCTCAGCAGGTCGGTACTCAGTGAAGGTACTGTCTTAATGGTCTCAGGAGCAGGTGGCTGGAAGCAACATCCTGAGGTTCATATACTCTTCCCAGCTGTGTATGAGCATCTTCCTGGCTCTCCTGCTCCAGGAGATCCGGGCAGTGAATGTGGATCCCCAAGGAGAAGTGTACCATAGACATGGTAGCCACATGTGGGGAAAAAAAACCACCCCAAAACCCCCAAAAAACAAACAAAAACCCCAACAACAAAGCAGAAAAACTCCTGGAAACTGGAAAGATTCACAGAGTGAAGGGAAGGAGGGAAAAAGCTCCCTGCCTTCTAGTCCTTCAGGCAGGTGTCACGTGTAATGGACCCAGATCTCCTACAAAACCCGGGCAACGTCATCCCTTCTCACACGTGTACCCAGGAAAAGTGGACCACCAAGGAGAGGGTCAGGGAGGGATTGCCCCCTCCACTCTTTCCTCCCACCCATCACCACCAGCTGTGGCTGGCAAGGACAAGGAGCAGGGTTAGTGGGCTTTCTCTAAAAGCAGGGGCTGGAGACACCACGCTCTCGCCTGGTTAACCACCAAACCCAATCCACTTGTCTCTGCACGTTCACCAAACAGTCACTGCTTCAGAGACACGTTCTCCCAAACACCCTCCCCTCACCGCCTCCTGCATGCAGAGACTCGTACGTCACCGCCTGTGGAGGAGAACCGGTGGGCTGGGGACCGAACTTTGGTCTGCGTGGGAAGATCCCCGCACGCAGCAGTAAGGGCGAAGTTTAACAAGGATGTTCAACAGGATCCAACAGTTTAAGAAACCCCAAGATCTCTCCCATGATGACTGGACGCTTTAATGCGGCAACAACTCGTTAGCGGCATAGGAATGCCAAAAGGAAAGCTGGGGGGATGTGGGAAGGGGGAGAGAGACTAGGAGAGGATAAAGAGCCTGGAGAACTGCCGACCCCTGTCCTTTCTCACCCTTTGACATGCAAATCACATTTCCATTTCAAGGAGCAATGAAAAACCTCTATATCTTGGCAGGGCTTGGAGAGACCAGGCTAACTCAGATCCATGGAGTAACTGCCCCCTGCAGCCAGCCTGAAATTGTACCCTACAGCGTATCACATACTCCTGCCTACATCCCCAGCAACCCCCATTTTAAACCCAGTCAGCACTGGGATTTCTTTGCAACCACAGGAGTTGCAAATAGGTTGCCGGGAGAAACAGATGCCAAGGGAGAAAGGTTAAACAGACATTGCTCTCTGAGGGGGGAAAAAAGAAGGATCCAATTCAGCTTTGCAGTTTCTAAAACGGTCTCATTAGATCCTGAGTGAAGTGTGCGCAAGCAGTTTTGGCAAGGAGAAACAAAAGACCCGAGAGGAGTTAGAGAAAGGATGAATGAACAAAAGACAGGAAAGCTGCACACGTTTTCAGTCCCTGAAGTTCACTTGTCTCTCTTTTAATGCCCAAGCACTTTTCTTCACGAGGCACCTTTGGGAAAGGTAGGAAATGGGGGGTGGGAGATTTACTACTACCGGTTTTCTCACTAGATCCTATTAAATAAAAAGAATGGGAGCAAGGAGAAATTCCCAAGGCGAGAAAAAAATCCATCATTGATTGACGGGCCCCTGGGGGACTGAAGCGGAGATGTTGAGCTGAATTCAATTACAGACCTGGTCAGAATCAGGCAGGAAGATGTGGCTTCTTTCACTATGTCAATTAAAGAAGTGACTGGGAACGATAGACTTCCCTGCACAGCCTCTGACCCATGAATCAAAACATGCTTCCATCCGGCACTGCCTGATGGCTCCGTGGCTCCCACTGGGAACATATGGGCTCATGGACAGTGCAGGGATGCCAGAAGGCATCTTTACAGGCTGGGCACTCGACAAAACTAAGCCTTGTGCCCTCTGCAGAAATTGCTGTGCTCTGCAGGAAGGTGGCATCATTAACAGTAATTAATTTGCAGCCAGTGTCCTTTTCCTTTGCGTTACCTGAGCAGAACGGAGTGCACCGCCTAGCTGCATTACAGAGCTTAGTGCAGCGGAGTGCCCACAGCTTACTCACCCGATTTGGGTGTATAGTTTCTCGGGTCCCTGTTTAGCATTTCCCTTAGAGAACTAGGAAATAGCTGGCCACGCTCCCCTATGGCCCTGTGAAAAGAGGCAAGGTGGAGAAGTTTTCAAAAGGTATCTATCTGGGCACTAAAAGCATAGCATCAAATCACACACGCACCTTCCTGGCTGATGGAAGCAGGTACAGCTCCATTTATACCCGCTGGGTGCTGCCCTGCTTGTATCGGGAACTGAAAACTGGAGAGTACAAGAGCAAAAAGCAGATGCCAGGGAAAATCACATCTTTTCCCCTTCACCGTCCTCCACCTTAGGCTAGGTTTGGGTATGCCCAGTTTTCAGTCTTCCATCATTTCTCTTGCAAGACCATCACACAGTTTAAGAGCTCCTAGACATGCAGAGCTGTCCTGTCTAATCCACTTACCTTCTCTCTCCCTCCTATGCCTTGATCCTGTCCCTTTGGCTCACCTTTAGCATTTGGAGAACAGGCATCGATAGAAGATAATAAACCAGCAGCAATCCCCACCTCAAACAATACAAAACCAAAGCACATGGATGCTCCCGGGCTGAGAGAATTTGCTAGGTGATGTCTTAAATGCAAGGCAGTGTACAGACGCTGGGAGAAATAAGCAGGACAAACCGTGGAAAAGGGAGAAAAGCAGAAAGGAAATTCCAGGCTCAGCCAGGCAGCGCTCTAAGAGCATGGCCCAGAGAAAAGACAGGGCCAGAGACATCTGTGCTGAGCCCTGATAAATCAGGGCAGAGCTGTGAGCCTGGCCACATCCCCGCTTCTGATTCCTGCTGGGTACAGGCAAGCAGGAGCGCGTCCTTTCTTTGCAGGACCAGAGCACTTCAAAGGAACCTCCACTCCATTGGCACTTTCTCCTCCTACCTGGGGTAACCTGCAAGTCTTCCCATTTTCAGCTAACTGCTCTCATCAAAGGATTAACAATACTACGTTCCTACCGACACCATTTTACACTTTAAAAAGGATCTCTCTTTCTCCAGATTCCCCTTCAAGGGCTGAAAGCATCCTTTCTTCTGCTAGTTCCTGCTACTTTCCTTCTCCTTTGAAAACATTTATTTTATCGAACAGTTTCCACTGCAACACATACAGCTTATTTCTTACCATCCTGGATCCATCACACCCGACCAGGTCACAGGATACCATGGGTTATTTCAAAGCCTTGCTAGCATCCTCACACACTCCCTCCAAGTAAAAAGCAAGAAAATTGATGCCAGAAAGGTCTGATTCCCCTCTGCCAGCACAGCCCAGAATACAGGACTCCTAGCAATAAGAAGGATATGGGCTGACCCTGAGCTCTCTGTGGACTAGCTGAAACCAGGAGCACCATAAAATTAGCAAGAACAAAAGGGTCCTATACAAGCACTTACATATATATATCGATATATCGATATATCTATATATCTATATCTTGAGTGCTCCTTTCTTGTTGATGCTAAAGTAGCATTGCTAGCACCTGGAGAAGCAGATAGTGAAGAGGTGGGCTAACTGACAGAATTATTCATGGCCAGTTAATGGATAACTGCTAATTGCTGGAAGAGGCTGAGCAGGGTGGTGTGAACTCTCTGAGGCCTTGGGAGGGAGAAAGAAGCCAAGAACAAAGGATCTGTGCAGTGTCAGGCAGGGCCTGGAACGGGAGGAATTTCTGTTTCTCGTGTTCTCGGCTTATTTACAAAGATTCCCAAAACTCCTGTAATGAACGGATGAGCAGGATGAGCAATGCCTCATTCCCGGCTCCAGAGCACAGTTCCAGCAGCCAAGGGAGAGGTTTGTTACAGTCCACAAAACTCAGCAGTGTGTAAGAAAAGGAGCTTTTCTGCTGCAGCTCCAAACGTTGCCTCCAGCTCTACCTTTTCAGTGACCCAACCCAGACCCTCAGCTTGGGGGAGGCTGATGGTGTGGCGACCATAACTCAAGGTCTGTGAATTCCTTTGACCCCCACCACTGGAAAGGACAGGTTGTGGTTGTAAGTCAGAGCTCTGGGGAAGAGCAGGGAGGGAAAATGCCATTCTGCTTCTACCTGGAAGCTTTTGGGCTCGTGCCTGAATCACTTCTCCATCCAACAGAGCATCTCCATGCTTCAAGACACTTCCAGCGTCTCTCCCTTCCTTTCCCTGCCTTTCTTAGCTTCCTTGGAGCTCAGAGGGTATCGAAATGTCCTGGAGGTGAAAGAGAAGGCAGCCCCCACTTGAGATGGTAAGAAATGCTCTCCTGCCCTAATCAATAGGCTCATTACCGAGGAGAGGCTCCGGAGCTGAGCAGACACCACGTGTTTGGAGAGAGCTGTCAGCAGGAATGAAAGGAGGGGAGAGAAGGAAGAAGCATGTGCTGTACCCGCTGGCGCTGACTAAACCCTGAGGGTTTGTTTGCTTGGTCTCTTCAGCCCTCATAAAAGTCAAATGAGCTTTTTAGCTCAGAGCCTGTGAGGGAATGGAGAGGGCTGGGATAAGTGCGGCAGCATGGGCCATCACCTCCTGCATCTCCCCGTCTGGGGGGGCCCAAGGGAGCCATTTCAAGTCCTTTGGTCTTACAGGAATACCTGGGTCTGGAGCTCCTTCTCCTGCAAGTTTCTCCTTCCGCGAGCAATTCAGTAAGGACGTAACAAAGGTGGCCAAATCCTGGACGTCCCAAGAGGCTGCGGAGAGCACTGAACTTCCGAAGGGCTCAGCTTGAAGCTGAGCAGGGACGGAGGACCCACAGGGAGAGGAAGGCAGGTCACCGACTCCTTCATCTCACCCTTCCCTCCCTGCTAAGATGTAAGACAGGACCAAAGGGCTGACCAAGACGAGGAGCATTTCGGAACGATGAGGCAAAGAGTGCCAACGCTCACAAATCCATTCCTCCGGCCTGGGAACTACCATGGCAGCAGCTGAAGCAGCAATTTCCCCTGTTAGGAGGAAGGGAAGGAGTAAGGAGTGCTTAGCAGGGAGGTGTAAAGGGAAATCCTATTTTACAAGGGCCCAGACAGTCCTGCTTGTACCAAGTGACAGACCTGACAGGAGCATTTAGCGACAGAACGCAAACAGTGTCTGGCGGGTAAAAAACAACAGCGGGGACGCGGTGATCTCTGCCCCAGCGGGTATTTGGATGCTGAGAGACAGTTCCCAGGTAACACGTGGGGCTTTTTATTTGATAACTGCTCCTTTTATTATTATCTTTCCTCCCACTGCAAAAGGCAAAGAGAAAAGAGACAGGGAGAGGGAGAGTTGTTTGACAAGCTGAAAACTTTTATGGGGGAAAAAAATGAATAAGTGGGGGGAAAAAATGAATAGGGGGGAGAATTAAAAGTACAAGTCACTTTGTAAAGAAGGAAAAACAAAGTCAAAAGGCTCAGGGCTGAGTCAGTGTGTTGCAGGGTTCGTGAGGGAGACTGACTTTTGGAAATCGGTAATCCAAAGGGCTCTGCGTGTGTGCATAAAGTTATTGACTGACTGCATTACATCCACTTATCCCCCATTAAGCAGCAGGCTTCAGTTTGATCCCAAACAGCAAGGAATTAGAGTAACTCTACCCTGCGTTTCTAGAAAGGTTTCCATCTCTGAGGAATCCAAAGTGCTCCAGCAGCCCTCCGGGGAATGCAGGACTGATATCCAGATGCTTCTGGGGTGGAGTCTGGCAGTAGGACAGGCTGGTGTGTACAGCAGTGATGGGAGGGAGACCCTTGTACTTCTCTAAAAACCTATAGAATCTCTATTATGCAAGCAGAGTAGAAAAGGGTTGGCTTCCAAGGACATAGAATATAATTAGCCTATCTCAGAACAAGCAGCGATTCCTCCCCTGCTAAGCTTCTCCCAGTTCAGCTTCAAACAAATCATCTCTCCTCTCTGCTCTGCTGGCTGTGTCTCCGCACACAAGAACCGGAAAGCTCGTAAAGTCTGGAATGGACAAGCGGCTATATGTCTCCATATACTTACAGAAAACTTTCAGTGGTAGAGCTGACTTAGAAAGTTTTTGTTCCTTTCTGCCCCCATTTCAGTCTTTCACCCCCTCAGCTGTACTGATGCAACTGCTTGTGGATCTGTGGGGAAATCAGACCACAGAAATGATCTATTTAAAAAAAAAAAAAAAAAAAAAAGTGTTTCTTTTTTTAAGGCAGATTCACTTGCATCACTTCAGCAGAACAGGTTCCTTGCAGCCCTCAGTCTCAGAGCAGCACAAAGTTTGGTGAAGAGGTGGGAAGAAGCTCCCAGGGGTGAGAAGGAAAGTGAAGGGGCCTCAGGGTCCCTCCACCAGCTCCTGGTACCCCGAGGTGCTCTGCTACGGAGTCACCCGCCATGACCCCTGCAGCTCTGCCAAGCCAGCTCCATCCAGATGTCCCTGCAGCTGGCACAGGGGGACACTTACACTCTCTTGTTTCAAAGATGCTTTGCTTTGTGTCTCTGGCTTCACTGCCATGCCCCAGCTGACTTCCAGTACAGCAAAGCCGCTTTGTAACGGATGCCACTGAAACTGCTGCTTCTCGTGGAGCTAAAGAAGAACTGGGCAGAGGAAACTGCAGCTCCCTCCAGGGGGAAAATGAGTCAATTGGAAGTGCTGGGTTTCCAGGTCATCTCAGACCTCTAGTGCAGAATTGGGGAAAGACCTTGAAGGAATAGATGAAACCAGAGCATTTAAGCCCTGCTGTGACAGCAGCCATGGAGGTCCCAGCACCTGCATACTTTACGCCTTCGCTGCCTCTTCTCACAATACAGCTGGGAGGCTTCACTTCTGCTACAACATATAGCAGCTTTCCTTGAGTACATCATCTCTGTCCCGCACCACTCTCCAAATCCTCCAGGTGAGAGCTGGGGATGATTATGTTTATTGCCTTGAAAATAGCTGGTGTCCCAATGCCAACTCGTCAAACAGGGAGCTGTCAAACTTCCCTGTCCACTCCTCTGCACCCTTCAGACAGTGCATCTGAGAGGCACCTTGTTTATGGGCTTGACACTGGGTATGACTTAACTAGCTTTGACAGGGGTGATCCTATTTATAGGAGGAAGTTCTAATGCCTCTCATTCAATGTCATGTTTGGGAAAAAGTGGAAAATGAAACAGAAATGACCCCTGAGTTTCTACCTTCAGTAATGGACATTTCAGCTGCTGACCTGGCCAGGATGGGCAGCATTGAGCCAGTTTCCTCAAGGTCACCCAGAAGTTCCCATCACACTTCAACTTCCCCTCTTTGAATGTCCTTCCCACCTTGGTTTGGCAGTCCTGATACATTTCAACTCTAGACCCCTCGCAGTTTGGAGCCTCCCAGAAATTCAACCCCGGTTCATCGCATTCCATGAGCATAGGCATATGAGGAGCTGAAGGAGAGGTGCTACTGTCATAGACTACCACTCAGGAGTTGCACAAACGCTTTGCTAAACACCCCTGAACACAGGTCAAGCAGAAGAATATCCAGTCAACTACATTTGTTCCTCCATATACACCAAAGACTTCAGCAGAGATGTGCAAACAAGTCTGTTTGGGTTTGGTTTTTTTTTCCTCTGGGTTTTTCTAGCATCTCAAGGGATGGCTGGTCACCCAGCTGGCCACCAGTGCTAGCCCTTTCAAAGGCCTACGGTCAACTCCTGCCTCTCAGGGCCGTATCCAGAACCCACCAAAGGTGCCCTGCTCTGTGATAAGCTGTGCCGGGAGACAGCACGCGTGCAAGGCATCTTGAGCTCCAGGCGGCTAGGATGAGTCAGAGCCAGTCGCCTTTTCCCCTGCGGTGCAATTGTACCAGGCCCTGACAGCATCAGCTGGCTTTTATCGCTGCTCCACATCAGAGCTGTCAGTTCTGAAGACAATGGAAGGTGTGTGGAGGGGGAGGAATTGAGCATCTCTGCGCTCCGTTGGCTTTCCAGAATGATGCCAAAGTGGCGAGCAAAGAGTTTTTGATTAGCAGCCTGCTGCCGCAAGAGGATTAGCGAGGACGTCAGTGGCTGTGGCAGCACTGAAATGAAAAAGCAATATTTCTTGAGCTTCCTCCGCTACTGTTTTGTGGGAGAGAGCTTGACTGATGGCGATGAGCGCTCTGGAGGGCATGTAGCCACTGGAAAATTCACCCATGCTCATGGCCCCATGGATGGAGAGCAACTGTCTTCAGATCTACTAGCTCCGGTGGGGTCTGCAAAGGATTCAAGTCACCTCCTCAGTGCAAACTCATCTTCCCCTGCGCGTAACTTCTCAAACTCACGTGTGGCCGTGGCAGTGACAACGAAGGAGAAGGAAAAGAGCCTTGAAAAGCAAGGTCCGGGGGCATTTAGTGAACAAACAGAAAACCTCAAGTGAATGAAAAGATCAAATCTTGCCAGCTGAGCTGAGTTCTCTGCCAAGGAGGGGGGTGTTTGTGCCTCCTTCAGGCATATCACGGAGTCTCCTGTCCCCCAGGCTTGCTGGGAAGATCACCCACATGGATTCTCAAACCGCCCCTCGTGTGCGTTGTCCCATGCCTCTCCCTCGCACTCGGGGGTAGCTTCCTGTGAACGCCCACGGAATGATTCGTTCTCCCCTTGCACATCCCGGACGAGATGCCGATGGAAGGGCTGACAGCAGCTAGGCAGCTGGTGGGCAACGGCCAGAGTCCATTTGCCCATCAGCTCTGCCTTGTTTCATTGCTTCTCAGCAGACTTGTACCTGCCTGTTGTCCCCATCTGGCACTTACGCGCTCAAGTCCCTGCAGCATAGAAATCAGCTTTTTATTCTATTTGTAAAGCACAGAACACAAGGACTTTGATGCCATCTAGTTACTATGTTTATCCTCCTAAAACCAGAGGTAGGGAAAGTGTTATGTTGATTGTTTTCCAGATACAGAAGTTATGTTCAAGGCAGGGTAAGTGATTTGATAAAGGTTTCAGGAAATCTGTGAACACTGTCAGAACAGGGTCAGTTTCTCCTGGATCTCAAACCGATACCTGAAGCACGAGTCCATCCTTCCCTCCAGAAAGTACTTAGAACAAGTCTGTTTCCCTAAAGTGCCGAGGCATAACGTAAAATAAATTGGCTTGCTCTGTGCAGGGCCAGGTACAATGGGTTTCTAAATTAAATCCTTCTACATGGAATTTGTAAGACAGGTGTGAGGGAAGATACCTACAGGCTGGAAAGCTTAATCAGAAGTGAAAGTTGCTGAATGGTCCAGACACAGTCATTTTAGCAAGAATCACGTGGCGTTGCTGCAAAACAGCAACAAAATGGCTGTTGTTTTAATGATCCCATGCAACCTGCTGTGCCTATGTTACAGAAGTATTCAGGCACTGCGTCACCATGTTCCTGTGGCCTGCCGCAGTGACAGAAGTGGCCAAGTGTCCTAGGACCCTCTGTGGTCCTGGGCTATGGCTTTTCCATCCAGCTCCCACAGGTAAAATGCCTTGTGACAGCTGAGAGGCATTTCATCTCCACAGTGTTCCTCTGGAAATGACACATGGGGGGAAGCACACACTCAGCATCAGGACAAAAGCTACAAAATAAGCAGAAAGAGAGGAAGTTTAATAATTAATCAGAGCTGAAAGCGCTGTCAAGTTTCTCCTCCTCCCTCCCTATGGGGACACAGAGCCATCCCCAAAGATTAGAACTGATTGACTGACCAGGTTGGGGCAGAGAAGATGTGACAATAATGCAGTTTTCCAGTAATCGGGAGAGAGTAAGAAAAATCGTAGTGCCCAGCATCCTGTGTGATGAACAGGTACCATATATTCATCATGCACTGTGCTGGGACCAGGCTAGCTGAACGTAAGGTCTCAAGCACAGGACAGTCAGAATAGAGGCTTGACTCCCTTTGATAGGACCATGCAAAGCCAAACCTGTCCAGCTTTCAGAGCATGGCGTTAGAATCTCCTAGAAGACAATTGACGGATCTCTTCCTCCACCCTCCCTCCTCTGTAGCTAGTTCCTGTTCCCTTGCTATGAAAAGTTTGGTTGTCTTCTCCTTTTTCTGGCTGAATCTTTCCACGGCAGTTAGCTGCCATGGTGATAGAAGTTACAGAAATTACTAAGAAGAAGAGTCATAATTAACAATTGACTGACAGTCCCATCTGACCTAAGACAGTAGCTGAAAGCTACCTCCCACTTCAATCTGCTTGCCACAAAACAGCCAGGAACATGCAGATTTGCTAGCCAAGGTGGTTTGGCTATTTGGCTATATTCCTGCAGTAGCTGTCCTCGGCTGATTTGGTGCTCAGAGCATCGGTGAGGATGTGTCACCATTGCCCTCTTCTGGATCCGCAACCAAGTCCGCTCCAAAGCTTGGGAGATGTCACCTTCTTGTGATGGCAACATGCCTCATGCAGGTGCTTTGCATTATTTTATTCAAAGAGCTTCAAGTTCTTCTGCGTTTCTCCTTCCAGCATGGTGACTACACTGCAGTGCAGATTTACAGCAGATAGTGGATTCAAATGGGTGGAGAAAGTAGAAAAACTTTACCACTAAATATATGGCTAATTCAAGATCTTTGTGAATGTGTACCACTACCAGCTAAAAGGTCGGGGGTTCAAAACCTCCTGGGAACAGCGGGATTTCAGGTTTAGATGAAAGGAGATGTGTGGTTAAGCTAAGAACTCCTTGCCACAGGATGTTGAAGAGGCTAAAAATGTATATGAACTTCAGGGGAATCTAGAAAAGTTTGTGGAAGAGAAATTCACGGAAGGTTACTGATTATATAGAACTTCTAACCATTTATATGTTTTATTTCCAAATGAAATACATATTTATGGAAGAAAAGTCTTCCTAGGCGCCCTCTTTGGGGCTATACATAAGACAGGGTACTGAACCAACCCTTTGCTGACCCAGTATAAGCACACTTCTGTTGTTATGAATACGGAAAAGCACACAGATCTAATCAGGGGTCAGGTCCTCAGCTTCTGCCTCAAGGTTTTATTCAGCTTGAGGCAGGCGGGGACTCAGTAACTGCTTAGCGACACACTTGGGACCTGGCCCACCATCAAGCTCTTGAGACATGGTGGTTTTGTAATGCAGAAAATTAAGCAGAAACTGCACTGTTTTGTATGAGGAAGAAAGTTAGCTAGACTCAACAAAGCACATTATTACTTATGGACTGAGCAAGGCAATTTTTCACACTCAGCTGGGAAGTATTTCTCCACTTGTCTGTCTGCTGGAGTACGTGCAATATGGTAACACGGAGCGCCAAACCTAACTGACATTGGAAATTATGGGGCTGTTGTCAGCATCCAAGGACTGAAAACAGGCAGCAAATAGGAAACTGGTGAGGAGTTTCAGCAGCTTGACCCAGCTCCATAATGGACTTCAGAGTCAAGAGCAGGTTGATGACAGCTGTTAATCCCTGAAAGCAAAACCCCAGCCTTCCTCTCAGGTCTGCCTGTGTTCCCTACTCTTTGAATAATGTTTCTCCCAAACAGGGAAAAAATGCATGGGTGAAAGGAAAGATGGGGGGGAATGATGAGCCCCTGACAGCAGGAGAGAAGTCGGGATAATGATGGGTGAGAGAGGCAGAGGATGCATGATGTGCCTGGCACATGGAAGGAGAATGGTGTACACTGGGTGAATGAGGACTAGTGGGGACATAGTAGGAGGGCACATATATACCTGAGCCAAGGATACAGGGGAAAGGATGGCACACAGACCTCTTGATTTAAGGGATGGATCAGAGGGATGTAGGGTGTCTCTGATATTGATCTGGCAGACTGGCACTATCCAGAAAAGTAAGAATGGAAAGCAAAGTGCTCCTAGTCCAGCACAGCCAGACCCAGCATGAAGCCCTAAGTCTGAACAGTGGGACAGAAGGGACAAACCTCCAGCTGAGATATCTCAACATCATCTCCAAGGGGTCTCTGCCAAGTGAAGACCCAGGCACTGTACTGCAGACGTCTAGAGAAGAACTTGAGACGGAGCTGTTCTCTGTCATTTGTCAAGGGTGATAAATGGGATACAGTACAAGTAGCACACAACACACATAAAAGATCCTCTGTAGGGTGTGGATGATAGAGTGCCTGGCAGATAGATCAGGGACTAGAAATCAGGATTCCTGACCCCTGTTTAAACTTTGGCACACACAAATTTACATTGGACAAAAGATCCTCTGTAGGGTCTGGATGATAGAGTGCCTGGCAGATATATCAGGGACTAAAAGTCAGGATTCCTGACCCCCGTTTAAACTTTGGCACAGGCAAATTTACATTGGACAAAAGACACGCTCTGTTCCAGCTCCCTGCTTTCCAGCAAGTGTAACAGTCATCGCCTGCCCTAGCAAAATAGCATTCTCCATTCATGTTTGGGGAGCTCCTGGATAGCAGAAACTGTGCAAGTGCAGAGCTCTATCTCTTCAGCACCCTGCAAGAGCATACCAGCAACATTTAACCTCCCCTTAAATCCGGTGGCAGGTCACAACGATTGTCGGGTCTCGCATGTGTGTGACTGTGAGTCACCCAGTATTACTGATCTTCATATTAATCTATTGTTGTAAATGACTTGGAGCTGCCTACAGATAATCCTTCAGAATACAGAACAATGGAGAACCTGCACATCTGAAGAAAGCCTCCTCTGCATGGCAACTTATTGCCATCGTAACCAGTATAAACAAGAGCAATTAAGACAATTTCAGAGCATCACCTCCTCCCTCTGGGGTCTTAATGAGAGCACGCTCAGAAGGGGGCTGGAGCAGAAGCAAGCAAGGGCTGGGAGTTAACTTGTGTGGGAAAAGAAGGGTAGGAGAGTTATGGATTCAGAAGATTGCTTCCTCTCCATCCCATAGCGTAATGCAAAGAGCAAGTAGGGGGAGAGATTCAATCATCAGCTCTGTGGTAGATAGAAAAGGCTCAGAGAAGCAGAGCTTTTCTGCTGCCTAACCCTCACAGCAGGGGTCAGGACCCTGCAGAAGTTGTTGCTGACATACCCAGGTAACTAGGAGTGGCTGGAACGGGTGAGGACCACGGGCATCACTCAGAAGTATAACAGGGTTCAGAGTCGTAACTCTTGGCAGAAAACAGGGTTGGATCGGACTGATGGCCTTCTAGAAGCAAGGTGTTAAGGAAGAAGCTTGTCTAAAGCTGATGATTATCTATCCCAGAAAATAAAGACAAGCCTCAACACAGTGCTGTTGGATGAGTATATAGGTTGTTTCTGCATGCTCCTTAAAGCTTTGCTATATGCTAGTGATCTACGAGCATTCAGATGACTGAAAGGCTGTTTGTGGGTGGCTATGCAGTGAGGAGAGAAGGAAAATTCAGAAGCTCTCCTAGGAGGAAACTGCCAGGAGATAAGAGCTTACGTATTAGAGGGGCTGACCTGTATAAATACTCCAGGGAAGGAAGGGAGACGGCTTCTATCAGCTTGGTGATGACACCTCTTCTTTTGGCAATCTGGCCCCTTGCAATGGAGATGAAGTGGATGGGGCTATAGAGCAGAGCTTTCGCTAAGGTTTCATATGATCTAATACTGCAGGAACTATGTGATTTTCAATTGACTTTTCTCAGATTGAAGGCATAAGTCAGAAACTAGGTTCCTGCATTGTCACAGTGTATAAATAGCCCTGGTGGAAGCATAACAGGAGCTCAGTTAGGCTTTATCCAGTACAGCAAATGATATATCATGGACTTGAATATTTTGAGGCCAGACAGGACCACCCACCTGGTCTGATACCCTGTATATAAAAAGCCATAGGATTTTATCCAGCTACTCTTGCAACAAGCTCACTAGCTTCTGTTTAATGTGTGTGGAATGACAGCTACCCGTGCCTCTGGTGGATCACAAAACTCACCCTACAGCCAAAATGGTTCTTGCCATTCTCTGCAGAGACAATCTTTTCCTTTTAACTTGAAATTTGCTATCACATATTTGATTGTCTGCTTAAAAAAAAAAAGAAGAAAAGTGGCACATTAACTTGCAGAGAGAAGAGAGGAGCTAAATCTGAGACCTCTTATCTGAATCTTCTCGATGCCTAAGTGCTGGATAATTAGAATTGCTGTCTGAGCCAAGAACGCTGTTTTGCTCAGATCTTGCTAACCTCATATAGTCTTCTCCTTTCTGCGTTTCTAGCACAGCAGAACCCTGGTTCTAGGATCACAGAAGATACATGAAATCTGACCTTCAGTGGACAGAGATCCTACAGAAACTTCCTATAAACCAGCAGGAGATTAGTGCTTTACAAAATGAGAAACCCACTCTCTCTGGAGTCAAGAGCTGTTCAGAAGTAAAGCGTCACTCAGCCAAGCCACATGGACCAACTCTGCCTTAGCTAAGACTTTTGACAACCATAGTTCAAGGCCCCCCTTGGCCAAAGGACTTCCTATATTCAGGTGGGTATTTAGGAGGGATGTGTGAAATAGTCACGTTGTTGTTAATAGCAGTTTGGGAAAGCGGGGCTATCTGCTGTGGTCCTCCTTGTCTTGTGCTGGTTCTATGTGCATCAGATTGGATAGGTGGACAGAGCTGGGTCCACCTGCAGAGACATATATGAGTGTATGAAGAGGAATAACCATGAGCGGTTGCTGATATTCAAGACAAGACAGCTTTCCCCGTGGATAACTTGTTTAGGTACTGCCTGGAGGGGAACTAGTGATGACTCAGCAATTCTGAACATCAGCTTACATATTTAGGAACCTCATGTCAAATGCCTTCTAAAAAATAGCAAAAAGGCCATTTGACAGAGAAAAATGGGGAGATGTAGACAGCTGAATCTATTCTCCACCCCTGACTCACCAAGGGACATGGAGCAAGTCACCTTATTTCTCCATGATTCAAACACTCCCTTGTAAAATGAGGCCAACAGAAAAGCAGGTACAGCATTTTCTGTAGCACCCTGGTTTGTACCTGCCGATGCGTGTGTCTGAGTGGGCTGGGTTGCACCGGAGTTTTCAGTTCAGAAGAAAGGCCTGTAGAGAGACATCAGTGTTTGTTAACCCATGTTTATAATGTTCTGACATCTGGAGGGGCAGAGCAGAATCATTATTGTTAGGATGGTGACCACTATTTCCCTTATTAAGAGGAAATTAAAAATAGGAAGTGGTTATAATTATCATTTTGGACTCCATTCCAGTGGCATCACTCTCAACATGCTGTCGGGATTATAATGTAATAGCAAAGTGAATGTCATCCTACAATTCCTTTTTTCACTGCAGCTCAAGTGTGAGCCAGTAAGATCCCTGCTATCTCCTTCCCCGACATCCAGCCACGCATTTCCCAATATGGCTAGCTCTCCCTTTCTGAGGTCCATTGTAACATTAACAAAGGCAGCCAAGTGGTATTCTTAACATCCAAATGATGGAAGGGGACACAGAAGAAAAAACCCAGCATCTCTAGAGATGAAAACAATCAGCTTGCACCATTCCAGAGGGGAAAAGAAGAATTTCCCAGGTAAAGATTTATCACCGTCCCCATCTCCTGCTCTAAGGTGAAGTGCTGTTGCCCGTTCCAAGCTCACCGGTTTTGCTTGCTGCTCCACGCAAGGAAAAGAGAACCTGCCTTTGGAAACTGATAACCTTTTCCTGCATGGAAAACCAAATGAACGCACTTTGTTTGGGAACGGCTTGCGCTGGGATTCATAATAAGCCGTCGTCGACGTGACAGACCTTGTTATTGACTTGGAGCCAAATCTTGAGGTCCTTGCCTGAAGGATCAGAAGGATTTGACCCCAGGACTGTTATTAGCCTTGACATCACCAGCTCCTGACATGGGATAGTTTTCCAGTGAACTTGCTTGAGAATGTTTAGAAATGTCAAGTGGCCGAGCCACGAGGACACAAGAACGAGAAGGTGTCAGATTCGCCCAATTGAACGGGAGAATTTCAGTCCTCCCCCTTGCTCTTGTTGGCGATGGCAGCCCTGCTGACAACGTATGTCAGGGTTACACTGCGTTATCAGACCTTCTCTCAGCCCAGGCATCCTTTGTCAGCACAGTCCACGTGTGAGATCCCTGCTAAGTGAGACCAATGGCTCAGAGACCTGCAAGAGCACTTTTTCAGTGCTAATTATATTGTGGTGGATGGAACTTGTACCAAACCTGTTTAAACAGAGGATGGACACTGTGTAAGCTGGACAGGAGCCTACAAGTTCTGGTTGTGGTGTGGTAGAATTTTGCCAGAGGATACCTGGTGTCACGTCACACTAACTGACAGCTTTGAGGGTTAGAAGGAGAAGGGCAGAGGAGACTAAAGAAGCCAGATAGCTGTAGGCACCGGCGTACTGCTCTTGAGGTGCAGCAATCCCCACACGTTTCCTCTTACTTCATAGAGGCAAGACTTCTGTGTTTGAACTCTAGCGGAGGAAAGGCTGTGTGTTAGGTAAAACCTCTGGCCAAACTCCTTCTCCATGCTGGGAACAGCTACCGCACTCTCTCTAATACTTGCAGAAAAACTCAGCTCACCACAGTTTAAACCAGGCTTCTCAACAACCTTTTCCATTCTCCATTGTCTTCGCTGTGTTCAGTGCTGCCAACTTTCCTTGTGTACATCCACAGCCTCAATTATACAGTAGATCTTACTGCTGTGCTCACAGACTCAAGCTACCATTCTGGTTGCTGACACTAGTCAGGGTCTAACAGGATCTACCATTCATGCCTCCAAAAGACTTATACCATCGAGATGCCATTATCGAGTGATACTCACATTGTATTATGCAGCTAAAATCAGTTCCAACAAAACCAATAAAGGGTCAGAATCGGTATTGATCATATATCCACCCATCTACCTTGCCATCTCTCCACAATTTCCGTAATCCTTGAGAGCACCTACTTGTTACCCTGCTGCAGGAACTCATCCAAAATGCTTTAAGATCCCTAAATTAATCATGGAGGATTCACCTTCCCTTCCATCAGGGAAAACAAAAGCTTGAAATTCAAGGGGAGGGCTGAAATCTACTCGGCTGATTGGCTGGAGGATGCCTTCTCGCCCACACGTCCTGCTCGGTAACATTTCCAAATATTTTTGAGCAAGCTGAAAACAATTGTGTTGGAGGGGCAGAGAAGGCCTGCTAATACCCTATCGGTTTCACATTCTTAGGAGAGTTCCCAGCCCACCGATCTGCCGTCCTATATCAGGCAATGAGCCTTCAGCTGGAAACTCTACCCTGGCTCTACCTATTGTCCAATGTTTTCCTTCCTGCCAGATGATTGGAATTGCACCAGTTGTTAATTTTACACCTGCTGTTTGTGAATATCCCTGGGTGACCTTTCCGACAACAGCTAGCACAGGGGATTTCTCGGTGGAGAGATGCACACGCATGCATGCGGGAGCAGATAGAAAGGGAACAGGAAGGGGCCTCCCGATGAATGATGAGGGATTAAAATAGCTCTTGTTGGGGCCATGGTGGGATATTGGGCAGCAGGAATGATGAAGCGGATGTTTAAAACAGAATGAAGTGTCGATCTAAGCACAGAGGGCAAAATAGTGTTATCAGATCCCTTCCTCTTTCCAGCTGTCTCCTTGTGCCCAGTTGGCTGAGCGATGCCACCCCCAGAGCTTCTTACAAAAGAAGAATGTCTCCCTGAGATGCTGAAGCCAAGGTCTGGAAAGTCTGAAAACTTTTTCATTTGGGAATCTGAAAGGAATATCTGCCCTACGGCCCCATTCATCTCTTCCTTACCTTGGTGTAGCTGACCTTAATGCCATCTCTGGAAGGTATTAATCACCCCAAGAGGGATGTGTCAGTACAGCACGAACAGGAAAAGCCATTGGCTTCACAGTCCTGAATTCTAGCTGGTCTGAGGAAGTCACAGGTGCTCAGATATCACTGTGACCAGCTTTAATACTCAGATTAGGTTAAACAGATCTAGCCCACATTAGAACTGCTGCATTAAGAGCACTCCGGTTATTAAAAATGATTTATGGGACCAGAGATGGATCAGAGGAGAAAGTGGCCATGGGCTGTAGCCAGGTCACCTCAACATTTTCTACAGCAAGCTGGTACTTGGCTGTAGGAGGTGGAGCTAGTACACATGTAGGAGCAGGAGATGGCACATTTCCCTGTGAGGGAATGCTGAATAGGATAAGTATCTCAACACAGTGGTGGATGACTGCTGAGTGGTAGCAGATGTTCGGGAACAGGCAAGCCTGACCCTTGCAGAGGAGAAATCACTGATGGGGGTATCACACAATTCTGTGTGTACAGAGCTTAGCCACAGGCCTCCATCCTTCCTGGCACAGCAGTGGTCGGAGTGCCAAACAATCCCTCCCCCAGCGATCTCGATTCGGCACAATGCACCCTTTCACCAGAGAATGGCTCTGGCTCAAGAACTGATTCCGTTCAGAGGTGATGGGGCAAATCTCGCTGTTTGCACAGCTCCTCTGCCCTCTAATCTGGCCAAGCACAACTCAAATGGAAAAAACCTTCTCAGATCTGAATCCCAGGTCCAAACCAAGCTGGAAGAGCCTGGGGCAGCAGCCCCAACTCCTGTAACTTGTCACTACAGGATGAGGGGACCCCATGCTGTTCTAGATGCCATCCTGCAAGTGAGGCTTTCACTGCATCTAAGCTAATGATCAGCCGCACTGTATCTTGTGCAAAACAGGAACAACTCTGAGAGTTGGCCACTTCCCAAACTGAAGAACAACATTCTGACAATCTAAACTCACGCTGTAGTTTTAACCCCAGAAGACATTGCTCACATCTTCTTCTGATGAAGTGTGGAAGACAGGACTATTTCTGCAGAAAGCCTGTCTACAAGCACCAGGTGAATAATCTCAACAGGCATGTGACATGTCTCTCAAATGAAAGGATGTCCCTGACTAATCGTTTTGCTATGGTGTTCTTGTGATTCCTTCATCTGAGACTTTCAGGCCAGCAAGCCACCACTTCCTAAATACTCTTGGCCAGAAACTCACTCAAATGCATGGACAGCTGCAAACGGTATGAAGCACTGCGGGCAGCACTGGAAGGGGTCTCTGTGTCATGTATCTCCAAACCCCTGCAAACCAGGGGAACAGTAGTTGTTATCCATCCAAAATGATCCCTCAGCTAAGTGAAACCCATCTTTGAAGATCTGGGATGGCAGATGAGCTTCTCTCTGCAGCCTCACCGACATGCTAACAGCCATCTGCAGCTCTGGATTCAGTCCTGTCCTTGGCCAACTCAGTTTAGAAAAGGTTTTGTTTTTCTTGGGCTGGTTTTGTTTACAGCCGCTTGACCGAGGCAGAGAGTTCACCAGCAGCTGAATGCAACCCAGGCTCTCCCAAGTATAAGTTCTCCAGTGAAACATCTGGTTACAAGACAAGGTCAAACGGGCCTGAAATGGGAGAGGGCCACAGCCTCTCTCTACAGAGATACAGCCAGCTGGGAAAAGAACAGGCTTTTCTGGGTATGTTTGAGCATTTGGCTGGGAAAAGGAAAAAGAAAAAGAGAGAAAGAAACAGATACTGCAAAAAAAAGCCAGGGATCAAGAGGCTGGTTCTTTTATTGGTTAAAAATCAAGACCACCCTAGTTGCCACATGAGTTGCTGAGTCTTACTTAGCAGGAATTCTAGTTGTTCCCAAATAGACAGAAGGTCTCTTCAAGTCCCTCATTTATACGTATTTACCAGTGTATATGTATGAATCTCTCTATTCCCCACTATCCTGGAATTACCTTAGATACACATCTCGGGCAGACGACCTTCTTCCCACTCTGTTCTTTCTATTATTTCCCTCTCACAATTGCACTAGAGCTGGAAGGATAAAGACAGACCTGACCTGCAGCACACTGCAAACCTTGATGTCCTAAGTTCCTTGGGACAAGGACCACCCAGTTGCTCTGTGTTTGGTGTGCACCTAGCACCACTGGTGCCCAAGTCAATGTCTGGTTGCAATAACAACACAAACAACAACATCGTTCGTGAACGGTGCGAGAGCTGCTGAGAACCAAAGAAATTATTCAGGAAGCGTAAAGAATGAATCCTTCCACACAGCCCCAGGGAATGTTAACAGCAATCTAACATTTAGGATTTCCTTGTTTTTTAAAAAAAGCTTCATTCCTCAGAACAAGAATCAGGAAAACCCCCATGTGAACCAACTGACCAACCAAGCACACAGAACACCTACCAAGAGAGAAAGTTTATCATGGACACACAGTGGGAACTGTTTGGTGAACTGAGGTTGATTCATGGACTACCAAAAAATAGCGGAAAAGACTAAATTCACATTATAGTGTTTCTATGGCATAAGCTGACCAGCCGTACTAACGCTAATCTTTAGTACATGATTTTCAGAGAGAAACAGGTGAAGAATAACTGAGCATGGGAACAAGCACTGTTTCTGAGCTCTGACGGTTCCTCCTTTAGGGACCTTCACTATATCTCTCAACCTTTTTGTGCTTGAGCATCCTCCTCTAAAAGGATAAGGACAACAGCAGTCACTCACCTACTTCACCGGGTAATGAATGATTCAGATAGCTCTCATCGACCTCTTCAAGTCCTATACACAATATCCGATGTGTCATGCAGCAGTTCGCATCAGCCAGAAAGTTATCGTCTCTTAATGGGACTGAGTTTCAAGAGTGATGGACAGGGCAAAGCCTGTGGAAGGACCTGGCCTCTGAAACTTTATTCTCTGGCATCACTCTGTCCAAGCTGCGACTGGTTTGCAGAAGGATCCACTTTCCTGCGGAGGGAAGTACGGAGGGAGGGGGGGGACAGCTTGCGCTGAGTGTGTGACTGTCATTGCACTGGGTCATGCTGGAATCCGGACGTCAGGAGCAGAAGCATCTTTTGAGGCACAGCACATCAGCTGCTGCCTTCATGCACCAGAAATAAAGGACTCCAAATCCAAACCTGGAAGCCAACCAAAATACCAGAAGACCGTCATGGTTCGCATGTGCATAATCTGATGCCTAATTTGCATGCACCACTTGTGTATCTTAATCCCAGCTTTCCAGAGGATGCTGTCCCATCCCTGATCCCATCAGCAGATGGACTACATCTGCCCAAATGAAAGCCACAGTTTCACCCTACTCAGATTTTTCCCACCAAACTACTGGATGCAGCTGTTACCCAGGCCCCTGCCTTATGCAGTCTTTGGTCTGAATGCGGAGATTTTCTTTCACAAGCTCGTTACCATTTCAATCACCCTTCAGGCTGCCTGGACATGAGCAAGCTCTGATCTGGAGTCACTGTGCTCCCATGAATACAGTCAGCACTTCTGACCACATAGTACTGGCTAGCGTTTGCTTCAAAAACTTCTTTGCGATCCTATTAAAAGCCAGCCATGTGACTTTGCAACTCTTTGCACCTCTCAACCTGTAGGTAGGATCCAATGAAAAGAGATGTTTGCTCTGACCCTTTGGTATCTGCAAATAGTATTGGAGGGATAAAATGGAACCTGGTACCATGCTTTTCCGAGGAATTCTGGGGGACAACCCAAGACATATTCCATCCCCTAGATAACAAGAACACACAAGAGTAAATAACAAGAATAACAAGAGTCACCACCCTTATTCCTGAATTAGTGTCTCCCAAAATTGAGACAGTGGCATTAGGAAAAGGTGTATTTGTAAGCCCACAGACTTAGATTTTCTAGGACAAGCTGAATAGTTTAAGAGTAGGTAAACCCGATTTAGAGCACTAAGTATGCACATGTTGGAACCCATTGTAGAAACTGGGCTTGAGAAGCAACACAGTAAAATACTGATTCATCCTCATCCCTTTCCTTCTGTTCTGTCTTTTCTCTCACAATGGCGAGAGTCTCTCCAGAAAATCTCATCTTATATCTTTCAGTTGTGATAAAATTACTTTCCAGCTGCCTACCCCAAACCTACGTGTGAGAGCATTAAGAGCGGAGTTTTGCCATAACGTAAAGGGTCAAATAGTTCCTCTCTCCCTCTACTTATTTACCTCCTGGTAGGTGGATTCAGGTCATTCCCATCCTCTACTAGGCAAAAGGGTTTCTTTGCTTGTTGAAGTTGTACCAAAGTAGCCAGCAAAGTTTGGCGAGGCGTCCCCTCTCTCTGCTACCAGGAGGGAGTGAACCACACTAACAGAAACTGTCTGTGACTTGGGCATTTTTCTTCCTCTTCCTTTAAGCAGAAGTGTTTTCATTAAATTAGTAAGACCGTTCATTTTCTCTGGTGCTCCTTAACTTTATTTTTGTTACTTCTAGCCAGCTTGAAAAATCCTTTCCTAGGTAGCGTTCACCACAACTGTCTCAGAAGCCAAACCTGCTGCCTCCCTGCACCCAAGCAACAGAGACGCTCCTGTGCAGTCAGATCTGGTATCGGCTGGGAAGCAGGAATGAACCCATCCGTCCCCACTTCTCTGCAATGAGCTCCTGCTGCCCTCTGGTCCTGGGAGGTGACCGTCCTCCAGCACTGCATCCCACCTGGGAAAGGTCCCTGCCCCACTTCCCACGGCTCTCATTTAGGAAGCATCACCCCTGAGCCCCTGAGCTGAGAAGAGGGAGTCCTGTGGGTTCACCTCCATCGCCTCCCCGTACCAATGGTTTAAGGGTGCTGACTGAAAGCATCCGCTGTGGCTGGGCAGCTGTCCAAGCACGCTGAATGCAAGCTCAGTTGCACTTCCACGGGCTAGGATCACACTCCTGGATTGCCAGCCCTTAGATTGCACCGGGCAAAATACTGAACCAGGGAAACGGTCCTTAAAGCTTGTTCCCTCTCTAGTTATTCACAGCAGGGATAAGTAAGGCCTCATCTATAATCACCTAAAAACATCACATGATTCATGCTCTCACAGTACAACAGCTGAGCACGCTGCAGGATACACAGCAACATACATTGGTGATGCACCATTACACACTTTCCCATCGCAAGCCCTGTTGAAATGCTGCCATCAAATTATTTCAACTGATCAAAGTAGGAAAAAAATAGAATATTAAAGCCCCAGATAACAAATTAATAAGAATAAAAGCATGTAGGTGAGAATTAAGAAGGCATTAACATTCTGATGGCATCTGCTGCCTAAATTAAACTACAGGGAAAAAAAATGAGTTCAGCTGACGCTCAGGATCAGGACAAATAGTTCTCAAATGGAAATTACAGTTTTGAAAATTATGCACCAAAAAAGGATCCAATTTAGGACATTTCTGATTTGTGAAGTTCTTTCTCCAGGTGGGGATCTCAGGCTTGACTGGAGGGCTGGCAACATGATTGGCAAGATGCTGGAGTTGCTCAGTTCCTGCATCCCACAGCAGGACCAAACTGGCCCATAGCCCCGCTGGGCCAGTGTCTTGTCACCTCTCTGGTCCCTCTGGGGCTCTGTCCCCTTTTGGAATTGGACCATATGGATATGGTGTGTAAAGCATGTTTCGTTCATGCGGACGCCGACATGGAAAAGGAGTAGGAATTAGGCCTGGATTTTCAAAGGAGCTCGGTGTTAAATTATGTGGATAACTGCACCTGTAATTTACATGAGCAGTTACTGTGACAACTAATAGTGAACGTCATAAGTAGCCAGTTGAGCATGTAATGACCTGAGTTATATGCACCATCATGTCCCTTTGGCACACCAAATTAGGTGTGCATACACATTTTGAATGGCCCAAAGGACTTCTACCTCAGCAAAGAGCCTTAATTTCACAGCACAAGCCTGATCTCAGCAGCCTAGCACAGCACAGACAGTTTATGCAATGCAAAGAGCTGGCACAAACTCCATGGCCCAGGTCGGAATGGATCCTCAGACAGTTAATTAATTTTTACTGTTCCTTTGTGAACTGTAAATTACCCTTCATTTCCTAGATTTCTGTCCCATTTTTCGCCTGCCTTTCTCTAGTGAAGCAGTAAAAAGGGAAAAGTGCCAATAATGGGCTCTCGTTGTGATAAAAGCAGCCACGACTCACTCGCACTTTGAACAATGCTCTGCTTATGACCAGAATACAAAGGCAATTGGGTTTCAAGAAACTGTCTAGAGATAATGACTTTTCCTGGAGATGGGAGGATATGAGGAATATTTTCAAAAAAGAGGGGCGCAGCAGAGTGTCTGGTTTTGCAGGACAAACACAACCAAGCTCCTCTCTTGCAGAGGGTTAAAAATAAGATAAATAATCTTCACTTAGAGACCAAGTTCATCAGTATTGCCTGCACAAGAGCAGAGGGAAACTGCTTACAACGCTGAACCGCTAACAGCCTCCCCTTCTCTCTCAGGCAGGAAAGAAGAGCCTCGCTCGGAGAAAAAGTGACCTTCAGACCACACACACACACACCAGAGTCTTTAGAGAGCAGCCCCTGAGCAAACGGTGCCGGAGCAAGGATGGGCGGCTTTTGTTCAATACTGCTGTGACCCTCTTCAAAGACTAGAGCTGCTGATTCTGTTGAATCCAGATAGCAACACCCTGCCAAGGAAAGACCTACTAGTATATACAAACCTGCCAAGACGTGGTTCCAGTGTATGTTCTTTGCTGATGCCACTGTTATCCAAATGTGTTACCTTCAGCAGCACACCTATCAGAGGCAGAAGTAGCTGTAGGGAAGAGACCGTAACACACCTGAGACGAACTTTGCACAGGCTCTGCTGAAATTCAGGACAGCTTCAGCATGGTGAGAATCACTTCACCCTTCTGTCAGGACACCACTATTTGCATTAAATCTGTGAATAATAAAAAGGTATTACTGGAATTTTTGTGTGGTTGCATCTACCAAATGCCCCTTGAAAGGCCATGGTCGCGATCTCCGGGTCCATGCTGTTGGGATGCTGCAGGAATGAGAACACAGCATTGCTGGGGTGCGTTTATGGGGCCTTCAGCATATTAGATACTTACATTGCGAAACACCGCATTCTCCAGCTCTGACAGAGCCTCCTTTATCTCAGCTGCAGATTCCTGAGTCGAAATCGCTGCCAGATGACTGTGCACAGTGAGTTAATGGCCACAAAACCTGAGCTCCTCTTGCCTCAAGTCATTTACCCATAGCATCAATGACGTTATCATGTTCAGCCCATATTTACTACAGCTACAAACTGATTCAGAGAAACCTGGAGTACAGGATTAATCATTACTCTTGGGATGTTGAAAATGGATACCAGAACGGACTTCCAAATTAGGTATCTAAAAGTCCTGCATCTCCCAGGAGAGCCCCATTACATCTCCCTACTTGTTCTAATGGAATCTATAGTATGTGAGCACAGCTTTGCCTCCCACAAACCCTCCCTGCATAATTAGCCCCAGCTCAGATTGCTGCTTTCTGTAATGGCTGGAGAACCACTTTCTTCAGGCTACTGAGACGTAAAGAGGAAATGTTTATTGCAAAATGCAAGTCAACCACAGCCAGTGGGTCTGGGCCATGGTGGAGGGATACAGAAATGGCTTCTTCTTCTTTTTTTTGCCTCAGAAATAGAACTCACTAAAAATAGCAGTTCCTCAGGAACAAGACTGCCTGAAAATAGCTGTTTCTCAGGAGCAGGGCTGGCTGCTTCTGAAAGAAGTAGCTATTAATGTATAATTGTCCCTGAGGCTGGTTTCTGAGAAAATGCTGTACATACAGAGGGCTGTAAAGAGATATGTTCACAGGCAGGCAACATAGGCACCCCTCTTGTCAGAGGTCCTGCGAACTCCGACAGCTCACGTAAGTGCATTTGGTTCACTAATCTTAGGCACCGTTAGATCCATCATAGCACTGGGAGGTATTTTCCTGTGTACTGGTTAAAGCAGTGCTCTGGGATGCTCTTATTATCTGGACCAGTAAATGACAAAGCCTCCATCGCTCTAACCAAACCTACACTGATTCTTCTCCCAGGACTGAGAAAGCCTTAAAATCTAGAGCCAGCTTTGAAACTCCAGCACTCTCTTTCTACAGAAGGTCCAAGAACTTTGTTGAATTGCAGGTTGTGCAATCTACTTCCAATTTCCTGCTCTACTCAGCACTTAGAGTTTTTTCACGCAGATGCTACAGGGCAATAAATCTTTTGAAGAATGGCCCTACATTTCTCCCACTATGGTGTTGCCTTATAATGAGGAAAGACAAATTGCCTGTGAGAGTGGTTGATTGGTTGGTTATTCCCTACAATGTCTCACTCATCCCTCTCATATCACCATGGGTGCAACAGCTCATTTCTTGTGTCTTTTTTTTCCTTCCTGGCACAGCCAGCCAATATCTGCACAGAGGCCTTTCTCCTCCTCTTCTTCTCCCCTTAAGGAAATCTCCAGCTGACCAAAAGAAGCAGAGATTATCAAAGGTCCAGAAAAGGCAAATTTTGCAAAGCGGCAGCTTTAAGGAAACGGCTGTGCAGATGAAGTACGGGGGACTCTGACTGACTGCTGCCACTGTTTCAATCCCACATCACCAGTGCCAGAAACCATAGTAGCCTCTGCTGAGAGCATCCTTGGATCCCAAAGACTGGGTAGGACTGGCCTGTGTCATCACTGGATGGAAATCTATAGACTGCTTCTTCCAGGCTCTGCTTTAAGTGCTTCTTCAAGTCATATCTCTCTTCTGTTCACCAGCGATCTGATACTTCAGCATTCCGATAACAGCAGAAACAGCTTTCTGGAAGAAGTGTAAGGCTGAAGTTCTAGCCACCGAGTAGCCCAAGGCAGGTCTTTTAGCTCAAGAAATTACTCTCTTTTTTCCTGACCAAATTCCAGCAAAAGAAATGACACTCTGCTTGCAGTTACAGCAGGCTGCAATTTTCTTTATGGAAACTACCTGTAGTTCTGTGGATCGGCTTATATTGCAGTGTACAACAAAGACAGACATTCCCAGACTTCATTTTAACCTTGTTTGCTTAGGAGGGAGTACCAGAGAAGCTGCAGCCAGGCTGATTTCACATACCCACAGCTGTGGGAAACTTGTAAAACACAAAATATATGTTGCTAGAACTCTGGTGCCTGGCATGGCCAGGCAAAACTAGAGCAGGTATACATACCCCTGCCACACAGCCATGACATCTAGCCACACTGTTAGCGGATCTTTCCCTTCCCTATTGCTAAGCGGTATTGTTATATAATCTAAACTGCATACATAAAGGGAGAGATCTATAAAATACAGGTATATACATATACTCCTTGCCTTTTTATTTTGTTAAAGTTTTGAAAAAATGCCTTGGGACCCTCAGACCAAATAGCCTATGCAAGACAGAGTGCTTGGCAACATTTCTGTTTGATAGCAGCAGGGAGAGGATTTTTGCAGCTCAGATCGGTTTGATTAAACACGCATTTTGCTGCAGCTGTCATACAATGCTCATTAAAAAATACTCTACATTTGTGTAGCATTTATCATCCAAGAACCTCATCGTGTTTTACAAAATGTAATTAATTAAACTTTACAACTCCCCTCAGAGAGGGATAAGGAAAATGGAGAGTTGCCTTAATCCATCACCGAACTGCAGCAGACACTGGGTTAGAGGAAAGCAGCTGTTCAACAGCACGCAGCAGCACTAGAACAAGAAGAGAAGATCTCCAGGCAAAGTCACCCAGGGAATGTACCACACACCTTGTTTGCCTGAACTGCGCACTTCCACTATAGGTTAAATCCCAATTCTTGCAGATAAGAGGGTGATTTTTCTCGCCCACCCCGTACCCCAGGTTTATATCTGAGACACCTGGCAGTACACTATTCCATCTATTGAATCCCCAGCAGTGCTAAAGACCAGGGGCAGCCGCAGCCCTGAGCAGAACTGAGGGAGGCAGAAGATATAAAGCCATACAGCCACAAATTGCATCTCACAGTCCTGGAATGCTGTGCAAGCTGGTGCTTAAAGTGGAGGGAGGGTAAAGTCCCCTTAATCCCTCGCTTACTTCCCTCTCCCCTCCCCATCAGTAAATCCACACCTGTTAAAGGTCACCCTGAAATGAAATACATTTGAATACTTCCCACTGCAGCTTGGCTCCCCTGTCCCAGTCCCCTGCGGTACCTCCCAGTTCACGCTGCGGAGCAGGAGAGGGAAGGGGGGTGCCCATGTACCCTGCTCGAATGTCAGGGTCGCGTGGCTGAAATCCCACCCGACTCTTAGCTGATCTTTAGTGAGGAATCTCTTTCTCACCCTGGCTTTAAGATCCTTTCTTGCCAAGTGTATAGAATAACATGGCCACGGGGCAAGCCTGATTATACAGATCTGTTATGCCACTTCCACTACCTTGGAAAAAGCTAGAATTTGATCTGGTGCAAGTTGGGGAGGGGTGCAAAGCATCGCTCCTTTGCGAGTGCAGTATGGCAACAAAACCACGGAGGTACGTGCGGGAGGAGAATGATGCGAACAAACACACATGCATCCATGCTGCGCCATAAAGAAGCACTGAAAAAAGGGAGAACAGATGGAGGAGCAGGTATCTTACCAACTCACTCACCAACTAATCACACACAGCTTCAGATTCAGCTGGGAAGGTCAGGTAGACAATTTCCATGCAAGGCTATGAAAGTGCTAAGTATTTTCATCAGACATAAATGTGGGAAGGGAGGAAGAGTACAAGGATTGTGCTGGAGGAACTGACAGTGGATTCAAAGATGGTAACAAGGTGATTTTTTTTTAAGCCTCTGTCACAAAATTGAATTAGCCTACAAATCCTCCCCCGATAATACGAGGCCCATTTGTACAACCCTCCTTCTGGGCCACTCACACTTAGCCAAACAGACACATTGATAAGATGGGATTCATCACACCAGTCTTCTCCATGCTCATTAAGGCAGATCTGCTCGCACAGATCGAAGATGTGTTCAGCCCTGCCCTCCTGGATTGATACCACCATGGTTTTCCCCGTGGGTGCAAGTTTTTCCTCTTTTTAGCATGAAGAAACTAGTTTTTACCGGTCCCTGGTTTTATTTTCATGTTTGCCTATGGGAAGCAGGCAGTTGCTGCAGCAGACTTATCCTAGTGAAAATTCTTGCTTTGGTTTTGCAAGTGTTTTAATTAACGTAAATTATTTTACAACACTTTACTACTCATAGCATGTAATTATCTCCCCACAGGTATATATTTAGCTAAACAGCAGGCTGATCAAAGACCTACAAAATAAGGTACTTTTGCAACTGACACTAGATACAAGCAAAGACCAGCAAGATGGGACCAAAGGAGGCGGGAGGAATTCCCCCCCCCCCCCCCAGTCCTAAACACAGGGCTCAAATTTCTCTACTTGAAAAGATAATCATAACATTAACTTACACATTGTATCAGAGGAGCATGAAGACGCACTGATACTCAAGTGCTGTGAAGGAGAAAAGAACTATGTACATGCTGAACTATTAATCATTGGTAAGCAATCTCCTTTGTAAAGTGTTTTGAGGTTGACTAAGGCAAATGGCTCCATAATAATGCAGAGCAAGCAATCTGCTTACAATCAGAGGTTAACTCTCTCAACTGCTTTTGCTGGGTCAATCCCTAGGTGTTATCTATGCAAGGCAGCTCACTGTTTTCCTGAGGAAGTCTGGCCATGGAAGAGATTCCAAACTCCACACCCCTTTCTCATCCTATTCAGCTCGGGATTCTGGTTTCCACTGCAAGTACAATTTTAGATGAATGAGGCTGAGACCTACGCTGAGCAGCTGCCCTGCTCTCACCACATCAAACTGTTCATACAATTGAAAACCAACAGACTGGATCAAGATACCTGCAACCATAACCTTTCTCCAAAGTACTGGTTGATAAAACATGCATCTCTCCATTGAGCTTCTGGAAGTGCTGGTAGCCCATGATTTGTCTTTCTCCTTGACGGCTGCAGCCAGTTAACCTGTGCTGGTGGGAAGACATCAGATTGAAATAAGTGTTTAGGAGCCAAGAAGCATCCTGTGCCAAACCTCAGTTTTCAGAACCGTATCTGTCCACTTGTGTAGGTTTGATCCTTTATTAAAAGCACTGGGTGCTTTGTCATCAGTTTCAGTGGGCACAGGATCAGTTAGGTAAATCCTCGTCTCTTGACCTTCTTGAAGGCCACTTTGTGCTACTTTACACACCTAAGGACACTGTGTCTGCATATGACTGTAGCATCACTGACCACCAGGCCCATGTGAGACCCCAAGTTTTCAAAGAATGGCACACAGAACAGAAAAAATGATCCCAGCCTCTAAGATCTTACAGTCTGACGGAGGTTGTGTTATGCTTTTTACTTCTTTTCAGCAACTTTAATGAAGAGTGTTACTTAACTTCTCAGGCTACGACTGAATCTTTGGACTGAAAGCTGCAACATTATGTGTTACGGTAGCTACCGGAAAAAGGAAACCTCTTTCGTATCTATTGACGTCTTTTGCAAAATACTCTGGGTTTTTTGAATTATGTACTCCCTATTATCTCTATGCCATTACTTATAAACTTCACAGCATTTTCTAGAGGGGTCTTCAGTAAGACGAAAACCTCAGGGCAACACTCCATTAGGCTTTTATTTTTATAGGTTGGGTTAAACCTTCTTGAAATTGGTAGGTTTAACTGCATTCCTTTATTTAGGGTAGCTGAAGGAGACATTACGCCTGTTTCCACCCACAATGCAAGATTGCTCAAGTACCTGAAGGCTCTGGGAGGACAGTTTTGGGTACGATATTAAAAGGAAAGAAGGTTACGTGTGGATGGACAATACAGTTCAGGTGGAGGAGGAGACAGAAAGACAGCATATTGAAACAGGCAGGGAACGGAAACTTCAAAGAGCCTGAACAATCATTGATATAAAACCTGGACTGAATACAAGAAACAGAGGGATTTGGGGTCACATTGCTGCCTGGAGCAGGTCTGGAGCTATAAGCAAGGAAACTGGCTCTCAACTGCGTGATTTCTTCTGTGTTCAGGAAACAAGGGCTCTGAGCATTCTTGTAAGCAAACAGAAATACATTAGAAATACCTTTCTTCATCACTCCTCCTCCCCTCTCGATCAACCAGCGAGACCCTGAATTTTGGCCAGCAGCACGGGTCAAACTCAGGAAACATGTGCTACGAAACCTCCCGCACATCTGTACCATTTAACTCTTCCTGCTTGGTTCAGGATTAAGATGGCATAAAGACAACAGCACTATTCCTCTCTTACTCTACCAGAGCAGGCAGTTCAGGCCAAGGTTTAGGTCACCGCTGTCCCTAATTTCATTGGAGGTGTATCCTTGTTATGAACTTCCATTCCTACCCTAACAAAACAAATTTCCCCAGACCTTGCTATAAGCAATGTGAGCAACTCGATGTGCTCTTCTGCTCTGCAGGGAACTCCTTAAAATGAAGCACCCACCATTGGCTTTTTTCCTGTAGGTGAATTAATCTGCCTTGCATGAGTAATCCTATTTAAAACAATAAGTTGCCTTGCAAGAATGAGGGAAGCAAGTTTGAAGCATGCTTTTATGCAAGGACTGTAAAAAGGCCACATAGTAGTTCATCAGGGGACACTTCAGCAATAAAATGATGGTTACCAGTAAAGTCCAACAATATAATAAAGGATAATTTAATAAGGGGATTTTTAACCCATTTAACAGAGACTAAATTTGGACTCCTTTCTTCAAGTGATCAGGTACACTATACTTCCCTAATCCTACTTTCTGTTAATAAGTGAAAGAAAAATTTGGTGGTAATCTATTCCTTCTGCTTTTATTTTTATGTTATGGGAGAGCACTATTCAATATAAAAAAAATAATTTCAGTAAAATAGAGGCTGAAGCTAGACATGTAGACCAGCCTCTGAGTAAGATGCATTACAGAGTACCATACCTCTTGAGACAACAGAGGTCCCATGCCTCAACTCATTTAATACCAGGTAAAACAAACCCTACAGATTATAATCCAAGAATCCTGCAGTGGCAGGAGGAAGGCATGTGGAATAAGACTCTGAGACCTAAGAGAAGTAAAAGCTGTGGAGATTAGTAGCTCAGTGTCTATGTAGGAGCCCTGTGGGCCCCCTTCAGCATCCTTACTTTAGTCTTCATCGTCTCTGATCCGTTCTAACAGTCCTCAGTGGGACGGAGGTTGAATATCTAGGAAATGTGGGGTCCTGGCTGACCTGTCAGAAACAGCGGTGGATGGCTGCTCCCTGTTTACTGCTGTATCACTTTGCTTTTCACATTCACCACAATAAACAACAACAAAACCTGACACTATTTTATGAACCTGAATGATAACGCTTTAAAACCTCTAGAGGTCAGGCTAATGAGAGCATCTTTCCAGCAGCTGCATTCTGCTAAGTGCGAGTGACACCTGCTGGAGTCCTCTCCCCCATAACCCATCCTGCTCCCACCACAGCCAGCTCTGCAGGTGTTTGGTCTGCCCAGGGGGGACCTTCTGAGGGCCTGTGTGTGCTAAATTCTCCAGAAAGACGCTTGGGAACAAGAAATAGGTCTGGGTGGCTCTTTCCTATTGCAGGATGGCAAAAGCTGTCTTTATCCATGCGTTAACCTCTTTCACCACTCTGGTTATGCAGGTTTACTTCCACCATGTACCCAGACCCTGCCTCTCCTTTTGCCTTTGACATCCTTCCAGAGGACCTGTAGTAAAACGCAGCATATTACCACAGGGAAAAGTCCTGAGTAGGCACTGAAATGGGACCACACGATACATTATTCACCTGTCACCTAATCCCTGTGAAAAATACAGGCTAACATTCCTCCTCTCACCTTGAAGCCACCTAAGAAGACTGCAGGAGAGGGCAGGTGACCCCTGGAAGAGGTCTGAGAAGCTCTCACTTCTTACGTTACGATATACAATAACAAATTTAAATGTATGTTGCAGCATATGTTATCTGTGAAGGCACATTTACAGTGTTCAGAGTTGCCACTTCTTCAGAGCACACTGGAAAAGGTTGATTCGTGGGACATCAGCAGCCCCCAGAAGACTGCTGATGAAGTCTCGTGACGGTGCTGATGAAGACCTGTGAGTTTTTCTCTCTGCTGTTTTCACAATCTGCAGGAGCCTTCACCTCTGCAGCCCTGGCAAGCGCTGGCACCCGGCAGACCGCAACGTACGGCAGGGATGAAGAAGCAAGGTGCTGGCCTGCCCTGGGGCATCGGATGACAGCCTGCACAAGTCATGGAGCGTCGGCTGGGCCAGCGTCTCCTGACAAGGGTCCCGTCCGCTGAGGAGGCCTGCTGGAGCGGGACAGGGAGGGAAAACCCCTCAGGGTGCCCCCAGCCCTTGACAGGCCCGCAGACACAACAGGCCTCGATGCAGTGCCTGTGGCAACCGAGGCAAAGTGTGCAGCCCCCATTGGGGAACCGACCCCCCCCCCCCCCCACCTCGGTGAGGAGATGGGGAAGGGGACAAGGCGACACCGAGGCCAACACCTCCTCAGCGCGACCCGCCCAACATGGCGCCAGCCCTGCGCCACCAACATCCGGGAATCCCGCCTGACCGTCTTCCCGTGAGCCTCAGCGGCCCGCCCCTTCCCGCCTTCCCCCGCGGCGGCGCAGAGCAGCAGCGGCAAGATGGCGCATCCGCCGGGTGAGTGAGGCGGGCCGCCAAGGTGACCGCGGCTCTTTCCTTCCCTTCCCCTCTGACCGGGCTGTGTCTCTCTCTGTGCCGCAGCTCCTCTCAAGGACATGAAGCTGATGGACGTGAAGCTGGGCCAGCTGCCCACCTGGCTGGCCATGAGAGACTTCACCCCCGGTGGCATCCTGGGGGCCTTGCGAAGAGGTGAGGGGGGCTGAGGGGAGGGGGCCCGCCCGCCCTGCCGAAACAGCTCCGCACCCCCTCGGCCGGCGAGGACCTGGAGGGTGTGAATCCCTTCTCCTGACGGAGCTAGGCAGATCAGTGCATAAACATCTCTGGCTGCTGGAGCGGATCTTGGCCGTGGCAGAGGGATCCGGCAGTAGAGGGGCTGCTTCGGGGCGATTTTTGCTTTTCCAAAACAGTGCCTCGTGTTGCCTCTTGTGCTCCCATCTGTAAATTTGTTTCTGGCGTGGGCTTTATCCACCAGAGGTTTGTTTTCAGTATTCCTTCTGGTATAAACAGGAAGTATGGTGACCTTAGTCCTCAACCTACTTGCTGAAAATCTTGAGGTTTCCCAACATCACAAGTAAATTTAAAAAGAAAGCAAGTGCTCCCTGAGATGGTAAGAAAGGCCACAGGGTGTTTACAGATCACTGGGCAAAAGTTTTGACTGATGCCCTTTGCCAAATATGGCATTCGGGCAGATTTAAATGCACAATATCAAAGGCCAGTGTCTACATAATGTATATATGCTAGTGTGAAAGAATTAGATAATTCCAAAGCAGCTTGATCTCATGAAGGTCACAATAATGTTTAGGGGAAAATGCTAATGGGCTTTTTTTACCTTTTTTAGGGTTTAGTGCTACTAACTTGAGTTCACCTTGCTTAACTAACAGACGGGTTGTTTTCTCTCAGACTTGCTTCTGAGACCCTCAGATGCTTCATTAGAAACAATTTCCTGAAGTTCTGTGAAATGAGTCTGCTTCTTTCTGAGACAGAAAAATATGCAGCTCATCTGGCTGCTATGAAAGCTTTTCTCCTACACAGGTTACGACAGATACTACAATAAATATATCAACGTCAAGAAAGGGGGGCTTGGTGGTATCTCGATGGTGCTTGCTGGTTACATTGTTGTCAGCTACGTCTGGAGCTACAGTCACCTGAGTAAGTAAAAGCAATATGGCTGACTGTGTATAGTGCAGCTTGAAAGAGTGCTTGGGGCAATAAAAACAATGAATCTGCTGCTGCTTTTAGAAATAAAATGAAAGACAGTGCTAACCATTGCTGCCTGAATCCGAGACTGTGGGCAAGCAAACTTCTTTTAGCCATAGGGAACCTGAATGCTTAGTCAGTAAGTTATCAGATGGCCAATATTTTCTTGGTGACAAAGAAAACTTAGATCTTGTTGCCTGTCTGACCTGACAGTACTTAGAAACTACCTGCTCTGATTTTTGTGGAGTGCTTTTTTTCCTGTAATTTCAGGTGTGGTGTTTTTTTTCTTGTGACTTCAGTAAAATTAACTTCCTTTACTTTGAATAATACAGAGCATGACCGCCACAGGAAGTACCACTGAAGTGTGAATTTCAGAAAGTGAAGGTACAGCTCTTGAACAGACTTGGCTACTGGAACAGTTACCCTGACAGAAGACATCAGAACTATTCATATTGAAAACTGTACTATTATGACCAATAATAAAGTGCATACACGCTACATTCACTGAGTTGACACTCATAGCTGGCTTGTTAATTGTACTGTGCAAATGAGTTTGTCGTCTTAAGACTTTCAGCCCTGAAGGTTAAGTTCAGAGATGGTTGGGAAAACATCTGCTACTTGGGTTACATTATGAACTGGGGAAAACTATTACAATCAATTCCTATTTAACTGTTTAATAAAAGTAAAAAAGCATTGGTTTGCTTCATAATGGCCATTATGTAGAGGCTGGACAACTAGCTGAAAGGAGGTAATATTTTGATTTGAAAGAATATCTGAGCTTTAGGTGGCTTGTTGGTGTGGCCATGTGTTTCTCAGTCAGGCTGTCACCTGGGGGCTGTAGGTGTTTGGGCAATTTTCCATCATTTTGGAGCACTGTCGTGAGACAAGATTGGTTTAGCTTTAAGGAGGTCTGCAACTCCCATTCTGTCACTGGGATTCTAATGCTTCTTACCTCCAATAACCCAAAAAGTTCTATCAAAATGCTACCTACTTTCATTGCTAAAAGAAGCTCAAAGGTTATTCTGAATGGGTATGAGCTTAAAAGAACTTTAATGGTCCATGAAGTTAAAATGAAGGAAGACTTTGCTTCTTGACTTACACGCAGCAGTGAGAAGTTTAACAGGAGACACTATGTGGATAAATGGAGCTTAAAGGAGCATCTGTGGGTTTGGCCCCTGTTAAGAACCTTCCTCGAGCACCCCCCTAAGCAAGTGCATCCCACTGTCCCAACACTACCTGCTGACATTCGCAACTACAGCTGGGCGTTGCAGGTACAGCCTGCAGGATCCTTTTCTGAATAGGAGGGAGAGTGAAAACCACTTCTTGAGGCATATGAAGATTCTCAAGAGCTTCAGTGGTAACAGGAAAGCTTCCAGTTTCAGAAAACATCTGTTCAGATAGTGAAGACCAGAAACTCCTGAACTAGATCGGGAAGGTAGCCAGACACTGAAGTGTCTTGGTTCCTTTTACACGTGCCTAGTTAAACACAGATAATGCATCTCAAATTTTGGCCACTGTGAGAAGTGTCTGATGGTCTGTCATACCATAGTCACTTAGACGTGAAACTTCTATTTTGACTGACTCTGACTCCCCACAGTGAAATAACCACAGTCATTCAAACCAACATAAGCTCTGGTCACTTCTCTTAATCTAGTCATATGACCTTGTTCTTAAAAAAAAAAAAAAGTTCACAGCCAGCTTTTTCCATCAGTACATTTCAATAAAAACAAAGTATAAAGGCAGTCAGCACATGAAAGATGGGTTAGAATCAATAAGGCTCACATTGTAGGTGCACTTTTTTTTTTTAATTCACATTTTATCATTGGCCCTTTTGAAATAGTCTTCTCACAAAATGAATGGGTTTTGGCTTGGAAAAATTGCTCTCAGAAGAATGCTCTACCACTTTTAAAAGCAGTATTCTCTAAGAATATACATCTCCACTTCTTGGTCTTCTCTAGGCTATGGAAATACCTGCTCAGTGTGAGCTGGACGATGGGGGGGCCGAGACAAGGCTCTTCTATTCCTACTCTTCAAGCTGTGTTCATTTCCCTCCTTGCTTTTTGCAAATGGAAAATGAGCACAGATGCAGCTTTCCTACAATCATTGTTCCTATTGTTTGGCTAACCACAGAGATGCCAATTTATTCTCCCCTTGATCAGTTCTCACCCAGAAGATTAATTTCTAACCTTCAGTATAGCAAGAAACACAGAAACAAAGCAAGTGGACGAGAGTTTTACAGCCTGATGTACATGGTGTGTTAAGTCAGCCACCAGGACAAGCTTCTCGACTACAACAGGCTGGACCTGGGAACACAACTTCTGTTTTTAAGAGCTACAGGACAGCAGAATCCCTGCTTCCTCACTGAAGGGAAGGCATTTCAAGCATTAGCTTTCCCAGTCAGTCTTCCTGCTTCCACAGGGAGGGCTGAAACGCTGCAGGTTCTCCAAAGAGAAGTGGCAGAAGGAAAACACTTTAAAGAAACACTGGCGTAAGATGCATTTACGTAGACTGCTGCACCGGTGAGGGGTTTGCGCATCTATTGGCTTTTAGATCTACCTTTCACAAGGGCTCAATGAAAATAGGTGGAGGCCAAAATTTTAAAAAGGTTAAAACCTAAAAAAAAGTTGTGGACAATTACAAAAATGTTGCTTAGCAGCAGCCAGCCTCTGACCAGTTCTTTCAGTAATGGCATTAAAAAACAACCTGATTAATAGTTCAAGACATAGTGCTAGGCAGAAACCTTTTCTCAGTGTTAACAGCTCCCTTGCACTCTTCGTTTTGCTCTTTCACTGTCCACTGAGAAAGGCCAGATGTCCTTTGGTGCATCTGTTGGCATAATGACCTTTTTCACCACACTAAAAGAGAGAGAGAGAGAGAGAGGAATTATTACACATTTACAGCTTTTTTCCTCTAGCTGCCGTTATTAAGGTGGCTGGCAACTGTCCCGATTTGGAAGCTTTTCCACATATGGAATATGCAGTATTTAGCGGGTGAAACGAAACATGGTGTCACAAGGGACACCATTTATGGGCTATTTCCACTCCTTGGAGCAAAAGCTGCTTCTGTACTGAGAGCAACCTGATGCCATGTTGTTATAACGCACTACAAAGGAGAGAGCTCTCAGCGCACTGCTACGAACAACAAAGGGCTGTAACACACAAGAATTTCAACACTGGAGGCTTCCGAGACTAGTCCCTCTGATAAGCACTACATCAGAGATCTATGGGGACTCTCCTGATCGGTTATCCTGAATTAGACAAAGAAAAATGCATCTGAACAAGAGATTCATGACTTTGCACCTTGAAGTTATTCAAGCCCAGAGAGAAATGCCAGGATCTGGTGCAACAGCATGCTTCAGTTACGTAATTTACTTGTAGCTAAAATAATAAGCAGCTATTAAGGGTTTTCAGTGAAATGGATTCAGCTACTTAATATCCCTGTCCAATCACAGTAATTTTTACCCAAACAAGCACTAAGGCACAGAAGTTGGCATGTACAACGACGTAACTGTCAAAGCTGATGGGACAGGAAGATTCTTTACCCTTTTCTAGTGACTAGGTTTGGGGCTGTTGTGTAAAAATAGAGAGAGATGGAAGCTCAATGTGTCAAAGTTTTACTGGTGCTCCTTAATGAGCAACCAAGGCGAATAGCTCATTCCTTGGTTTGACAGCAATGGGGTGCATTTACAGCTGAAATGCTGAACAGTCTTTGCATATTCAATTTCTGTTACTTGCAAGAACCCTCCAGGCTAACAGGGGAGATTAAAATCTTTCTACAGTCACCAAGTGTAAGCAAATTAACTCATGAGACAAAACTAGTATTAACTCTTACTTTGAAATATACAGCTCAGCAGTCTCCTTTAACTGTTGTTGTGGTAGGGTTTCCTATTTATTAGCAGACAAGCAAAGTCTGTCCTACAACAGCCTTGTCACAGCAAGTCCATGAGCTGGCAAACCAGCAACCTAGAGGCCTCAGAACTCAATGCCAATTCCCACAACAGTATCCACGCACCAAAACACAATATCTATTGAGCAGAGCGCACATTTCATGAACCTGTTTACACAGTGAAAAAACCTTTTGCAGGACCAACACCCCGCGTTCCTTTGCCCGTGACAAGCAACCAGCCGGAAAGCAGCATGATGTAGTCCAGGTTACATGCACTCTGTACTTCTTAAACCTAGCACCCTCTCCTTTCCCTCCTCGTCTCCCTCCCCTCTGAATTACCTTGTAGCAGGTGACCTGCTCCAACGGCCGGGGTCCTCTGTTCCCAGTGTTGTTATTTTGAGACTGCATGACTCCAATGACTTGGGGTGTCCTCTGTTGGTTAGGAGAAGAGTTCTGACTTGTTAAGTGCATCAAGCATAAAGACCTTTATGGTTGTTATTTTGTTAAGAAGGGAAAAGAGCACCCCATATATCAAATGATCAATTTTCCTCCAAATCTGTGTGTGGGTGCTCTGCCAGCTGGAGCACCAGAGAGGAGAAATCAAGCAGTGAGGCTTACAAAGCCCAGAGATCCTGCTTTTCTCTGGAAAGCAGATTTAGAGAGTAGGTTTAGGCTGCTAAAATACCACTGCTATCCCTGAGAGATGTCACGCAGATTACAAAAACTAGCAGATTGCTGCACAAGCACATATGATGTGCTTCTATGTAATGTGGGAGCATTCTGTGGCTACATCTCCACGTAAAGTTGGAGCAATTGTTGGGCTTTCATCACTATAATGGCACTCAGGGTTTCTCACTGCTTAATTCTTGCATAGCACCCTCCCTTCCAGGCAGTGCCCCAAGCAACAGAACTGCCACTGCTGGGCTCTGAGCTGGAGGACAGTACTAATGACTGAGAAGATTAACCAGGGCGAGAGGAGCAACAGAACAAAGCAAAACACCACAGTCCCAGGACAAAGGCAGCAGCAGTCCATTGTGATCAGACAGCAGACATTAGAGGGCTGGGAAGAGGAAAAAGAAGGGACGGTGCTTTGTGGTTTATTAGGATTTTTCTCCAAGTTCTTAATTACAAAAGACTATCACACCCTGTTGTGAAATAGGAAAGGTTTTCCCTCATTCAGTGAGTCTTTCTCAAAGACTTTCCAGCAAACCAGATCCAGGTGTCCAGTTTTGACCACTAGACAATATACCCTCTTTTAAAGTGCTGTGGGAAATGCTTTGAGAGGGGGTGTGTAGGGGAGGCAGGGGAATTGTGTACCTTTTGCTGTGTTTGTGTCGGTTGAGGCAGTGGTGGTTGCTCTGTGGTTCCCATTGGCAGTTCAAACCGAGGGCTGGTTTAGATGGAAACAAGAAAATTGATTCTCAAATCATATGCCAACGTTTTACCATCAGCTCAGTCAAGGAACTCCAAACAACAAAACAAACATTCAGCCAATTAAATTTGGCTCACAGGAAATGGACCTCCCCCTCCCCACTCTTTGCATTCTGATGCTCAGCAATTATGTCTACAAAAATGACAATCAAGTATGTAGCACATCCCTCTGCCTGTAAGATATTCTGGAATGTAAAACCATGTGATCCCACTGCACTGGTGGCATCCGATCACCACTCTAGAGTCTTACTGGTAACTCCCTGAAGAGGCGCTGCCCCATATCCTCAAATCAGTACAACAAACTAAACATTGGCCAAATCTCCAAAGCCATTGGGAAGCACTGGAGCAGCCTCATTTGACATACACCAGATTACAAGGGAAACACGAGATTATAGGACAAGCCTGGAAGCATACTCACTGCATGAATTTACAGGTAGGCCCCTCTGGACAGAATCCTACTAGGTAATTCACACAAATTACTCTTCGAGTGTGTCGGTGTCTGCAGAGGGGACCTGCAACACAAAGCTCAGTAGTTCACGTTCCACATATACATACCCCAGCACTCAGTAGTAGCAGGTACACAAGCAGATCACGCAAAGAAAGAATAGCAACACCCTACCCTTGATTATAGCCACAGAAGCAGCAACTGTGTGACATACATACCATGTTTACAGAAGCCTCTGTCATACCAGGGACAGTCTTTGATCTTAGACTCCGGGTCAATGTGCAAGAATGGACATTCTTTGTTACTGCATTCCCCTGTACCAAAGGCAAACACACTTCTTAGTCAATTGTGCAGGTTCGAGATCAAATGACTCTCAAAACATTACCTGGATCATGTAGCTCCCACAAAGCTGTTACCAATATTTATAAGTTCAGGCACAACAGTCTTACTGCCTGCCTTAACCTAGATGAAGAACACCAAGGACTCGCCCCCGGTGAGTAAAGTTCTACCAGACTGGATTATTTATGTGTACTTTTAAAAACAATGCGGAAACTAAATTTGAAAGAGCAGTCATGATAACAAAAACCAAACATTTAGTGCACCAGAAGCGTGGAGAAACTACAAATTGCGCACTAACCTCAATCCAAGGAAACCTACAAGACTGTAAGTTTCTGACAGCAAGTTGCCTCATTATGTCCAGATCTCCAGAGCTGGAAAGCAAGTGCATAAAAGTTTTGCACCCCCATGCCCTCTGCTGCTCATCAACTCCCCAAAATAAGAGTCATGCAAAGACCAACTGCTCAGCCTACTCATCTCATGCCCAAAACAGAACATAAGGCATAAAAACCCAGTAAAAACTTGGAACTTCCCCCCTCTTCCCCCAAGGGACAAGCTCTTGAGAGAGAAGACATCTACAATAAGTCACAAATTTTGGGGGATAATAAGGTGAAGGACTAAGCAGATCTGAAAAATTACAATCTAACGGCATCATTGGACACAGAAGAACTGTAATGCTCTGAAGACAGACGAGAGGGATGTATCAGGATCCTCTTCACTAGATTCCCACGCCAGCAAGGAACACTAAGTAGGAGCTACAATGCCCCTTACCAAATTTGGAGTAGAAGTAACATTCAGGCATCTTGGTCATGTCATACTCGTGCAGAAACTCGCACTGGTCTCCCTTTTTGCACAGTCCTCGTAGCCAGTGTTTGCAAACAACTGTCTTTTCCCCGCTGATGTGTCGGAACGGGCACATGCCTCCTGCAGAAGGACGGGGCAAAGGGTAGGCAAAAAAGAACAATTAAAACCAGCGGCACAAGAAGGCACAGAGCAACAGCAACACTTTGTTCCCCTCTGCAAGAGGGCTTTCAGAAGACATCTCTTTTTCTTATGAATTCAGCCTTTAGTGGCAATAGCAATACCGGGAGTTCCAGACAAGTCTTATGTTACTCTCTAATGAGCTAAGCAACGTAGTCTCCAGCTCTTCATTCTGGCAACCACGAACCACAGCAGCTAATACAGGCACATCCACAGCAACGTCTGTGCATGGTAAGTTCAAGCCTTCCTTTACCGGTAGCTTTTTTTATTCACCTCCCAGCTTCTTGAAAACACCACCATTATTTCACAACTGCTGCAGTTATTCCAACATCCTTCAGTTTTATCCTCAATCTAGGATATCCCCTCATCTTTACAAAAAAGAAGAGTACTGTAGACAGTGCTAGAAAATCTAGTTCCTCCCCTTCCTCCCCCAATTGTATTGGAAATATTACTTGCCTTTTCCACAGGCTGCTTTTAAAAAAAATTCACAGACAGCTGCGCCTGATTCTGCAGAGAGAACAAAGAAACATAACTCATTTTAACAAAGTTTTGTGACAACTTTTAAAATACTTCCTTCCCCACCAAGACACTCTGGTCCTCAACATCAAAAGAAAAACAGCGTTTTGGTTTGGGGAATTTACTTTCCCGCGCAAGTTCCTCGTTCGAGTCTGGCCCTCAAAAATACCTGTATTCTTCTTAGGGGACACCAAGGGGAATTTGCACAGGTGCTTGTTTTGCTTTTCAGATACTTAGGTTTTGTTGACTGGGTTTTCCTGTGCTGTTAGGTCAATCATGTCAGTGAACCCTGTATTTACAGCCCTGGCAACAACAGTCTTATATTTTTTGACCAGAACAGCCCGAAACAATGATTAGAGTGTTATCCCTTGCTAATCCTGACCAACAGAAACCACGACGTTTGAGGGAGTTAAAACACAAGTTTAGTAGCCTGGCCAGAAAATTTCAGCAAATGGCGAGTCCCCTAAGACTACCCATGCCAGATTATTCGACTGGAGGAAAAGGTTTAGAGACGGGCCCAGGGATATACCTAAAGACGAAGTCTCCCTGCCATTGCAATGCCTCATCTATCAAAAGGGAATGAAAAAAAAATAATAAAGTATCCTGCAGGACAGCGATGTTTATTCACGATAATGCCTCAACCTTCACTTTCCAGCCCGGCTGGCTACTAACTACAGCCTTCATTACGTAGGAAAGACAAACACCCGGATTAAGACGGAAACCTCGCAGGGAGCGCAGAAGTTGGGCGGATCTACGCAGGAGACCTGAGCAAGGCGCAAGGATCCCCTCAAACCTCCCTCCCTCACACACACACCCCACACACACACACCCGCCCCAGGCACCAAGAGCCTGCCCCGAGCACCCCGGGGAAGAAGGAGCCGCGCAGCGCCCTGTGCCCGCACGCACTGTCCATGCCGGGAAAGGGCAACGGCTGCGCCCCCAGCTGCTGCTCCACGGCCAGTTCCAGGTCGAACTTGATGTGGTCCACGCTGGCGATGAGCTCCTGCATGGTGGCGGCTGGGGGGCGGCGGCAGCGGGAAGGAAGGGGAGGTATGGTGGCGGTAGTGATGGTGGCGGCGGTGGTGGCAGCGGGCGGCCGGGCCCGGGCTGGCCCGGCCCGGCCCGCTCCGCTCCTCGCCGGCAGCGCCTGAGGTGAGGGGAGGAGGCGGCGGCGGCAGCACCTCGCCGCCCCGCGCCGCCCTCCCGCGGAATGCCGGGAGTTCACCTCTGACCTTACGGCCCGGCGGGCAGCGCGCCCCCGCCCCTTCCCCGGGCTCTCTCCACCAACCAGCTGGGCGCAAACTCGGCTTCGTTCCCGCCCCTTCCGCTCCGCGCAGGCGGCGCTAGTTGAGGGGAGCGGGGAAGCGGGCCGGTCCCGTCCCCGCTCCGCCGCCTCCTCCCGCTGGCTACGGGCACGCCATGAGGTCTGTGCGGCTCCTTTTCGCCTCGCGGTGCTGTTGGGTCTCCTCCGGTCTCCCGACGGGGCGGTGGGCAGGCCTCGAGCAGCCCGGGAAGGCGCCGTGCCTGCTCCGGTCCCCGGGTGAGGGGCCGCTGAACGGCTGGAGGCCGTTCCGCTCCTCACAGGCGTCCTGCAAGCTGCCCGGTAGCGACTTGAGAGAGGGCGATGCCGGCAGCAGCGCTGAAGCTGTTGGGGAGGAGGACGAGGAGGAGGAAGGCGTGGAGTTCGGGACGCTGTCTAATAAATTTTCTTCTCGAAAATATTATCACAAAACCACATCACGCTTTCAGAATTTAAAGCTTCAAGGAGAGGGAGGGGAAGGACCGGAAAGAAAACCTCGTCGCGGTCCCAGGAACACCCCGTACTGGTACTTCTTAAAATGCAAAGCCCTCATCAAAGACGACAAGGTGCGTTCCCAGCTCTTCGCGTAATTGGTTTTTAATAGCATCGATGAAAGATGCAACTCTGTCCCAACTGTATCATCCTATCGCTTAGTATCTTCACAGAAAGAAGTAAAATAAGAGCTAGTGAGGAATCCCGTGCTCTGTGGGCCTTCTACTGTGACCGGCCCACAGCTGCTTATGTTAATATCCATTGTAATTGATTCTCATCCTGGATTTTCCTCTTCCCTGTAGCTGGCGGAGGCTCTGGAGCTGTTTGAGGTGCAGATGCTGAAGGAAGATCGTGTGTGGCCGGAAGAAAGCAATTACACTGTTCTAATTGGCGGCTGTGGCAGGGTTGGCTACGTGAAAAAGGCCTTCAGGCTCTACAATGATGTAGGTTTACATTCTCCCCTCTCTCAGACCTTCGTTATGTGTTCTAAGCTGAAACCGATTCAAGCATTTGGTCACGTTGCTGTGTGTCCAAAATGCCTTTGAGTTACTGTTTGCACCTTCTTAGCCTGAAACTCTAAATAATAAGTGAAGAAATTCTACAAGTCCTTTCCTAAAAAGCCAGTTCAAATTTTTCTTCTCTTCCCTTAGATGAAAAAACGAGGCTTAACTCCCACCGAGGCCACTTACACAGCCCTGTTCAATGCCTGTGCTGAATCGCCGTGGAAAGACTCCGGCCTGCAGAGTGCTCTCAAATTACGGCAGCAGCTAAAGAGCAAAAATGAAGAGCTGAACCTGATCACCTACCACGCGCTGCTGAAGGTCTGTGCCCTGTGCTCAGATCTCAGGATGTGCTTCGATGTACTGAAGGTAAATACATGACTTTTCTCGTATTAAGCGTAGTCTGCTCTGGTTAAAGCTCCTGGAAGTTGCCACCTTGCGTAGACTTTTTTTTATTTCATTTCCAGCAGAGGTGGTTACAGGTCTCATGTTTACATTTCATTTACATTGATCCTTGGTCTCATACAATGGTACATACCAAATATTAAGCTTAAGTACATAAAAGGAGGCAGCTACAGAGGTTGGCTTTTAAACTCTGGCCAGTTGTGTCAAAGACTTATCAAAGTTTTTGTGGGGTTTGCAGCTACTGTTTCTGTCTCCGTTTCTTGTTTTGAAGACCCATATATTGATACCTAGGTCCTTTTAAAGCTCTTACAGCAGCTCTTCTCAGAAGAATAGCTAAAAGGATTGCAGTTCCTGCCCCAAATTCCCTGTAGCTCCCATCAGGGAGAAGCTAGGATCCGTGCAGGCATTTCAGGGCTCTCTTTCTGCTGGAGCAATCGTTCTGGTCACAGCACTAAGAGTTCACACAATGCTTTGTTGCTGCTGTGTCCCCAGAAGACAACAGCAGTATTTGAGCTTCACAGCCAGCTGCGACAGACTCTTTATCTGGTAACTGGGAAGTTTAATGCCCTCTCTGCTTTTTTAGGAAATTGTGCACAAGGGCCATGTTCTCACAGCCGAGACCTTCAGCTTCCTTCTCATGGGCTGCATAAAAGACAGTGAAAATGGCTTCCGATATGCCTTACAGGTTTGTCTTCAGGTTCTAAGTGGGGAGGCAAAAGTGCTTCTGTATTGTAACTCGTCACTTGAACGCACAGGAGGCAGCAGGTTGCTCAGAGCTGATGAAATAGGAGGAGTTCAGCTCTTCCTAGGAGAAGTTCTGTAAACTAGACTTCCATCAGGATGTCTCGTACGCTGATACACTGCCTCGGGTGATCTCGCAGGCCTGTACTAGCTCGAGGTGGCTGTTCACTGTCCAGTGGCATCTCACCTCATCATGCTGTAAACTCACTCCTTTTCTGCAAGCAGATACTGCTAACAGATAAGCTTACAATCTACTAGAAGTACTCCTGTTACTTAATATCATGTACATCTGATGTTTATCTTCCCCTCTTCAGGTCTGGAAACAAATGACTAAACTTGGAATAAAGGGCGACAGCCACACGTACAATTTGATGCTGCGTGCTGCAAGAGACTGTGGGATAGGCGATCCAGTCGTGGCTTCTGAACTCCTCCTCAGGTCCACCGATGAGAACTCGTCTCAGCTAAGGCTTGCACCCGGGAGGCAGAAGGAAAAGGTGCAAAATCAGAGGAAGAAGGGAACTGAGAATGCAGCTGCTGTCCAGCTAGATGTGGAAGCCATGGAAAAGCAATTATTTCAGGAGAGTTCAGTGGAGGCTGAAGAACTGATCCAGCAACAAAATAAAGATGTGAATCAGACTGAAACAGAACCCGCTGCTCTTGACAGCCCCAACGTAGCTCACAGCAGGATGGGAGCGTTGACAAGGAGAGGCCAGAACGAGATGGAGCAGGAACAAGCACACCTGAGCCAGAATCTGCGTTTCTGCAATCTGCCCAACTTGCTGGATTCTAGGATGCCTGACGCAGCTGTGGTTTCCTTGGGGACAGTGGCCACGCCGTCCGATCGACTGGCTTTGATGGGGGACGTGGAGGGCTTCTTGAATAAAATGAAAGAGGACAATGCAGAGCCCAACATTAAAACATTTACATTACTGGCTGAGCTGGTGGAGCCCCAAAGCGCCTCAGAGGCCTCTTTGCTGGCACGCTTAGATAAGTGTAAACTGAAAGCAGATGTGACCTTCTTTAACGCTTTAATAAGGAAGAAAAGTAAACAGGGAGACTTGGAAGGAGCAAAGGTGAGAAAAAACCTCAGCCCTGTCACCATCTCCTTGCCTCAGGCCTCTGACATTACCTGTCTTTTGCCGAGACCCATTTCTCTCTGCACAATAGAAACCAGGGATCTCACACTGTTTTCCACAAACTAGTGCTTGGCTTAATTTCCAAGTATTCATGGACTCTGTTCTAGCACATTCAGCTCTGTCTGGAAAGCTACAGTGAGACTTTTTGGAAACTGATGTCAACCCTTGTATCTTGCAGAGCGTGCTGCCAGCCCTAGTGAAGAGGGGACTATCGCCTAACCTCCAGACCTTTTGTAACCTGGCGATCGCTTGCCACCGAGAGAAGGATGGACTGCAGTTACTCTCAGATATGAAGGTAATCAAAAAAACTCTGCTGCTTGTGGTTCGAGCTGCAGGAAAAGGCAAAGCAAAGCGTTAACGCTTCCAAAAAGACCTGCTGAGGTTTCTGTGGGGAGTGGTTGTGTTCTCACTCCAAACCCGTGCAACTGTAGAATAGCTGCCAGCTCAGGTGGTCTGTTGTGTGCCTGCGCTGGGACAGGAGAGGGCTCACAGGAAGGGGTGTGCTGGCACTGCCAAAGCTGCTACACAGGTCCCAGAGTGAGAGCTATGCTCCTTGTGTAAGAAGTGCCTGTGCGCCTTTTCCTTCTCTAGCTAGCAGATTAACAAGTTTAACTGTAGTGTTTGTTGTTTCCAGAGGTCTGGAGTAATTCCCAACAAGTATATCTACAGCACCCTCATTGCTGCCGCTGTGAGGCAGCTGGATTACAGTTACCTCACAGAGATCCTGCGAGACATGAGGAATAACCAAGTGGCTCCCAATGAAGTTATCATACGCCAGCTGGAGTTCGCAGCACAGTACCCTCCGAAATTTGACAGGGTAAGTAGCCACAACTGGTCACAGTGTGAAGGCATCAGGAAGGACACCAACAAGGGAGGGGAAATGTAGACATCTGCCTAAGTCTTTTTCCTTTGGGTTTTTCAGATCTGGCTGATAGTTACTCGATAGCCGTTTCTTTAGTAGCAGCTTGTAGCATGCTGGTATTGAAACGAGTTCTGTTCTAATAGAAACTTGTTTTGTTGGATTTCTATTTGCAGTATAAGTCAAAGAACCCCTATCTGGAGAAAATTGACGGTTTCCGTGGCTACTACTATCGGTGGTTAAAAGTAATGGCAGGAGAGGAGACCCCCCACCCCTGGGAAAAATACAGAACAGTGAAACGTGTGGTAGATGACAATAAGGAAGAGGCTGTGCAGGAGCAGCCGGGGAGAAGTAGCAGTAAGCAGGATGCTGAAGTCCCGCATCTTCCTTGTGCTTAAAGGACTTGCTCCCTTAAACTGTCTTGTAGTAAAGCTGCTTTGTATTTCCATGAACCCAAGTTCTTGTGGTAACTACATAATAAAATGCTTGTCCTTTGTTTTAAGGAGAAGCAAATACATTTTCAGGGAGTTTCCTTAAACTGCAGAAGATTAGATAGGTTGTAGTTTAGCAAACCCTGTGCTCAATGAGGAAGAAGCAAAATCAGATTTAACAGTGGTTTAGCTTGGTGCTAGTTTTGTCTCTTTCCTGGGTGTATCTGGGTACTTAATATGTGACCTGTAAGTCTGTATAGGCTGCTGGCATTCCTGAATGGATCTGCGCACTAGTTACACTAATAATTACAAACCTTAGCAGAGAGTTCCAGTGAAATTTCGCTTCCTTCTACACAAGATCAGGGGTGAGTCTGAATCAGACTGGACATTTGAGAACTGTATTATTTCCTTTCCCCACAGCCTTTTAAATTCAGTTTGTTGAGAAAGAGGGATAAGAGCTGATTAAAAAACAACCCACATTTAGAACACCTCAGAGTTATGTAGAACAACCTTACAACAAGCCAACCAAAACACATCCACCAGGAGAATAGGGGCATATAAATGTTTTGTCAGAAGATCGCACCACTCTCTCAGGAGGGCAGACCTTTATTTTAAAATAAATGGCTACACAAAAACCTACTCCAAAATGACCACCATTGTATATATGATCCAGACGAATACGTTGCTGTTTTAATTGCTATACACAAATATCCAATCACACAGAAGGTGGCTGTAACTGCACTAATAGTCCGCTGTGCAGGATGATATCCCTCAAAGTTCAAAAAGTAGTCTTATGGCTAAAGGCTTCACCCAGAACAGCCTCTGCATCCACAGTGAGTGCATTCAATGATTCTCCCCTGGAAAAGAAACATGAAGAGGGTATTTCAGCCAAGCTACGTGAGCAGATGGACCAGCAGGCTTGGGCCTCAAGGCAGAGAACGGGTCTGGGTGGGAAGGGTTTCTACCATCTAGTTTTCTGTCGTTTCCCATACTTTAATGATTTTAAATGCCTGCACGCCAAAGCTAACAGTAACTTCAGAAGCAACTAGATACCAACTCTACCAGGAAAGATAGAAAATGTTAGAACTGGAGGAAATGACCAGGAATAACAGTGCTACCTCCTCAGCTGTCCCTGAGCTGGGAGGAGTTAGAACAGGTACTGCAAGGGTCCAGACAAGTAGAGGAACAAGCTAAAAACTCTTACCACTTCCAGCTTGCTTTTGGGGACCCTGCAGATGCAGTTGGTTCCAAAGTTGGTGTCCCGTGTCTGGATACACCGCAGGCAGCAGAGGTTCTCGTAACCCTGTTTTTTCCACTTTGCAATCAGGTTTTTGTCAGCATATCCTTCCTTGATGCAGTACTCATACAGCTCTGCAGAGGAGCAGACACCATCAGAAGTAGCTCTTGGGAAGCATTAGAAGAGTTACTATCAGGAACTACTAGCTGTAGTAACTAGCAGTTAAAGCGAGGCAGCTGCCAGCCTTCCCTCCCCAGAAACCTGATCCTTCCCACCAATGACCCAGTTCAGGCACATCCACAGGCGGACATCTTACTCTGTTCCGTTTTCCCCTGCCCAAGGTAAAGCATTTGCGTTCCTCACCTCTGCTGATAGCTTTTCTTTTATAGAAGAGATCAAAGATGTAACGTGTTTTCTGGTGATGAATTCTGAAGATAGGCCAAAGAGATTCTACTTTCCTTTTCCCCTCGTGAGGCTCAGTCTCCGCTGGGAGGGAACACAAACACCAGGTTTCAGCTGACCATTCCAGGCAGCCAACTTATTTCATTAGTCACTTTGCAATAAACTGTTGCAAGAACGTTCATAACTTTAATACCTTACGGAGATAAGGCTGAGCTTAATGGGAGAAGATTCAAACAAAAGGGACCTGACCTGGAACAGCTCCTTTAGGAAATAAAACCAGAATGACAGTGGGGATGATGTGACCCACACTGGGACAGCGGGTGACTTCATGGCTGCCCTACTTGTCAGACCAGAGCAACGGCATGGACAAGAACCACTGGTCCATCCACACACACTGGTGAGTTTCAGCCAGGGTTTGGCCATGGCATGTCCTAAAACAAAAACTCTGTACACCAAACCTCTGTGCTCTGTAACCAGTGCATGCCCAGAAAAAAGCACCCAGTACCAGCCCAGTCTCAGTCTGTGCTATCACTGCAAGGCAGAGATATAAAAACCATCAATCTATATTCACAGGGGAAGCTGTGCTTTGTGAAGCGGTTAAGGATTAGCTTGTTTCAGAGTCCCATCCCGGAAAAGACCCAGCTCTGCCGCTTACCTTCTCTCATCTTCTGATCCAGCTCATCCAGCGTTGGCTCAATCAGCTCCCAGCCATCCGGGGGAGGCTTCCTGCTCCTCTTCACTTTGGGCATTGCCTCAGGAAGGAGAAAGGCGAAAGGCAAGGGGACGAGGCTTTGCCAGCACTCAGGTGTGCAGGTGCTTCAAAGTCCTGACAACCACTGGAAAATAAACCCAAACAAGCAGAAAGGAAAAGAGTTGTCAGAGAGATTTCTCCTAAGATTTCTGTGCCCCTTTGCCGTTTTGCACTTCGATGATAAAAACAAGCTTTATCGAGCTCGTGAAAGAGGTAAAATCTCGCCCAGTGCAGCCCCCGGGGTGAGCGCTGAACCCCCCTTACCGTTAACAAATCTTTTTTTTTTTTTTTTTTTTCCTCCTCAGCAAAGTGAAACAACAGCCATCCCTCCCCCACCCCCCGGACTACCCTGAAGCAACAATTTCCCACAGCTCCCACGGAAAATACCGGGCCGGGGCCTAGCGCGGCCCCCGGGATTCGCCAAGGTTCGGGCCGTGTTGGCAGCTGCGGAAGGGGAAGGAGAAGAGGAAAAAAAAAAGGGGAAGGGGGGGAGAGGCCCCGTCCCGCCGTCCGTCCCGCTCACCTACCGAGGAGCGCAGCTTCCGCTCCGCCGCCGCCGTCACCCGTGGGGCCTCTTTTACCGGGACCGCCCCGTGGCTCCGCCCCTCCGGGCTGCCCGCTGCAAATGCCTGAGGGAAAGCCTCCCCGCCGTGCGCTCCTCCCCCTCTCCCACCTCGCCCGGTTGCAGGGCGGTAGAGCGCGGCTCGGCGGAAGGGAAAGCGACCCCGCTGTCCGTTCGTTGCTGGGGGAATTGGAGGGGGGATTTGCGGACGGCGGGAGCGGCGGCGCTGAGGGCAGCCCCGGGGGGGGGGGAAGGGGGGCGGGCTGGTGACTGGACGGACACCGAAGGCCGCGCTCCGCGCGCGGGGGGTGTGGGGGAGCGGCTTCCGCTTCCGGGTCGCCGCTCGGGGCCGGGGGGGGGGCCTCGCTGCAGCTGCCGCAGCCGCCATCGCCGCCGCGATGCCGAAAGGAGGTGAGGGCCGGACCGGGCGGAAGGGGGGGATTCACCCCTGAGAGAAACAGTGAGGGGGGAGAGGGTGCTGAGGGGGTGTGGGCACCTCAGGTCTCGGGAGGAGGGGAGGGGCGTGGGGGGAGGCCCCGGCTGCGGAGGCTCGGGGGTTTGGGGCGGGGGGCAGGGCTCGTCCTTCTCCCCCATCTCGGCTGTGGAGGTGCTGGGGCGGGGGTGGGGGGCAGGTCTCATTCCCTCGGGTCTCAAGGGAGGTCTCTTTCCCCGCTCTCCCCGGGCTTGGGGGGCTGAAGGGGGGGTGTGTGTGTGTCTTTTTTTCCCCCCCTTATAGGTCGCGGAGGGTCTTGGCCTCGGGGGGAGGGCTCGTTTTCTTCCCCCAGCTCGCTTCTGGAGGTCTTCGGTTCCCTTCCCTCCTCTCCTTCGAAGAGATGGCAGATTCTCCACGTTTCTCAGAGCTGGGGGGCCGATTCTGTGCCCCCTTCCTTCCCCCCCCCCCCCCAACAAGTGCTATGAGATCTCAACAGCCCCTGGGGGTGTCCGGCCCGTGGGCTGCCAGGTTCCCCCGTGGGACCGGGAGCGGGCTGGGCCCCATGTGCTCCCCGCTGGGCTGGAAACTGCAGCCGGTTCTCCCGGGTCAGGGCTTGGGGCACACGGATGCCCGGGGAGGGGAGTTTACAGCTACACCGGGGATCCCGGGGGGTTCTCCTGGGGAGCACAGGCAGTGTGTGGTGGCCGACAGCCTTCTTGTCCCCGCGGTGGAGGTCTTTGGGGCAGGGTATGGGGAATCCGAGCAGCTGGGCAGAGGGTCCAGCCCTGAGGATCAGCGTGGGGGGGATGCGGAGGTGGTCTTGGGTTTCGGGGGCTCCAAACGTGGCTCCTTTCATGTGGCTCCGGCAGCTCCGCATCTGGGTGTTATGGAGCGGGTACCGACTTGCTTGTGTGATTAAGGAGAGGTAATGAGGGACTGACAGGCTGTCAGGGCTGAGCTGGATCCACCCAGAACCTTCTCCAGATGCACCATCTGCATAATTGGCTCTTGTGCGAGCGTCTGTGCAACCCCAGTCATGTACATTAATGTAAACCAGCCTTCGTCATTCATCTTCTCTGTAGTTTGCTCCAATTTATTTCATCAGCATTTCCCAAGCTTTAGTACTAAATCTGCTTCCCTATTTAGATTTTCTTTAAGCACTTTATTTTGTGTCCATTTGCACAGTGTTAGTAGATAGGGCTGAAGCTCTCACATATATTTTTGTGACGGCAAAGAACTGTGGCGAGTTATAAGCCCGGTTGCCATATTTAAATGCCCCATAACTCAGGATTTCCTGCTCTGTATTGCATTGTAGTTTTAAATGTTTGTTTCAAACCTTTTGCTTCTTGGGAAGAGAGGAATCTTTGCTCACCTACCCCCCAGGTCAGTAGAAGTTACTGTATTGTGAGCAGAAGAGTGGATTTTTGCACTCACTGCTTAATATAAAATGGAGGGGAGGGTTAACCAGCCAATAATAAACTTTCTTGCAGGATTATTTCTGATTATTTTTTGAATACCTTGATTTTAAAAAAAAAAAGTGATTCTTTCACTATTCTTCCATTCTCTTTGATTTAAATTCCTTAATTATGCTGTTTAAAGCTGAAGACAAATGTATTTGAAAGTGTGCCTGCCTTAGGCAACAGTGGTCTTTACCGCAGGTGAAATCTGCAGGTGATTATATTTTAAAAGTGCTTCACCGAGGAGGACAAGAATCATTATCCCTATTTTACAGATGGGGAAACTGAGGCACAGAGCTGAAGTCAGTTGTGCAGCGTGATGTGGTAGGTCAGTGGCAGATGTAGGACAGGCACTCTGCTTGTCTGACCTGCGGTTTGATCTCCCTGTGAAGAGCAGAGCCCCATCCCTGCCCCGTGCTGAGCTCCCCACAGTCCCTCCAGCTGCCGAGCCGGTGGCACTGCTGCTCCTGCTCAAAAGGGGCCTTACTTCTCTGTGTGCAGACTCAAATATAAATGAGATTGATTCACTCTTCCATTTGCTTCTTTTTAGGCATTTAATGTAAGATAATTCCTCTTGAGCTGCTTTCCCCTCCTTATTACTGGTGTTTATTTGCAGTAATAAGGCTTTTGTGTTCTTCAGTTCCAAGCCCAGAGTAAAATTCTGAGCCCAGCTGGACAAGAAAGCTGCCTGGCATCGGCTAAGCTTGTAGCACAGCATTGGTTTTGTTTATTTATGTTTCCTTGGTGTTACGTAGTGTGCCAAAGATACTACTGTTGTTCAATTTAGAGTGATGTCATTTGCTGGGCAGTGAGGTAATGTCTCCTGGGCTAGAGCGTTCCTGTGGCAGATCTTGTTCCCAGAGGGGGTCAGTATTGCCACGTGGGACAGTTGGGAACAGACAAACAGAAAACACACTGTCTTTGGGTGCAGCAAAGCTTTTGGTTGCGCTTATGGTTTGAATGCCCACAAGCTTCCACAGCTGAGCTCAGAGAGAAGAATCTGGTCTCTGCGCTTCCCCATTTCACGTGAGAAAAACACCTCAGGAGTCTCTGTAATGCTTCACAGTGGGGTTTTTGAGATAATTTATTCCATAGCTCAGCTTTTACTGTGCTAAAACTTATGAGAGTTTGTCTCTGCTGAGGCAGGACTGGTCAGAAAACATTGAATTTGTAAAGGTCACAGCCCAGAGAGGCTGCCTGTGCTGGCGCTCCCTCTCCCTCCAAGTCCAACAGCGCAGCCAGGTGTGGCCGTGGCACAGGGGCACAGTAGTGACAGATCTCCCACACGTCCTGCGCAGTCCCGAGGAAGGAGGGACGATCCCCTCAGCCCTCTCTGCCACCGTAAGGTTTCCGTTGTCCTTGGCAGGTGAAGCAGGGAGGGTGAGAGAGGACGTGAGGATTTCCTGCTCCTTCCATTGGACTTCCTGCAGTAGCAGAGAGCTCCCTTGCTTGAGCTGTTTGCTTTTTGTCAATCTCACATAGCAGTTATACCTTGAGCTACCTAGCTCAAGGCTAGAGACTGACTCTATTCAGCTTGCTTTCCAGCAGTTCTTTGAGCTGGAAAACATAAACAGAGCAGTCACTTGCAGGAAGCATTAATGGCTTCAGCAACTCATTAATGAACAGAATTTTAAACTTGAGAGGAGATCTTAGCCAGGCAGCCCAGCCAGCTAAGCTGATTCTCTCCTCTTCCTGGTTCCTAGAGCTTGTTTTTATTTTTCCTTATAAAGCAGTAAAACATGGAGGCTCCTTTTAGTAGTTCTTCAGCTCTCATTATAATTCCCAAAGCTTTTGTCCAATTAGCTTCCTATTTTCTCTTGGCACAGCCTTAGTGTAGGGGAGGGGTTAAGGAGGCGAGCTTGTTGGAGAGTTGGTTGTGACCGCGGCTGCCGCAGGAACATGCTGTGATTCCTTCTGCGCAGGAAACGCAGAGAGCGGCTGTGGGACTGAGCGGCCCTTGCCAGGCCGGGAAGTGAATCAGAGAGGCCACAAGCGTAGGCATGGGTGGGCAAGGAAGGGTGGCGTCACCGAGAGCTGAGGGAGCACTTGGAAGCTTGTTGCCTTATAACTGGTGTCACAGCTCTGAGATGGTTGAGGGATGGGGGTTCCGCCTTTGGGGAGTACCTTCCTGGCTCCCTCTCTGTAAGACAAACCTGTGCTTCATTTGGAAAACACTGTACAGCTGATAGGCTGTTCTCCATTCTGGTGTCGCCAAAACCAGCCCAAGGGGAAAGAAAGAACTGACTCCGAGTATCTTTCTATGGATCAATAATCCCAATTTTCTGTGTAACCTACCCAAAATTTTTGGAGTGTTTCACTGAGACTGGCAAGTTCAGTGTGTCCTTTTTTCATCACTGTTTCGATCCTATCAGAGGAGCTATTTTGGTTTGTCCTATCTGCACTGAAAATCCAGAGAGAGTGCTGCAGGAGGAGTAGACCTTTCTGGAAGCTTATCACTAAACCATTTATACATTTTATTTTTTTGTACAGGTAGAAAAGGAGGCCACAAAGGCCGAGCAAGACAGTACACAAGTCCTGAAGAGATTGATGCCCAGCTCCAAGCAGAAAAGCAAAAGGCAAGGGTATGTGTTTGCCTATGTTACATGCTTACTGTCGTAGGTTATGGCTTGTACAGCATGCTTAACTTGCAGTTGATGAGAAATGGCAGCTTAGTCAAGTGTTTCAGGTCATTCTGTCAGTGGTCACAATATGAATTCTGAATACCTCTGAGGAGACTGCAAGGTGTGATCCAGTCTGGTTCTTCGCAGAAGTGAGGCCAGGTAGACCATCCAGTTCACAATTTGAAGGTTTAAAGGATAGGGAAGGTGATTACACAGCAGCTGTAGACATCTTTTCCCCCTGTATTTCATCATTCTAGTCTCCAGTGTCAGCTATTTTTTTTTATCTGTGCTCTGCAGCTTGGCTGTGGAGAAAAAGGGCTCATGTGTTCACGTCTTACTGTATACTGAAATTATTATATTTGCCCTCTTTCTCTTCAGACTTCAAAGACTGAACTCCTTTGACTTCTTCCTGTACACATGATTTTCTTGTTTGCCTCTGACTTGTAGGGAGAGATAACAGAGTCCTTTTTTGGGTGTGTTCCTGTGCCCCAACATAGGATTGTAATGGCTCCCCCCACTTCTACAGCTACCTGACTGGTGTTATAAAAGGCATGGCTAGTTTTTGCAGTACTTGCTCTCTTGTATTCCCAAATTATCACAGCTATGATGGCACTCTCACTGCTATTTTTCTGTGACTTTCTGAAAGTGCTGCCTAAGCCTAAATACACTATTCCAGCTGAAGCTTCACAGCACTGTCTACAGTAGGATAATTATACCCCATATAGGAAATACTGATGAATACCTCCGAGAAGGTGACTCTTTCAAGCAGTTACGAGCCATATTGTTGACTCCTTTTTAATGTTTTGACCAGCTGTAACTCAAGATGATTGTGTGGTTTGCTTCTTAGCCACATATTCCGACTTTGTGTTGGATTTGTTCTTCCGAAGTATAACTCCTCGGTTTGTTTTCTGATTCCACCTTCTTGGTATCATGCCATCTTTCCAAATTCTGAAACCACTTATGGGTCTGATCCTGTTTTCCAAAATTATTCCAACTCCTACCAATGCGATGTCATTCACAAACTTTACTTCCAAGTTGTTAATAAAATACCAACTGGAAATGGAACAGAACAAGCAGGACCCCACTTGAAATGCCTGTCTTGTTTCAAAACAAACCAGAGAACTGCTCTTTGAGAAGGATTTCTTTTTTTGTTTTTGTAATAATCCATACCACATAGCGATGGTTACATCTAATGCTACTTTGTTAGGGAAAGCTGGAAAAAAAAAACCCAAACAATGAACAAAATTGCTCCTCTTGCTGCCCATAGCTCATACACTTTGCCAGTTGCTGTGATGTGGGATATTTGGCAATGGGAAAGCAAGCTGTGCACACCCATGTTGGTTCTTCTTTTAATGATTTACAAATTAATTCCTAGACTTCAGACTGGTAAAAGCTTTACTAAGAAGTCTGTAATTTCTTGGATAATAGTGTTCTGGTTGATGGTTGTCAGTTTGCTCTTCTCTAGTTGTTTTTTTTTTAATCTAGATCTAGGATGGGATCCAGGTCTACACTACATCTGTGTAGTTTCCAGTCTCTGAGATATTGTGCACTGGAAACCCAGGCCAAAATGTCTCCTGGAGATCTTTCATTTGGAGAAAGTACAGTGCTAGTTCTGTCTTTTACAGTCGTTTTCCTGGCCCATTACAGAGAGAGAACAGCAGAGTTGTTTAGAGGTGATCTGCTGGGGCAGGTGATGCATGCTTATGTGTTGAGAATGAGCTCCTGTTTTGTAACAGCCAGGCACCCCTGGTGTCAGAAGGGCCACGTCAGGAACACCACTGCTCTTAGAGTTCGCTCTCATCCCTCCAAAATTATCTCATTTATGAGTCACTGTTGGATTTGGGATTTTTATTGACATCCGTTTTCTCTCATTTCCTGTGATTTTGTAGGAAGAAGAGGAGCAAGAAGAAGGAGGTGAAGGAGCAACAGGGGACCCCAAAAAGGAGAAGAAGTCTTTAGATTCAGATGAGAGTGATGAAGATGATGAGGATTATCAGGTACTGTCATTCTCAGGGCACTTAATGCATTTGCACCACCTGGATTCTTGGGGCAGGAGCGAGATGCACACCCTTGACTCCCGAGTTCTCTTCGAGAGCTACCTATAGTAAATTTTTTATGGAAGACCTATTTTTAGAAGCCCAGAAAACCTTACTTGACAGCATTTTGTCCTCAGAATGAAAACTCGTGTATTTTTATAAGTGAAATGCAAAGGCAAGATTTCAAAAAAGGCTGAAGATGCCTGGTGGTATAAATCTTGGTTCGTAAATGGGTTTGCTGTCTGGTAGTAAAAACATCTTGACTTCTGCCTTTGCGGTGTGTTGCAGTGTATTTGATGAGCTCTGATACAACACAATGTTGAGTATGAGAGAGCTTCTTAACCTTCCTCTTGTCCTTGAACCTTAGCAAAAGCGCAAAGGAGTGGAAGGGTTGATAGACATAGAGAATCCCAATCGTGTAATTCAGACAACCAAAAAAGTAACTCAGCTGGACCTGGATGGACCTAAGGAACTCTCACGACGAGAGCGGTGAGTCTTTCCTGCTGCCTTGGCAGGAGTTAGTGTGTTCCTGGCATTTCATCCTTGCTGGTGGCAGCAGCTTAATGCGGGGAGGTTTTTCCCTGGTGTGTATGCGTTCGGAAGCCCTTTAAGTATGTTGCTGTCTAAATCAGATGCTGAACAGCAGCAAACTGGGATGCAAAATGTCTTTCCTTACAAACTTCACAGAAGTTGTCTGTCCTCTGGGAGTAGCTATGGCCATCCTGGAGCCAGGCAGCTTGGCCAGGTCTGCTAAGAGAATGAAGTTTGTTGCTGTGAAGTGGATGTAGGCCATTCATTTCCTGAAATTTTTGTGCCAAAAATCAGACATAACTAAAATCCGTTAACCAGAGGTCACCTTGGGGGCTGCTTTAATCTTGCTACAGGAGGTGCCCCAGTGACAGGTAGCAGTTTCCCAGATTGCAGGCATCATGGTGAAAGCTTTGTCTGAGCAGATGAATCAGATGAGAACCAAAGTTTAATCTTCTAGTCTCATTTAGCAATGGAGAGTTTCCAAGTGAAAGATTTAAGCTCACTTATTTGGGATAGATTGCTTCAGTAGAAGTACACCTTTGAGGGTAAGGCTGAGAAAAACATGTCATGGTGCTGTACAGTCGGGCTAATTCATTTGACTTCATTGTGTGTCAATATCCTTATTTAGCCGAATGAAGGTAGAAATAATCTCTCTCATCATCCGTGTTCAGACCCTGCAATAGATATAACCTGTGCTTGAAAACTGGTGACAGGGCCCCCCAGTCTCTCTGGGCAATCCATCTCTGTCTTCACCATCCTTCCCAGTCAGAAAGCTTCCCCCTCTCTGCCTGTACCTGCGTGCTTCCTTGGATACTCTGGTGACTGATGTGTTTCACTCAAACAGAGAGGAAATAGAGAAACAAAAGGCAAAAGAAAGATACATGAAAATGCACCTAGCTGGCAAAACAGAACAAGCGAAGGCAGATCTCGCCCGACTAGCCATCATTCGGAAGCAAAGGGAAGAAGCTGCCAGAAAGAAAGAAGAAGAAAGAAAAGGTTAGAGAGTAATTAATCATATCCTCTTACTTCTCTTTGCAATGGCTGTACTGCCAAGAGGCATGATTTCTCATACCACACGTAGTAATCCCTCACCTCCTGAGTTTGCATGGTGTTGCTGAGTGTCATCACAATTCCTCTCATCACAACCAGGTTCAGCTGTTTCATTCTTACAAAGTCCTTGCTTGATAAAGCTCTGGGACACCTGAACAGGCAGCAGGAAAAGAGAGAAGGGAATTGCCTTTGATAACCATGTTGTCCTCAGCCTCCCAGGCAACGCTTGCTCTAGTTTGGGGGTTTAGCGGTTCCCTTGTGCTGGGTACGATCTATCTGCTTTGCATGCTGGGGATCCAAACTGCCCAGGGCGTTTGCAGCACTCCTCCCCTGCCTGGACCTTCTCTTCAGCTCTGATAGATGTGAAGCAGAAGTCTGATGAGCGTGTCTTCTCAGTGACTTCCACTGAGGAGCTTGTGCATCAGCATCAGGGTAATTTGTGGACGCCTGAAGAGAGGCCAAGGATAGAAGGGAACGTGCAAGGGGGGCTGCTCCTCTTAACTCTGGAGGGGAGCTACCAGGGATTGGCAGGGAGAGTTGGATTTTTTCCCATTACCTCACTGTACATGGCTAGCAGGATTTCAGTCTCTGGGGCTTTCAAGCCACCACCAGTCCCTGATATATGCTGTGAAATGACGATACCTCTGTTCTTTTCCTCCCCCAGCAAAAGACGAAGCGGCTATGGCAGGTAAAAGACTGCAGTCACTATCCCTTAACAAGTAAGCACAGGACATGCAAGAGGAGGAAACTCCAGGGAACTGTGCCTGGTGCCGGCCAGGAACTCTGTCGTGTTGCATACCATAGATGCCACGTAGGGTGTACTGCGGCATCGAAGTCACCTTCACCTCCAAGAGACACTGACGATGTGTTTGTCCTCATCCTGGCACAGATTTCCATTTGGGGTTAGGGGCAGCTGCTATCTTCGGTGCAGAACTGTGCTGAACAGCAATTCTCTGTAACAGTTTGGAAACCTGAATGTTTTTGCTGATTTTAGGATTCAGAACTCATAGACGGGGCAGGGCGGGAGGGAGCTGTGCGGGAGGGGAGCTGCTTCAAATATTAGATTGCAAGAAAATAGATTGTGGGGTCATTGTGGGGTGGGGCATGGGGTGGGGAATTTTGACTTGCTAGTGAAAGCCCAAAGGATAATGTATCTGAGGAATCCTTTTTGGGCAAATGGCCCATCAAATTTTGCTGCAGGGTGTTGCAGTATAAGCTGGGAGCCTGACTTCATGGACATCTGGAGTGCCGTTTCTTCCCGGTTTCATCCCTCCTTTCTTGCAGCCAGTCTCCCCTTTTCCCTCCTCTTCATTTTTTTTTTTTCTTCTCCTTATTAGGGATAGTGCCAGTTTTTAACCACATCATCCTTTGTTTAAAGGAAAAAAACCAAACAACGTTAATTGTATCAGACCCAGATGGAAAAAAACTTGATAAAGTTTAAAAAATGACAACAACAGAACTTGTATATTTGGCTGATTAAAATGTAAGTTATCATAACTGCTCTGTCCTCGTCTTGTGCGTGTGTAAATGAACACAAGTGTACAGGCTGCTGCTGAGATGCAAGGTGCAGTAGCCGTCTGGTGGTGTGGTGACTTCTGCATCTGCTCCTTTGCTGGTCTGTGTTGTTTGTGATGTGGAGTTTGGCTTGAGGTTCAGGAGCTCCATCAGCAGATGCAGCCTGAAGGCGAAAAGCTTTTCCTGCTGTCTCTGATGGACTGTCTTGCACAATCTGATTACCACAGTGGAGATAACGGTTACCCTCAGGCTGCTGTCAGACCTCGTCGCTGTGTCAGAAGGCCGGTCCCCGAACTGTCACCCCTGTCAGATGTCCTGTCTCACAGTGTAGGGCTGCTGAAGCAGGAGATGTTCTAACCCGCTGTGCCCCAGGAGGTCCAGGGTGTCCTGCTGTCAGCCTGTGCCGGGGACACCAGCGCTTCCCAGACTTGCTTACCAAAGGCTGGAGGAGATTCAGCCCCAGAGCTGAGATGAGAGCGCTCTCGGAGTCGCTAGCAGAGAGTTTACAGTCGTAGAGATGCAGGGTGACAGAACAAATCACATTTGTGTAATCCTCTCCGTGCCTGGCTGCAGGGGCTCCCGCTCATATATGAGGGTGTGCCAGGGTGGTGTGCTACGGGGAATGTCGCTGTGAGCTGCCTGCCCAAACCGTGGTGGGGAATGTGCTTTCCTGGTGCGGGAAGGCCGGGTCATCTCTGCACACGGGTGAAAGTGGAATCCTTAGGGCTGTTCCGCCAGCCTGTGCTTTTGTGCCCCAAAGCATGATTTGAGACGGGAAATATCTTCAGGGAGCTATGCGAGATGAGTGGTACCAGGAGAGGTGCTTTTGTTGTCAGCTCCAAGAGGGAAGAGCTGATCTGGTGGGGACAGAACTGACATGGAAAGTTTGGGGGGTCCTTGGAGTGCAGGGAGGCAGATGGAGCAGGGTGGTGGGAGGCAGCGGGCTGATGCCTGGGATGGAGCAGGGCAGGAGCCACAGGTAGAGGGGGAGAGGGATGGGGCTTGTTGACACGGGGTGAACACGCAGAAGTGGATGGAAAAATCTTTTCCCAGTAGAACACACCTCCAGCTAACTAATGGCTGGGCCAGAACCCAAATGTCACCGTCGCTCTTCTGCCAGCCAGCACTCCCTTCCCGGGCCATGGTCAACGTAAGGGCTGGTCTGCTTCGAGGGGCACCACCAGGATCGGGGTTTAACCCGAGCTGTCACAACGAGGTCTGATCCCCGGAGGAGTAACCACATTGCACTGCACAAGTTCCTTTTCCTTTTGGTGACAAACGTAGGATTTCCTCTGCAGAGACACTCATTTTAAGACACGGCAATGCTGGAGGAGTGGCTGGGCATCTTGCCTGCCCTAACACACCTGCCTGGGTACTGGTTCTTCTTCTGCCTTTGCCAAAGCCCTTACCAACCACTTCATCGTGATTTCATACCCTCTGAAACGTGTGACCCTGCCCGTTGTTTACCACAAGCAATTAAACCCTGCTCTGAAATGTAGAAAGATTTATCTGCTTTCTTACAGCTTCTTCAAAGGCTCCTCAGCACTCCTGGGACCAGCTTTGTCCTTTGTGAGATGGGACTGCTCGTAGCCGGAGTTAGAAATGAGGAAGGTCGAAGTTGGAGGTGCTCTGATCAAAATGACCTGGCAGCCTGTGATGACAGGCTGGAAAGCGGCAGGATTGGTTTGGCAGCCCAAGGTTTCCGAGCTGGCTCCCAGGGTGTGGAATTGCACACCTGACGGGACTTGACCGGCGTCCAGGAGGAGCTTGGTGCCTGGAGCAATGTGGGAAACCTGCGCTGCCATGCCACCTCCATCCTTGCCCCTACCTTTTCTCTAGTACCGATCCTGTTTTGAAATCGTGCTGAAACAGGGAACGGGGAGGTGACATTCCCTTTATCCCCACGGTCCTGATTCATCCTCAGATCTGGCAGCAGAACAGACCCATGGTGAGATGCGGCACAGCAGCCGTGATGTGCTCTAATCACACGTGTGTTTGCCTTGAACTTGTTTTAAAACAAGCAAAAAAAATAATCATCGGATTTATACAGGAAAATCCTTACTTTATTCTTGATTTCTTTAAGCGATGTATGACCAGCATCGGGTAGGATGGTAACAAAAATAGTAAAAAAAACCTGTTTTCTTTGAGAGCAGCCGCCAGGGCTGGCTGGCAGCCGAGGAAGCGTGCTGGTGGCACCGTGGCCGGCTCGCGTGGCACGGGGGCTCGCGGGGGAAAGCAGGCAGGCGCAGCGTAGCAGGGGTGGGCTGGCAGCCGGGACACCCTTCCTGGATAGCTCCTTCATTTGATCTTGAGATCCTTCAGCGCTGATTCCAGGCCCTAAAAATGAACCGGGAGGTCATTTGTCACCAGCTTTTTGTTTTCCAAGGCAACTAGAGGTAGTTGGGGAGTTGAAAGCTGGGGGGAAGCTGTCCCCTGGGGTGCTAACCCATCCCCATGGGGAAGAGATCCCAACTTCCACTGGTTTTGGCTCATTTTTCAAGCCAGGAGAGGGTGCTGGATCCCTGCACAAGGCTAGCATCAACCCCCGCTCTGATGGTGAGCTGTGAAAGTGCCACCCAGGGGTGTCCCCCACCCAACCCTGCATTAAACAAGATCCCACCCAGGACTGTGGGACCCCCGTGGGCAGGATGGGTCCCACCACCACAGCAAAGAGCTGCGCAGCAGCGGGATGAGGGATTGCAATTAAAGCTGTGGCTAACAAGGGTTCAACGCTGGATGCTCCCAGCCTGGAGGGACCGTGGCACCGTGGGGATGCCTTACCTTGACATCCCAGATGCTCATGCCGCCGTCCATCCCCGTGGTGCAGAACTGCGAGCAGTTGGCCTTCCCACCTGCCAGCACTGAGATCTGGCTGCGGAGCACAAAGAGACGCGGGGAGTCAGCCCCAGGTCCCTGCCGAGCCCTCAGGGCTTCCCGGTAGCCGGTGGGTGGGATTGGGGCTGGACCCCTTCGTCTCCCCCATCCACGTATAGGGATGCTCCGGGGCTGTCCCAGCTCCTGGAGTTGGACCTCGCTATCTCCTCCACCCATGTGCAGGGATGCTCTGGGGATACCCAGGGATGCTCCGAGGATGCTCTGGGGATGCTCCAGGCTGTCCCAGCTCCTTGGGCTGGACCCCCTCCATCTCCCCCACCCACATGCAGGGATGGCTCCAGGGATGCTCCAGGGCTGTCCTAGCTCCCAGGCCAGACAGCAACACTGCCAGGGGATGTTTGGGGACCAGCACCTCCACGCAGCCCCCAGGGTGACCCAGCCGAGCCTGTCCCTCCACCCACTCCCCCCCCCCCCCCCCCCAGTAAGCACCTGATACTGTTCTTGTGCAGGGTGTCCAGCGTGGCGTTGGCAGTGTCCGAGCTCGCTTTCTTGTCCAGGTTCTGGAAGCGCTCGCGGGCGGTGAGACCGCGCTGGGAGCTCTGCTTGGGGACATCCAGCTTCCCTCCGAAGGTCAGGGTGCCCTGGCTCTCCTCGTAGGTGAACAGCATCGGGTAGCAGTCGTGGCCCTGGGGAACCAAGTCACTCTGCTTAGCACCCTTTTGCCAGCTCCTGGCACGGCCCCGTGTCCCCAGCCCGGACTTACGGCGGCCACCAGGCTGTTTTCGGTGATGAAGGTGACGGCCAGGAGAGGCAGGGTCTCGGTGCACAGCGAGGCGACGCTGTGAGGGAGGGCAGGGTGTTAGCAGCGAGCCGAGCTTCAGCCTCTCCGCGCTGAGACTGGCACAGCTCGTAACACGGGTGGAAGCCACAAGACTACCAGGAGAGGCTGTGCCACCTCCTCCGTCCGTGTTTGCTTGGCCCAACCCAAACCCAGATGTCTCCATCCCTGGGTCAGTTTTGGGGTCAACCCCTCCCCGCCACGACAGTATGGCTGCCCCAGCCCCCCCACCCCAAGCCCCCTCCTCTCCCCAGCCCTGCTTACGCCATCTTCTTGTTGGCATCGGCGAGGCAGAGGGTGCTGTCGTGGCTCACCCAGGCTACACGGGCGCCGCTGGCCGAGAAGCAGATGCTGTGCACCCACCCGCAGCTGCTGCTCGACTCGAACATCAGCTCCCCGAAGGGCATCTTGGAGCCCCACGGCGTGGGGCTGGGTCGCTCCTCCACCTCCTTGATGTAGGCTGAGAAGATCCTGGGAGGGGAGAGCCTTGCCGTGTTGTCCCTTGACACAGCACCATCCCTGCCCCTTTGCGTGCCTCAGTTTCCCTGCCAGAGCCCGTGGGGTGCCCCGCTGCCTCTCATGCCCTGCTGGGTGCTGTAACGCTGGGATGGTCCCCAGGGCACCCCCCAGCCCTCCCCACATCTCCCCTTTACCCCGTCCTTGGCTTCCAGCAGCACCCAGAGGGGTGAAGTCTGCCCCATGGGCGAGCCAGGGTGCTGGGCTACCCCACACACCTCCGTGCTGTGCCAGGGTGGGACCCCAAACCGTCCTTGGGGCATCCCCCCACCTCAGGTCCTCCCAGTCATCCACCCCCGCTGCTCCTCACCGGCACTTGAAGTCGCAGGAGCCGGCGGCCAGGAGGACGTTGTTGGGGTGCCAGTCGAGGCTGAGCACCGTCGAGCGGATGGGCTTCTTGATGTGCTTGCAAACCCACCTGCGTGGAGAGCGGTTGGGATCGGTGGGGGAGCATCACCACCCCTGGGAACCACCCTGGGCTTTCAGGGGGGGGCTGGCTGAGGGTGGTCAGGGCTCCAAGTGCCCCAGGAGCTGCCCTGGGCCCCCATCCCGCAGTAGCAGCGTGGGCATGGGGAGTACCTGCCTCCGTCTCCCCATCTGTCTCCACCTCTTCCTCCAGCTCCTCTCTGCCTCACCTCCAACTCCTCTGGTCTCCTATCTCCCAGTCCATCCATCCATCTCATCCATCCATCCATCTCTTCCCCATCTCCCCTCCATCTCCCCCAGGACAGACCCAGCGAGGCCATGGCAGACCCTCACCAGTCGTTCTCCTGCTCAAAGTAGCAGATGGAGATGAGTCGGGAGCCGCTGCCCACCGCGAACTTGTTCTCCTTGGGGGACCACTTGACACAGCGGGCGGCCCGGTTGATCCGTAGGATGACCAGGGTGGGTTTCCAGACGTTACCCTTCAGCGTCCAGACATAGGCGTTGCGGTCGGTCCCGCACGTCACCAGCCGGTTGCTCTCAGGGGCCCAGTCAATGCCTGGAAGGCAGAGAGGGGTGATGGTGGCCCAGGGAGCCCTGGGGATGGAGGGCTGGAGGCCATTTGAAGGCAGAGCTGTTCTGCGTGGCCTCTGCTCCAGAATCCCTCTTTGCCCTACTCCTTCATGCATCCCAAACCATCCCACCTCATCCCTTCCCATCCCATCCCATCCCTCCCACCCCATCCCAACCCATCTCATCCCATCTCTTCATCCCTTCCCATCCATCCATCCATCCATCCACCCACCGCATTTGACCCCAACCCCATCCCATGCATCCCATCCCATCTCATCCCTCCCTACCCCATCCCTCTCCATCTCTCCCATCCCATCCCACCCCTGGGTGCCTTCTGACATACTGGATTCGGGCCAGGAGACATAGACACAACCTGTTCCCCCTCCTCTACCCGCTGCACAATCCCCATCCAGATGCTGCCGGTGCCACCGAGCGGGGCTGGGACCGGCTCTGGGGCAGGACCACGTCCCCATCCCCTCCGTCAGCCAGGACTCACCCGTCACCTGCCCGTTGTGCTCCTTCAGCTCGTGGACTTTGCTCCACTTGGCCCCATCCTTGCGGTAGATGTGGACCTCGTGGTTGTTGGGGCAGAGGGCGATCTCTGCGGGGCGAGAGCAGCAGGGGCAAAGCCCTCCCCTGGGTCATGGGCTCTGCTGGGAGGGGAGTGGGACCAGCCAGGGGTCACCTGCCCCTTCCAGTGTTCCATCTGCACAGTGGGGTCCCACCAAACCCCCCAGCCCCGGCCCCGTGCTGTCCCGAAGCTGGCCCTGCTCCTGCAAACTCCCCCAGACCCCACAGCCCAGTGTCATCCCTGGCCCAGCGAGTGGTCCCGTGGGTCTGGTGGGATGGAATGGGATGAGACAGGAAGCAATGGGATGAGATGGGATGGGATGACTGCGGGTGCTCAGCTCCCATCCAACCCCATCCTGCTCTGCCTGCCCAGCATGCCAGCCACAGCAGAGAAAGCCCTTTTTGTTCTCTCCCACATCCCCTCCGCTGTGGCCGGGAAATGCCATCGGCCGTGAATCACCCGGCTCTGCTCTCCTCTCCGTGCTTCGTCCGGCTGCCGTGGTGCCTCAGGGCTGGATGCTGTGCTGGCCCCCCCACCCACCCACACACACCAGGCTCTGCCCTGGCAGCAGGACCAGGGGGATGCAGGGGGGAAATACTTGCTGTCCCAGTCCCAAAATCTGTCTGTGGCAGGACCTGCTTCCCCAAACCCAGCCCCAACCCAGCTCTGCCCCATCTGGGGAGGAGGGGGGGGGGCATCGCCTGCTGCAGGGATGTTCAGCCAAGACAGTCGGTACTTTGGGCCACGCCTGGGGATTTTGGGATGGGGTACCCTGGCTGTACTTACGGGTCCGGTCCTTGTTCCAGGCATGGCAGCTGATGGGCTCCAGCAGGAAGCTGTGGTAAGCCATGGCTTGCGGGCTGGGGACAGGGCGAGACCCCCGTGGCCATCAGGACATGCTGCTTTGGCCACGGGGACAAGCACCCAGCAGGACCCCCAGCTCCCAGCCCCACCGAGGGTTCCCTCCCGCTGGGATCAGTCCCGTGTTGCAGCCCACCATGTCCCCCCTTCTGCCAGGGAAGGGTTTTCATGGAGGATTTCCAAGCTCAGAGACTGCTCAAGCTTGGGGGGGGGGGGGTGAGAGAGGGTCTGAGTTGAGCTGGAGGAGACGTTCCCCATGCTGCTGCCCTGTGGCTGGACACCCCACGCTGAGCATCCCATGGCTGGGTGCTAGATGGGTGCCCATGGCCAGATGTCCACAGCTGGGTGCCCCATGGCCAGGCACCTCACAGCTGGGTGCCCCATGGGTATCCCATCACCAGATGAGAAGCAGGGACCGCTTGGGGACTTCCAAACCACACCGTCATCCTGCCCCAGACAGCTAGAACTTGGTGGGCAGGAGCCAGCCGGGTACACAGGGAGCCCGGTGCCGGCGCTGCCAGCCCCAAGCGCATCCTGGGGGTCCTGCCATGGGCAGCATCTCCTCCCTCCAGCTGCTCCCACCAGCCCTGCAGGGCCCGATCCGCTTGCTTCTTCCCTAACTCTCATTTAGGAAGAGCCAAAGCCTCGTGGAGGCACATCCATCCCATCCCATGCCATCCCGTCCCATCCCAATCCATATGTGCTCAGCCCCAGCGAGCCAGTGACTAATCCCTTCCCCTGGCTGAGCTCCCACCGCTCCTGCCAGCACCCACCGACCGCTCCGGTCACCCACCGATGGCTCCGTGGGATGGAACAGCTTCCTGCAAGCCCCCTCCAGGGTGCCACAGGACCGGGATCAGCAGCACAGCCCCTTGGCCATCCGGCTGAGGTAACACACGGATTTAGGGAAACACCTCACCAGGGTGTGACGGATGGGGATTACTCACAGTTTGCCTCTCAGCTATTTTGAGAACTCCCTGAACGCTACCCGTTTTCTTTGGCAGCTAAAAAACGGTACGGGGGAAGGAAAAAAGTCCCTCCCAGCAAACCTCTGTCCGCAGGCTGTTGAAAAGAAAATCCATGGAGATGCACTGGGAGAAATCCCAACACCAATGCACGGCACAACCCCTGCCGTCACGTAACCCCCGGCCAAATCCCTGCCCAAACACCCGTCCCCGCCAGCCAAGGACGTGGGCATGGCTGAGCAGGCAGCTGCCAACCCCAGCCCCACCGATCCCACTGGAGTCTAGCACAGGGTGACCCACGGGAGGGTACAAAACCGCTGCCGCTCGGGCCACCACGCCGGGGAAATGAAGAAGCCGTCTCCCAGCCGCTGCAGTAAGAAGCGAGGGCTGCTCGGCTGTTCGAGCTCCGATCGCTCCCTGCAGCGGTTTACGTTTCATTTCCCCAACCGCCGGTTTATGACCAGTTCCCTGCTGACGCCCCGTGGGCTGAGCTGTGCTCCTGCCTGGAGTGGGGGGAAGCCGTGGGGTGATCCACGGAGAGCTCAGCAGCCCCTTTCCCAACCGGGAAGAGCATCGGAGGGGTCGTGGCTATCCCCCTGCTCGACAGGGATGCTCTCGAGGGAGGAAAAAGGGCATTTTCAGAAGGCCAGACAGGGCGGGATTGGGACCCGATGTAGCTCCGTTATCTCCCCCGGCCAGCCCCGAGCAGTTCGGAAACATCCTTGGAGGAGATAACCAAACCTTGGCAGGAGCCGAGCGCTGGGGGCTCCTCCCGGTCCCAAGGAGAAAGCCGCGTGCCAGAGGAGCTGGATTTTCGGTTTTGCCGAGCCTGACGGGGCGGCGGGAGGTGGGTTTGCACCCACCAGTGCAGGGACACGGTGGGGTCCCCCAGGACCCCCATGAGTAGCGTGGTCCTCCTGCACCACCGAGCCCCCAGCACCCACCCGTGGGAGCCCCTCTGCTCCCCACGGAGCCTGCAGGGTGTCACCCCTCCGTCCTCCCACCAGCCGGGTCGGGGACACCCACCCTCAGTCCCCGATGTTGGTGTGGGGTACCCCGAGAGCCAGCTTGGTCCTGGGGCGGGGGACGACGACACATCCCTGCCCCAGGGCAGATGGAGGGCAGCTCCCACCCTCCTCTTCCTTGCGCTGGGTAAAATCCGAGGCGGTTGATGCCCCGGGGAGGAGAGGCAGGCAGCTTGCAGGCAGCTCTGCCTGCACCAACCCCCATGGGACCCCCGCCGGGGGACCCTTTCCAACACCCCACAAGCTGCCGGGCCTCCGGCAAGAGAATAAAAACTCAAACTTGCTGCCAAAGCTGGAAAAACAAACAAATAAAAGAGCCCCAAACGCAGCGACAGCAGAACCAACAAGCGGCGAGGCGTCGCCTGCGCCCCCCTCGGACCCCAAAACAGCCCCGGCCGGGGGTTCCCTGCCTCCCCTCGAGGGGTGACGGCCACAGCCCCCCCCCATGGGACAAACCCGAGCTCCTCGTCGGGCTGGCAGAGCTGCCTCCCCGGCTCCTTACCTTGCTGGGCAGCGCAGGCAGGGCAAGCAGGGCTAGTTCATGGACTCTGGGCAGTCGACACGAACGGCAGCCCCGGAGCTGAGCGGTGGGAGCTGCTGGCTGCCCCGCCGAGGCCGTTCGACTTCCCTTTTCCTCTCCGAGAAATGCAACCACTTCCTTACGTGGGCGTTGGGGGAGCGCAAAGCAGCTCGGCGGCCGCCCTGCCCCTGCCTGCCTGTTTGCTTGCGAGCCAAGGCCTCTCCGCCATGGCCGCACGTGGACAAGCCACCAGTCCCGGGATGCTCCCGGCAACTCCCGCGGTCCGGTGGGATGCAGGCGACTCGTCCCGGGTACGCCAAGGGAAGGATGCAGCCGGGAGAGCTGAAAGGAAGGATTGTCCCAATCCTCTCCCTCCGGCAGCGGGAGGGTTGCTCACCCCCAGGTCTCCGACGTGTTTCGGAAGGGGATGGATGCGGCCCGGAGGTCCTGCTTGCCCGCAGCAGAGGATAGCTGCGGTGGGAGCCCACCCAGGGCGAGACGTGCGTCGGCATCGCCTCCCACAGCCGGGGAGATTCGCAGCTCGGCAGGACCCCACGGCGCCCGGATCCGGCCGCTGCTGCCGGTTCCTGCATCCCACTGAGCCCAGTGGGACCCAAGCCCAGGCCGGCTGCGGTCACAGCTCTGCTCACCCCAACACGCCATGTGTGTACCCCCACCTACCAGCCATGCACCCCTCTGGGTTTTTTCCCCCTGCTGCTTCAGAACAACTCATTTTTATCCTTTTCCCAGCTGGGCAGGGTAACTCCCAGGGACTCAGCTCCTGCTGGAAGTGCTGGGAAGGAGAGATGGGCTTCAGCTTCTCCCTCCCCTGCTGCGAGCCCGCTGCAGTCACGCGTGGAGGGATGCACTCACCCCTTCCCTCCCCAAGTAACGTTGCGGAATCGGGACAGCAGCGCGCCAGGGTCTCATACAGGGCCCCGACAGGGTTTTCAGCTGCAGGATGTGGATATGATAACCTCATATTTGTTGAGCTGCAGAATTAATCCCCGTGTGAGGGGTCAGCTGTAGATAAAGGCTCTGCAGGGTGGCACGGAGCAGGCAGCTCATCTCTCCCTTGGTCCTCAAGTTCATTAGCCACGCTTCCCTTCGCGATTGCGGCAGACACACACGGAGATACCGAGATGTACCCGGAGGCTGGTGGGTCTCTGTGGCTCTCATCAGGAGTGAATCCCCATGGAGGGACAAGTCCCTCTTGGAAGCAGCGAGCTGCCCTATCCTCCGGCAGCAGTTTGCCCATCGCAGCACCCAGCCTCGTCCCCAGCATCGCTGCTGCTCCAAACGCAGCAAGATGGATGCAGCTCCCACGCAGCTGAAAGCTGCGGCTTTTTGAAGTTTTTTCTGCTGCCTGCATGTTTTCTCTAGTCCTCCTTTGGCTACAAGCTGCTCTGCTTCTGCTCTTCACCAGGAGGGTTCAGGCTTTCCAGGTGTCCGACCACTGCCTCCAGCCCTGCACCAAGACCGGCAACTCTCATCCGTGTGGGCTGGGAGGACGCAGGCCAGGAGACCATCCCCCTGCTCATCCCTTCACATCGGATCCCTTCCAGGCAGGGATGTGAATGAACGGTAGGTCAGTTTAACTTCTGCAGTAGGAATTGGGGGATGTTATTAAGAGATGGGAGAGGAGAGCGTGTCCCCCCAGTGCTGCTTGCTGAGCAATTCCTTGCCTGCCATCGCGTTTCCTTGTCACTTCTGGTCTCGAGGCCGCTCCTGCTGCGGCTGCTGTCTGAGCCTGCACTAATGAGTGCAACGAGCTGCCTCTGCCAGGGACACACTGGTTTTGAGCACTGCTTTGGTTTCCACCAGGCTCGACAGCCCACGGGGGGAATAACTCAGTGCTGCAGAGGCCAGGGATGAAGGCTCAGCCCCGCTGGGTCTCTTGCCAGATCCACCTCGAGGTTTGGCTAAATCCTTTACCTGCTTTTGCCTCCGTTTTCTTAAGTGGAAAGATCTTCCTGCATCCACAGCAGCATGTCTTGTAATGTTCGGGGCCTCTGCAGAAAGGCTGTAGAGAAACCATGCTGGGGACACCAGAACGTTTTTTTTGCTGGGGTTTTCTTTGAGATGGGGCAGAGGGGATGGAAAGCAGCAGCGATTCCGCGGCTTCTTTCTATTTAGAGGCTGGGGAGTTTTTCAGGCAGGCCCCAGTGAACGGTCCCTGGCATCCCTGCTCACGTAGCGCCCCATTTCTTGCCCCTAAACAGTCTGTTAACTGGCGTGTAACGTCGAGCATACACAGCCAGCAGCTATCCTGTAATTAAGACTGCAACCACGAGCTTTATTGTGAACATCGCTTTCAAAGGCACCGTTAACCCAAGCACACGCAAGCACGTGCCAAGGCTGGTGCTGCGGTTAGCTAAATATGCTACTGAATTCTCACCCACGCTGGACACAGAGGACAGCGTTACAGACGGGGGAGGCGACCAAGGAAACGGTAGAGGTAAAACAGCCACCTACCTTCACTGCGGCTCAGACACCGGAGGCGGGATGGCAGCAGAACATCCTCTCGGAGCGGAGTGATGGCCTGGAAATCCAGACAGCCATCGTACCCCACCGTCAGATGGGGCACAAGGCAGAGAGCTCTCCTCGGCCCCTGCGCACGGGGTGGTTTTAAGTTGAATTATGTCTTGAGTGATGAGTGTTTATATTCCCCTTGCTCAGTCCTTTTCTATATAAGCATCTCCAATCTGTTTTTAATCTCAGACTTCTAGCATACATATTGCTCTCAGGCAGTAACCTAGGGCAGTTTCATCAAACCTCAGCCTGTTGGCTTTTTGGAGCAAATAGGCTCATTTTACCTTCTCCAGCTCTTTCACACAGAAAAAGAACAAGGCATAAACATTTAGAGACCCATTTTCTCCATTCTCTCATTAGATGATTTTTTTCCATCCTTCTATGTTATTTGGACCATAGATTTTAGATTATTTTTTTTTTTAATACTTTTTGGAAATAAACCACCACACTTTCAGAAGTGACTTCAAAACCAAAATCATTACTGTCTGTGAGATACATGCATCTAATAGTAAGTACGGAGATGGACAAAGCCAAACCCGTGCTCCCCTGCCCATCTGCCAAGGCTGGCAGGGCCACTTTGATCCAGAAGACACTTAACTCCTTTAGCATTGTATTCTAGCTGATAAACCCAACTCTACCACAAGTCATCGCACACATCAGGTCACTAGACTGCAAGAGTAGAGGTTAAATAGTCATTATTTTATGTTTAGAAGGGAGAGGAAATTGCAAAGCCACGCTTGGCTGCCGGGGGAGGAAGGTGGGAGACACAAGAAAACCTGAAGGAACTGGAAAAATAGTTCATTCTCTGCACGCAACCAACATCGCACCTGAAAATGATCCAGCTCTGTGATGGACACAGTTCACTTGCAGCAGAACAACAGCAGTTGTCAGCTTTGTGAGCTTATCTTCCACCCTCCCTTTTCAATCACTCAGAGCTGAGAAGCGAGCAGTGTATGAAGCAACTCTCGTTCCAGAGGAAGTGGTAAATTTAGTCACTGGGGTTTTTTTAAGACACTTCTGCATTTTCAACAGAAATGTCACAGTCTTAAACCTTGTAAAGCAATGCTGTGAGCCAGATAATCCTCTCCAGAGCACAGCCTGCCTCAAGCCTCAAGGCAGGAATACAGTTAAGAGTAACTAGACCATGTGAATAAAATAAGTTATGTGCAAATGCCTCCGTAAGCTACCGAGGCTCAGAACTGAACTTCAAAAGTTACAGTCACCTGGAGACAAAGGATCTGCACAGAAGCCAGACCACGCTGATACCTCTAAGTCTGCTTCATTTCTCCACCAGTCATTATAAACACAGAATTTTACAGGCTGAGCACTCAGCTCTAACACAACCTGCAGGCCCGTGTAGCTTCATGGACTTACAAAGTGATTTGCTTTTAATTTGTCCTCCTAAGATTTGGCTCAGCAGATTTTTGCCTCACTTTCCACATGCAGCCTTCCACCCCATATTCTAGGCACTGCGCTGTGAGAAGTCTTCGTACAAACCCTAAAAAGTAACTACAAATAATTCTGGTCATTCACCTTTGGAAACTATGAGCCACTAAATGGACGATAAAAAAGACATTTGGGTTAATTTGCTATTATTACGGGATTAAATGCTAGGCAGACAGAATTAAGAGTAGTAGGAGAAAATTATTCATCCTCCAAAATCATCACCTCAAGGGAACAATTCCCCTGAAAGAAGCCCAGCTGAATCTGCACATCCAGATCGTCAGAACTCCAGGTCTCCATCCATCAACTTTAAGAAACTTTCAGTTAAGATTAACTTTTCCTGTTTTAAGACCATAAAATATCAGTACAGGGTTTTCCCGCTCTCTCTCTCTCAGAGTTAATTCCCTTAACATCCCTTTTTTAATCACTGCTAATGCGCATCAAAACAAATAATCAGTTTTTCTTTTTTTTTTTATTATTATTATTATTTCTAGCAGACAATTTACATAAAATTCCCCTTTTAAGTTAGTGATTCACAACTTCCTGCAATAAACTACTTAAGGAGCAGCTTTGGTAAAGAATGGAATGAAACAACCAACCGAAAAAAAAAATAAAAAAAAGAACAATCACAGCTGATTTTGAAACCAACACAATTCACCAAATTTAGATTCAAAAGAAAATCTGTCAAGCTGTATTTTCTCAGTGTTTCCAAATATTCAACCTTCCTCCTCCCTTTTCGGACTCGTGCAGATGTAGGAGCTGCATTCTGTCAAGCAGTTTGTCCTGCTAGATCACGGAAATCCATCTTTACATGATTCGTAGACCTTGAATAGAGGACTCTAAGGTCTTGAAAGAGAGAAAATCTTAATCACAATCTGCTACAGTATCCTGTATCAAATAATTCGGTGTAAATGCTGATGCTAAGAAAAACAAGTAAAAACCCTGAATACCTGAGATTAGACTCCTATTCAAGAGCCTGAGATGACTATAGTCATTCATTTCAAACTCATGCAAATATAGACCAATGATTCCACGCCCTTCCCCTGAAACTGCATTAAAGCAGCTTGTATGTCACCTCAGTTTCTTATTTGGCTCCTGTCCCCACCAGAGCTTTCTGGCATCATAGAATACAGATAAACTATTCTTTTTCTAAAAGGCAGTGCACAGCTCTCAGCAGCTTGGGGAGGCCAGCAGAGACCTCTGTTGGACAGTCCTCAGCAAAGCAAGCACTTGCATTATTAAATCCTTTTATGGTTTTCAGTACAGTGCTTACTGCATTTTCTGTTTGAGGTAACTTCTTACTACTTTGGTAAGTTAACTATGAGAGGGCAGGACCACCTTCGGCAGAAAGACAGTGAGCTGAGTCCAAAGGGATGGGAGCAAGAAGACGTAGAGGGCTGTGTCGAACCAATGATTGTTCCAGCCCGATTGTGGCTGAGGTAGAGGTCAGAGAAGGAAACAATTAGTGGGATTCATTCCTACAGGGACATTAAGTGATTCCCTTAAAAAATTAAGTCTGGACTAGCACCATCTGCTAAGAAAAGTATATCTGCATTTACGCTGAATCTTGGATCTGTCTTCCTTATGGATTTCACTAACTGTCTTGAATATTCCAGTCTGGATTTCCTACTGCTAATAAAACCTGCATTAGGACTGAGCCCCAGAAGTTGATGCTAGAGATCAAAAAAATCCCACCACCGCACCCAGTTCACATAAACATGGTAGTAAAAGCATACCTTGAAATCCCAGATGGTCATTGCTCCATCAATGCCGGTGGTGCAGAATTTACGACAATCTCGTTTGTCTATCTCATAAATAGACACTTGGCTGAAAACAGAGAGTGGTAGCTGTAACACAGACACCCATTCCAGAGAGCCAAAAAGCTGGGAAATTTGGGTTGAATTCAACTCCTACTCTCTCAAAGGGAGACATGAGTATAGCGGAGCTTATGCTAGATTTTTGGTACAATGCTTCAGAAAAATAATCAAAGAAAAAGGATGTTGAAAGCTCTTTTATCACTTGGTGGCTGTAGCCTAAACATTTTCCTCGAATGAAGACAAATTGCTTCAGAAATGTTAGCATCCTCTGGGCTCACATACGTTTTTTAAATCCAAGGATATTTTACTCAATTAACCTGAATCAATCCTTTTGATGAATAAATACACATGGGAAAAAAACATCTGAAATAGGAAGCAGGTATGTGAATTCCTGTTTCAGGTGAATTTTGCCAACTACATTTTGCACACTGCTACAAACCTCTTGTGAACCATCTACATATTTGATAAGATAAACTGTGTTCACGTAACAGAACACGTTAAACATGAGCAAACAGCAGTAGCATGCATGCCATATTAATGATTAACTTTACCAGCTTCCATCTAAGTCCCAGAAATAGACAGCTGTTAGTGAAAGACTAAAATGAAAATGGGATACCAGCTAAACCCATTTGATGTGGTAAATTTCAGCTCTCGTAAGTTTGCAGCACATCCTGGGAAACCAAAGTGATGTGAAGAGCATTCCTTTCCCTAGTATTGGCAGCTAAGACACTCACGTTATACTGTTTTGGTGCAGTGTCTCCAGGGTAGTGTTACGATCTTCTGTAGTGGCTCTTTTATCCATGTTTCGGAAGCGTTCCATAGCAGAAATATTGCGCTGGATGCTCTGTTTTGGAATGTCTAGTTTGGAAACGAAGGTCAGCAAGCCACGGTCATCACAGTTAAAGAGCATCGGGCAGCAGTCATGGCCCTACAACCAGACATCATGAAAGCATGTCAGGAAACATAACCAACGTAATCACCGTTTCGTTTTTCTGCTGCTGTTAATTGCAGAAATGCAAATACTGACACTATGGAAGAGCTTGCTTATTACTAACTTTGTAACGTGTGGTGTTTCTCCCTCTTCAAAACACTACAACACTCTACAAGGAGAAAATAATAAGACACTTACAGCTGCCACCACACTGTTCTCAGAGACAAACGACACGCTCAGGAGTGGGAGGAACTCTGTTTTCAGCTGCGAAACCCTGAACACAAGAACATTTGTTAGAGGACTTCACTGAAACCTCTCATCTTTTGCTCCTACAAAAAATAGAGACCGTTCCCACACAAGGATTATTGGAAAAGACGTCAGTGTAGCTCAGTTGTCCTGAGGTGACACCAGAAGGTTGTAATTTGTAGTAAAAAGTTTTAACCTAATGAAAGTGTCCTGGAAGGTCTATAACAAACACAAAGTATTCCAGGTGAGAGGCTGAAGTTATCTAGTATTTTGTGTAAACAGTGGCAAAAGTTTAAAAAATACCCTCAAAAAAGGTTCAAACTGATGAAGCCATTAATTTCATTTGCATGTAAAAAACACTTAACATCAAGTTTTAGTGCTTGGCATCATCTTTTCAGGAGGAAAAAGCCTGTATGGTAAATTAAGTCAACTTCTGTGATTTTTTTAACAAATGAGAAAAGAATTCTAGAACGCTTTATACTTAATGATGTCCCCAGCCAGGTACTTATACAGCTGTAGCCATCAGAACCATAATTCAAAATGAAGCACAGCAATGTCTGGCTGATCCACTAGAGATCTCTGCTATCGAAACATATGGGGAATCTCTTCCTTCTTGCTTAGAAGGCCACGGACGCTGAAAAGGTATTCAGATCAAGATGAAGAGCAGGAGGGATTCTTAATAAAATATTTTTTTGGACTGGAAGGTGTAAGTTGAAATCTTGCAGTAACAGTGTCTTAAGGACAGTGGTTGGAATTAACAGTTCATGAAATGAACAACTTACTTTCCAGATCCTCTTTGGGGATAGGGTCTTAGTAGTTATGGACTGAGCATGTTTCTGGATTCTCATGAATACATTTACAAGGAAATATTGTTTCCCCAATCACTAGAGTGGACTGTATTTTTTTTTTCCAATGCTTTTTTTCCCTGCCAGAGTAAATTCACTATAACGTCAATGAAGAATTCTTGTAAGAAATTTAAATTGTATAATCTAAAATTCTAAGAATCTACCTTATTTATATAGGCCTCAAAGAGACTCCAGGAATCTACAGTAAAATTGTCAAAACTGGAAACAGCAGTCCCAGCTCTCGTTGTTACAAGCGCAATATTCCACATACTGCTTCCTTCTATGTCAAACAGCTAGTGACTAACAGAAAGAGCATACTTACATCATATTTTTTGAGGCATCAGCAACTGACACAGTACTATCATGACTGACCCAGGCTAGGCGGTTACCACTGGCAGAAAAACTGACACTGTGCACCCATCCGCCACTTCCAGCACCCCCAAATTCTGACATCAGCTGCCCAAATGGCATTTTGGAGCCCCATGGTGTACTGGCTGGTTTTTCATCCACTTCCTTAATGTAAGCAGAAAACACCCTGCAAATAAAAGATTTCAGCATGAACAAAGACAGAAAAAACCTCCTGGGAGCTGCATATACATTTCACATTGGAAGCTCATAGCTGCACTCTAATAAACCCTGCCTGCCCCCAAACTATGGTATCTTTAAACAAGAAGCCACCAGTGGCTTGGAAGCTTCAGTATACACAGAGAAAGCAATAGTACAAAGGGTGTGTGTAATGCATATAGGTTTCCCATAAATGCCATTCCTGTATCTCTCTCCTTTTTTTTCCAGAAGATGGCACAAAAACATACACTGCCATTGCATTATCCACTGTGCTAAGACTTCCCTTTCATCCTTTTGCGGTGCTAATAACTCTGAGAGTTGATTCTTCAGTTAGAGAAAAACGGTGAATTGCACTGTATAATCAGAAGCTAATACAAACACCTACAAAATTACCCACTTTTTAAGAACATTCACTTTTTAGCAGGATTTCAAAGAAAGAAAACTGATGTTCAAATGCCAGCAAAGGGGCTCTGAGCCACCTTATTCTGGCTCGTTACTGAAAGAATGTCTTGAAAACTTGAAATACCACAATGTTTTTACAGGGTTTTTTTTCCCCAGTACTACAATTTTCAAGATATGTTTAAATAGAAAGACTCCCCCTTTCATCAAATTCCTTCTGCATGATTCAGACATGCCACAATATGGTGTTCTTGACTGTTACCATGGTAGTTACTGGGACGTCACAAACATAGGATTAGAGTCCATTGCACAGGAGGAGCAAGTGAGCTACGCCATACTACTACCAGAGAAACATTTCAGTATAAACGAAAACCCGTGATCAAATATTCATGTTTGCAGTCAAACATAAAAAGGAATTATTCTACAGCGAGTTTAAGGAAATGTTGCCCCCCCTCCCTGTTTTTTAAATCTTTTACATGTATGGGGTATGCACTTCAAAAGGTACCTATATTCAGCTTATTCAAATAAAGCTGATCATTTGGAACAAGAAGGGTTTAACTTCAGCTATATTAGGTACAGATTTTCAGAGAATTAAGTATGAATTTGTATTCGGCTCTATCAGTTTAAATATAATCTAACGATAATCCTTCAACAAACTTAATTGTATAGAGACATCTAAAAGGACAGTTCTCTTAATGTATGGAAATAGGACAAGATGTTTAAAGCAACAGCCTTTGACACAAGGCAGAAAAATCATTCCTAAGTACTGAAAGACCTTCAAGATAACTCTTAGTTAAAAAAAAAAAAAAAAAAGTCTTTTCCCTTACTAAAGTCTATCTCTCTTTTAAAACCAAAATCATCTCAGCTTGAAGGCCTCAGCCTTCAAAGAACATTGGGAAATGACTTTCATTCCCACAGCAACATTGTTCCAGCCAGAATGTAAAATTCACACCTATGCGGTACTGTTAGCTATATATATATATATATTTCTAAAGACAAACGTAAGAGGAGCTCATCTAGGCCAGCCACCAAAAAAACTCTGCTGAATACCTATCAACTTGGAGCCTCTTCTGCCCTCTTTTTCCAAAATGTCTCCCACTTAGCTGCTTATTAGTTGGCAGCAGCTCTGGCAGATCCATTTCATACTTTTCTTCAGAACCACCTATCAGAATAGATGCATACTTCAGGCCCAGATATCTATTATCTTTAATTTGTAACTGAACGTTCCCTAGAACTGGAATTATAGAGATCTGCACTCATCATTTACCAAAGAGAATATTCTTTCATGGTTTTGGGGAAGAAATAGAAACATAAACCCAGTACCAATCTCCACTACTTTTCCCTTCTTAAATGTTTCCATATGGAGATTTCTATGATAAAAACAGTAAAATTATTAAATGATTCATACTAAAGTACAATGTTAAGGAAGAGCAGAAAGTTTCCCAAATGTTTTAAACTAAGATCTGGGTTTTTTTTTCAAAATACACCACATTTTCAGAGAAATAAGATGCAGGACAGAATGAGTTTTCTGATGGGAAACAAAAGACTAAGCAAGTCATCTAGAGCATGCTCCTAGGAAATTGACTGAACTACACCTTGACATTCTTAAAAACAAACAACCAAAACAAACAACCACCCCCCCAAAAAAAAACCAACAAAACCACACTGAACAGAAAATGATGCAAATCTAACTCCTCAGCCAAAACAGGAAAGAGGAGATCATCAGGAATGCAATGTACATAACAAGCACCAAAGCCTGGAGACAAAAGAGCTCAAGTCCAAAGTAACAGAGAGAGAGAGAGAGAGAAATATATCTACAAATATATCAGCTGACCTAATGTCAAAGTCCCAAGATGCTTTACGAACACGCATGAAAAAGCTTCCACACGTGAAAAGCAATTGCTTCTGGAAGATGAATGAGTATGTTTTACAACACATTTTTTTTGTGAAAAGAAGTATGTATAGTTTAATTAAAACCGGAGCTAAGGCAGAAAAGGGACACAACTCTCCTCTTCCTCCCAGCTTCCATTTAACATCTCTCCTTACATAAAAAGGTATCAAAGGATAGAATTTAGATGCATGGGTTTCATTCTGAAATAAGGAATGTAATAATTGGTCCCACCTCCCCCTCCCACTCCTTCTTAGTAATTTTTAGTACACACTTTGAAGCTTAAAAATTGCCCTATTACATAAAGAATTTAAGGAAAGAGGCTTTCATTATTATTCAAGGTACAAGTGATTAAGTAAAATATGAATTAAAGCCAACCACTCTGCAGACAGCTCCCCATGCAGACTTCATTGCAGTGACCCCAATCACTCAGCACACAGCAACTTGCAGGACCTATCCCTCATGCTGCAATTTCATAACCAGTTTGAAAGACTACCCCATCCATCTCAGATGCCGATCTGATTTTACCAGCCTTTTTCTTATTGTTCTTCAAAATGTTATGCTGAGTTTCAGGAGGATCAATTCCTTGACCCTGCTCACCACAGGGCTGCAAGAACATTAAGGCTAGGATAGGCAAAGGGGAAAGAACAAGTGACTCATGAAAGAAAAAGGTGAGATACCTCCTTGGGAAGCGCCAAGTTACCCTGATTTTGGAACTGCAGCATTAGGATATTGGTTTTTAAACTCTAAGTAACAGTGATGTTGTTCTACAAGATAGCACCTGTTAGTCTAATTTCAGCCGGAAAACTAGATCTCGTCGCTGAGTGCCGAGTAGTAGTACTTCCATGTACTCCTAGTAAAGAAACCCACCAGCGCATTAAATTCAGGCGTGTCCCTCAACAGATAAATGTTAGTAGTCCAAAGTCAGCATGCAGCAGCACCAAAGCCAAAGTCTCTTAAGCTGGATATTTTATTTTGGTAACAACAACAGTATGCAATGAGCCATCTTCTATTCTAATAGCAAATGCATGATCAACATGCTCATGCTACTGACTAACTTGAACCAGTAATCCAAATTGATTTACAGATGCTTTATTTTCTCTCACCTGCACTTGAAGTCACAGGATCCTGCAGCCAGCAAAACATTGTTGGGGTGCCAGTCCAGGCTAAGGACAGTGGAACGAATGGGCTTCTTAATGTGTTTGCTCACCCACCTAAATAAAAAAATTAAAAAAAATAAAAAAGAGAGAGAGAGAAAATTTATATGAAAATATTTTACCAGATTCCCCCAAATCCATGAAGTACTCCTCAAAAAGATCACCCCTTGCCAATGACTAAACACATCAGTTTTGCAAAACACACACTACGTCCAAATCTTTCATATTCCCTTGTACAGTCTGTGAACTTTATATGGTTATCTTCATTAAAATTCTAAATACTATGAAGAAACTCCTGTTAAATATGTATCTCTTCACCTGAGTCCTATTCCCCTTCTAACTAATTTTTATAATGCATCAGATGGAACTCCTTAATGTGAATTTTGCACAGTAATTGCCTGGTCCCTTACATCCTATGAATAAGAGCTCAACTTTGACTGTGATATTGAGCTAAGCAGCACTATTTTCTTAGATCACTAAGTACAAGTCCTCTCCAACTCCTTCTAATGAGCTTTACAGTCCTCTCTCTTGCCTATTGACTTTTCTACTGTTTAATAATACAGTAACTATAAAACACAACAAGTAAATGGGTCAACTGCCAATTATATGACCAGTGTATACATCTCAATTATTTGAAGTACAGCGAAAAGTGGTCCTGATGTCAAATGCATCAATATTAGCCTAAATATGTCTCAGCAGATTTAGTTTGTTTGAACTATTTACAAAATAGTAATGAAATCTGTTATTCACTTGATGGCCTTTGGGATGATGGTGCTTTTTCTGTGAATTTACTTCCATCAGGCACAAGCAGTTTCAAGGATCGCATTAAATTATTTGTCTTCAACATATGGGGGTTTGATTCTTCTGCAGACAAGTGAGGCGGAGAAAAAGTTAATAACTGAGTATGTTGGAAGGCATAAAAGTCCAAAACGATCTTTAAAATGTATTTTGCAGATGGTCTCATTGTTTACCATCTCCACATGGAAGACTGAATACAGAACAGCAGGCACAGACACCTGTATTTTTATGCATGTTTATGCAACCCAAAATAATAGATATTCAACATACTGATTTCACCTACAGATGATGGTAAATGTAGCTCCAACACATAGCTACAAACATAGATCCATTTAAGATCAGAAGCACTACATTTAGATGCCAAATGGAAAAAAATGTTAATGGAGGAAACATCTATGATAGTCCTGTCTGAAATCTATAAACTGTGATAAAAATATATGACAGAATATAGAACAGGTAGATGACAAGCTCAAACATCTTCTAATCGACCACCCTGGAGATAAGTGACAGACTTGAATTCTTTAATGACAAGAAATGGCCCAAAATGATCTATACAGAAGAAAGACTCAAGTCAAGGTTTCTTCATTCATTCTGGAAGAAGGTGGGGGGAGAAAACATTTCTCTTATTTCAACCATACAGTTGTGCTAAAGAAATTTTTACTCTGCAGAAATTCTTGCACTTTTAGAAAAGCAACATATGTTTGTGGCAGTCAGCTGGAACACATCCACACCAACACGTATAACCTGAAAATAGGCTAAGTCCAAGGCCTTTAGGTGCTACACCAGAGTAAAGATGTAAAAGAGGGAATCCTCTCCCTAAGATGTAAAAAGTCCATGAAGGAACTGATAAGGCCTATCCCTCTTACACTTCCTGAAGATTTTAGGAATTAAGAAAACAGTAACCTAGTTACCACCTAAAATCCAGGCTTTAGCTTTCCCATGCAGACATTAAAGGTATAAATGGAAATTAAACTTAAACAGCTCACCAGTCATTTTCAGATTCAAAGTAGCACACAGATATAAGTCGAGCTCCACTTCCCACAGCAAATTTATTCTCCAAGGGAGACCATTTTACAAAGGTGGCTGCACGATTAATCCTCAGGATCACAAGGGTTGGTTTCCACACGCCGTCTTTCTGACTCCAGACATAGGCATTACGGTCTGCACCACAAGTTACAATGCGATCGCTTTTGGGAGCCCAGTCAATACCTACAATTTAGAGTTCACATTAATAAACTTTTCCCTTTACATACTGTTTGCTTTACAGTAAGCCAGAACAAAGACAATCTCACAGCCTTCTACCACAGAGACAGCCATTAATGTTTTGTTAGTATTCCCCCTGTTAACTTATTCTCCAGGCACCATTTTAAACTGTTAGGGATATCAGTTTGTCCCTCTAGCTTTCATCAAAATTGCAGATCCCAAATTTCCAGGTTCCACAGAGAATTTGCCCGCTAAGGAAGCCCGCTCTGAGGGCTGGCCAACAGGTGGAGCTCTGCAGACTGGCTAAGGCCTGTCCACCCGCAGGCTGCAAACCACTGACTTCTGCAAGAGACCCATTTCAACAGCTGAAACCCAGCAATTCTTAAACTATGCACAAACCTCTAACATAGTTGTCTGCTTGCTGCCAGACCGCAGTCATGATCTAAAAGTTTAGATAGCAGGGGGATTTTTTTGGGTTAGAAGTTATCAATCTTTATGTACTTACTGACAGAATCCTGACATTTTTTCCATGCCTATTAAAGCAGTGCCATGAGAAACATTTACCAAGCAAAAAATAACAAATTCAAAGAATAAAATGAAGCCTTTGATAAGTCTGCCATTGCTTCTTTCCCCTCCTATGTAATGAGGGATGCTCTTAACTGGAAAGTCTTACAGCAACATTATTTTTCATCTTTTCCTTAGCATCCTTCTCGAGATGCAGAGTACAATCCTGAACTCTCTTGCCACAAAATTATATTTCAATGGTTTTCCACAACTGCATTCGGTATTAAAAACATTCCTTAAGCGCACAAACTGAAAAAAAGGATAAAAGATATGGAAATAATTTGTACTAATTTAACCATATTATTTATATATGGTCTACTTCAAAATAGGCTTATGCTTAAAAAGTTCCATTTTAAAGAGGCTGGTAGTCTGAAACCATAGTTACACCAGCCAATCTAGCACTGCTTTTGAAAGGGTGGACCACCCTGCCTCTCTACTTCTATTGCCCACCACCTCCCTTACACCAGCACTGGTGTTCTTCTGACCCATGGCAAGTTCAGCTTTTTAGCTCAGGAGAAAACTATGCCAGCAAAAAAAGTGAATAATGCTCTTGCTGTAAGTGAACAGAAGCAGCTCACCACAAATCTCTGAATCAAGACACAGAAGGCAAGACAAGAGACCTTGGGCAGCAGCTGAATCACTCCCATCAGAGGCAACAAGTGGTTTGATCAGTCCATCTCCCGTGTCTAACCACCGTTTAAGTCTACTCTTTACAATCACCACAGCGTTTAGCATTCCAAAGGTATATGCGATGCAGGAAAGCAGGGAGAGCTGTTTTCCCAAGTCATGAATATTTGGCTTCTAACACTAACAGGTACAAGTAAAATGCAGAGAAATGTCTTTGGGGAACAGCATGTCATTTGTAAATTCAGCCCAAGTGACTCCTCACAAAAGAGCACGTACAGTTGTGCTCTTTGACAACAACAATCAGATAAATTGAATAAAGTTCCGGTAAAGCTCTGTTGGGCAGATACTTCTGCCCATTAGCGAGTTGAGAACAGAATAAAGGATATTGATGTTTTGGGCAAGTGCTTGTATTAATTACTTTCATTTCCTTAGAGAATAAAGCCCTTATTAAAATATCACCATGAAAAAAAATAGTAATATAAAAGACTAACACAGGACAATCATATTTTAAAAATAACACCTTGTGACTCATTGTGGCAGCTCTTCTTACATTTTCATTGTGCATACAGATACTGCAGTAAAATGTGCTCACTGATGGTACGTCATAAGTCCGCGACTGACCACTTCAAGTCTTTATACAGTCCCTAAAAAAGGGTATTTATTGCTGTTGGAAACCACAAACCAATGCAACAGTTGTACACTTGATGAAGTTTTAACACTAGCACTTGAAAGGGAGCAGTATGTATCACCAGGAGAGTTTGAGACACAACAAGACTGAAAATTTATTCTTATTATGTCGTTACAGATGAAAAATAACCAACAGATAAGAAAGAAAGGCTGAGTAACTCTACCAAAACGTCTGGAAATGAAATAGGGCTTTCCTTCCTAACATTCATTGCATGAAGTCCAGAAAAATACTGCAAAGCTCTCCGTAAGTGGGCATGCCAACCTATAAAAAGATCTATTTACTCAACACTTGCAGATTTCCTATTCAGATTCTCAAGTGGGGAAAACAGGGGGCGGACAAACTTCATGTCTGGCACAGCACAATCTTCTCTTACCTGTAATGTGTCCATTGTGTTCCTTTAGCTCATGAGCCTTTACCCACTGGTTCCCACTCTTCTTGTAGATGTGGACTTCATGATTATTAGGGCTAATGGCAATCTCTTGAAGAAGAAATAAAACAATCCAATAGTACAGAAGGCTTTTTAATACCAAATGCTTTACTTGGAAAGACTTTCCAATCTAAAATCCGTATTCTCAAATTTCAGAGCATTACATGGGTTTTGTAAACAAAGGGCCAACATCCCTGCATAATCTCAAATAATTATGGTCATAACATGGTCGTGAGTATACTGCACAGAAAGACAATATGTTTGGAACATAACAGTCCACGTTATAGTGGAAAGCTAGGCTATTAAAAGAAAGAGCTGGTTTGGGGTATGGAAATAGAGGGTCATAGAGGGTAAGGGCCAGGTCATTCTCACGAGGTGCAGACCAAGAAGCAAAGCTTTCTGGAACACTAGCAAGACTAGATTTGCGCATATGCCAGAGTTCCAGTAATGGGTTTAGAATAGCTCAGATTTAGAAGACGTGTGCTTTTTGCATCAGAAGTGGGACGTTTAACATGTGGCACTATGTATTTGACCATACCTTGACCAAATGTGATCCAGAACATTACACAAGATCACAAATTGGCAGCAAAGAGAAAATAGCAATTGAAAAAAAAATTAAAAATTAAAACTAATGTATTACTTACGAGTACGGTCTCTGTTCCATGCATGGCAGGTGATTGGCTCTAGTAAAAACTGATGTAGAGACATTCCGAGTTAAAGATATTCCTATGTTGTAAAAATTGAAAAAGCTGAAAGGTGTAAAATTGAAAACAAAACACTTCAAAATTAGATAATTATTAAAACAAAATCAGCCTTCAACCTTTACCAAGGTTGTTTCAGTCCAGTATTACAATTTACTTACAGAAGATCACAATTTACTCAGTAAATAAGTTAAGGCCACTAAAGAGCTGCCTTTGCCGTAAAGCCTGATATGTTCAGCAGGCTGATGAATTTTAATTGTCTTGCTTACTATAGCTGATTGCAATTGCCCTAAAAGCCATATATGCATGCTTCTTAGTACATCCTCACAGGCAAGACAGCAGGTTCTTAGGAAATCTAACAAACCTAATAGTTTTACTATAGAAATAGAATAATTGAAAAAAAAAATTCTAGGAGCATATCTCAGTGAACTGATTCAAAATCCCGAGAACTATCAAGGCTCACAGGCAGCACTACAATAAAATCTTTTTCTTTTTTTTTTTATATATATATATCAGGGGGTTAAATTGGTGTGTCCAGAACATTTATATGTAACTGTAATCTGCTGATGGATTATTTGATAAACCCATTTATATGTATCCTAGGGAAAAATTATTAAGATTAGTAATTGACTAATTATTAATTTCTTCAAATCAATTCTAGCACTAAACAGTTTTACAGCTAGGCTTTTTCCCCCATGAGATTCAAACACTAAAAGAACAAGCTGAATCATTCTAGTTTGTAAATATTTTGTTTAAAAAAAGCTAGAGACCTAGTTTTTTCTTTAACTTATGACTGCTACAAGAGACAGTGCTGAACACCTGTAACTGGAGGCGCACCGACCTGCAAATACAAAGTTGTTTAAAATCTATCATATTCTATGTCCTGCATTAACCAAGGGCAGCATAAATGGACGGAAGGTAACATCGTAAAAACCCCAGGTCACCTGCAATAATTAAAATGTGCAAAATTCAATACATACAACTTGGATTTGTCAATTCCTGCCATATATTCCACTCATTTTCATAGCAATTTAACCTTGGCTGATGGATCAAAGTCTTTTTACCCCTACATATACATCTAAAAAGAAATACCTCTGTGATGTCATTCCAAGACATCCACACCCATTATAGCCTGAAATTACAACATACCCAAGTATGGCCATGTTAGCAGAGGGTGGAGACTTCAGGACAAGGTAGGAATTTGGAAGCAAACAGGAAATGAATGGCAGTCCAACAGAAACTCAGGAGTGAATGAAAGATGAGTATGTTCTTACAGAGCTTAGCCATTACTATCACACCACCAGTTTAACAAATGTGCTGAACGCGCTGAGTCTTGGAGCAGAGATGATACAGTACTTTGCCAATCCAAATAACTGGAGAGACTTTTTCTTTTCTCCTTTTTTTTTTTTTTAAAGAAATCAAGCACTGCTATTTTAAAGAAATACAACTTACAGATACATTTCAAATGTACTTCAAATATAACTATACAAGCTTTAAATCCAGGTCATAATTTTAACCAGCATGATTTTCATGTTTTTTCTAATAATCATATTCTAGCAATCAAATGAAGCTATTAAATATATGCAGTCCTAAGCAAAAGAATTCATTATTTTTTATTAATGTGAAAAGGTTGACATAATCCAAGTTACCTTTGACCTTGGACAGCCATGATTTGAGATTCCATGTGTTAATATAAGCAAAACACAACTGCAAATTGCTTTTTCCACGATCTTGCTTTAGTACTTGCCAACATTCAGTAGCCGTACATTTCCATATACAGGAAAAGTTGCAGAGCTGTTCTACCAACAAGGAATGCTCAGCCTTTTCCACTCTTTCCGAAATAAAATGTAAAAATATCCAATCTCCCCCTCCCCAAGGAACGCAGCTATTTTGAAACACTTGCTAATACAACCCTGGTATTTTCTTCACAGATTGGCACTACATAAAAACAATATGGTCCCATCCTAACTTCTGGTTCAGAGATTTTTACTAACCTACATGCTGTTCCCAAAGAAATCCTAGGCAAGCAACATGATCCATTCCTTCCCACTGGTTGAGTTTCTTGAGCACCGTAACTTGGAGCAAGCGACTGTTTTCCATTTTGGTTTGGTAACAAACTCAAAAAACAACAGTGATGATAATCTTAAAAAGTACTGCTATTTCTGTCATCTGATAGTTGCAGTGCTATTTTCTTCAGAAAGATAAATCTCAATGAAGTCTTCCAGTTATATCTATTCCTTACCAATACACAGACAAAATCAAACTCACATTTCACTGGAGAAAATGGAACTGGCTCTACGATTCCTGATATAATTCATATGTAGTAAACCCCTCAATGCCCTCTTTTCAGCCAGCCTCAGAATCTCACACAGGGAAGATACTGTTATGATAACTCTGTTAGTCAAGTACTTAACGCAGCTATCCCTGATCTTTTTCAAATGCAAAGTAACTGTCCTTGAGTTTCAATAAAATTTAAAACAAAAAAAAAGGGGGAGGGGGGGGGAGGAAATCTTGCACCTTTGTACAGCAGGAGTTCTTTCAGCGTGTAGACTGAAAAGATCAAGGCTGGGAAGCACAGGACTCGGCTGCTGTCATCTCTCAATGGGGTGAGAAATATGTGGTGTAAGACCACCCCTGGACAAGCAACTAGCAAGGATGCAGACTCATAAGTGGAGACAGCATGTGCGTAAGAAACAGAAAGGGATCTTTCTCATCCTTGCCTATTTTCAGAGCACCTACATTACTTCCAAACATCTGGAAGAGAAGCGCCTATAATTAAGGACTGCCTCCTACTACTGTCACTCCCTCCCAAGTCACTCAGCGCAGCTCTCCCAAGAGAGTGACTCCTCACAGACAAGCCTACTGACACAGGACACCATTACCATTATAAAGCCGACCGGTTTGGGATGGATTGCGGGCTGCGGCCCTGCCCCGCGCTGATAACACAGGTGCACAGCGCTGCTGCGGAGGCCACGGTGGGGCAGGAGGCAGGGCTGGAGGGGGCCCGGCCCGGCCCGGCCGCTCCCTCCCCGGCCCCATCCGTGTGTGTGTGTCCCCCCACAACCCGGGCGGCCCCCTCCCTTCAGGGCGAAGGGGCTGAGGAGACCCCCACCGCCTCACCCTCGGAAAGATCCCCTCCCCAGCCCCCCCCCGCCCAGCGGCAGGGCAGGGCACGGCCCCCCACCCCCGGGCAGGCCGGGGCTGAGGTGACTCCCCGCCATCCCCTCAGCACCGGCGGGCCTGCAGGCTCCCCCCACCCCCCACCCCCCCAATCTCTCTCAGGGCGGAGGCAGGCCGGCCCGGCGGTACCGCCAACAGCCACCCCCAGCACGGGGAACTCACCTGAGGCGAGGGGAGCGGAGCGGGACTCGCGGACTCTGGTCAGTCAACGCGACTCCGCTCCGGTCGGCGGGAGAGGGAGCGGCCGGCGGCGGAGGCCGTTGGGGGGGAGGGGGGGGGGGGAACCCGGCACTGACAAGGGAGCCAGGAAACGCGCTCTGCGCCTGCGCGCCGGCCGCCGGCCGCCCCGCGGGCTGCGCCTGCGCCGCCGCCGCGCTGCAGGGGCGGGGGAAGCCGGGGCGCGCCGGGGAGTCGCTCTGCGCCTGCGCGGCGTGGAGGGCGGGGCGGGCGGGCGCCGTGCCCGCGGCTCACACAAAGGCGGCGGGAGCGTGCGCTGGGGGGAGTGCGCATGCGCAGTAGAGGTGTCCTTCCCCCTGTCCCCCCGACTGAGGGGAAGGGAGACGGTGTTATCCCTGGGGCTTTGTAGCCCTGTGAGGTGAAGGAGGCTATGGCTGCTTCTGTTGGAAGGGGCAGGAGCTAGATGTCTGTGGGCTCTCTGGTGTTTCGGGAGGCCCGAAGTGCTGCTGGAGGGGCTGGTTTGTGTGAGGTCTCCTGAGGTGGGGGTTGGCAGGGGGAGAGCTGTGGGCTTGGGGAGGGGGTTGTGAGGAGTTGAGGGGAGATGGTTTGGGCTTCTTCAGTGTCAGTTGGTTTACAGAGACTTGGGGAGCTACCACGCTAGGAGAATTTTGTGACCTGCCTTTTGGAGGCTGAAGGATGGAAGGAAGGCGCTCTCCATGGCAGAGGATAACAATGCTATATCTAACTCATTCAGATGCTGTAGGACCTTCTCTCCTATCTGGCTGGGATATAGAATGAAGTGCATTTGTAGTACTTTGCCCTACTCTTAATCCCCTTGAGGAGCTGCTGCTGTTAGGGGTTTCACGGTTTGGCTCCTGTAAAACTTTAAACTCCATTGCCTGTGAGGTTTTGTGAGCTCAAGTACAACAACAACACAACAACAAAAAAAGGCAAGTCTGGGGGGAATGAGGAGAGATTATTGACTCCCAGATATACTGAGGAGCAATAGAGTAGTGAGTTTAATTTTGAGTCTGAGAGAAAATAAACAATTTATAAGCCTCTAGAAGGAAACAAGAAGGTGAATGCTAGCCAGTATGGCTCTGCTGTGAATGAATTGAGCCAATCTAATTTCCTTTTCTGGCAGCATAACAACGCTTGCAGATAAGGGAGAAGCAGTATACGTCATATATCTTGATTTTTTAGTAGAGCTTCTGATACTGGCTTGTAGGATATTCTAATAATAAACTGGGAAACCAGTCTAGATGATACTGCTCTAAGGGAGTTGCAAAACTGGTTGAGGAAAAATGTGCTTGATATCAGTGCTTGTACAGGGAATTACCCTGGGTCCATTACTCATCCATGATGAAATAAAGAATGTAATTACTGCATTTGAAGATGAGATCAAGTTTGAAGGCAGAATAAACACAGTCATAGAACTAAGATTCAGAATGGGAGCTCTATGGAAAAAATAGGATGTGGTTCAGTAGCAGGTGCACTGCTGTATGCTTTAATGTAATCAACTTCAGAATTACAAGGCTGGGAAGAATTGGGCAGCTGGCTGTGCTGCAGGAAAGGATGGAAGGGCTGCTGTGGACTGTAAACTGAACAGGAGTCCATAATGTCTTGCTGTTGCAGAAGAGGCAAACACCATGCAGGTTCACATAGGTCAGAAAATGCTAGTAACACGCAGGAATCCTGCTCTGCCGAGCTGCGCTAGAAGAGTATGTCCAGTCCTGGACTCCACACAAGAGAAATATGAATGATTTGGAGAAAAAAGTGGCAATAATGATCAGAGTCTGTGAACACGTGACTAGCTGAGCCTGTTGAGAGGACAGAAAACTGAGGAAAGATGTGGTAAGTCTTCAAATAGATAAAAGGCTGCTGCTATGACGAAAGGAACAATTTGTTCTCTTATGTCCACTGGGGGAAGGGCGAGAAGTCATAAGCAAAGATAACAGCAAGGCAGATCTAGGTTACAGTGAAAAAAATTCTTAGCGATTCCTTTGAAGTAGTCAAGCCCTGTGCTGGACTGACTTGGCAGATGTAGGGCTCTTTTTAGAGGTTTTTAAGTAAGGATCAGACAACTATTTGTCAGAATGGCAAAAGTGCAATACAAGATCTTGTATTTGGGAAGGAGGCTAGAGTCGCAGGTCTCCTAAATCAGTGTTACTATGGTTCTGTAACAGTGAGATATGTAATCATGCAGCCCTTATTGGCTTAACGATAAAACTAGATCAGCTGCACAGATTAAAGATACACAACTAGGCCAAGTAAAATTACGTAACAGGAATGAAATTACGTTTAAGTATGGTTTTATGTTTACAAAATTATTTTCACCAGATGGAGTGAAAGTATCTAAATGAGGAACTCTGCAGAGCTTTTAAGCATTAAAAGCTAAGGCCCTGTCTCCAGCAAAGCTTTCCAGAGAATTTTCCACCATTGTTCCTGCTGTATTGCTGATACAATTATGCTGTGCTAATCCAGAAAGGATACCAATGTTTTTGAGATTAAGGCCTCGGAAGTGAGGCTGAACTGATCTTAGTAAAAGTAGTTTAGATGCAGTCTGACTTTAAGATGTATATAAAAAAATTTTGAGCTGGGACATCCTCATGCATCAAATGCATGCAGATGGGTAGCAGCTAGTCAAAAAGAGGTCTTTTGGAAGCACGCTGTTATATATACAAACAGGTAATTGTGGATAAAAATACTCGCTGTGAGAGGCATTGTAGATGTGCATTGTTCACCCAAGTATTTGAAAATACAGCAATTGCCAGCACAGTGTCATATCATGCCTGGTGCTTAAAAGATGCAACAAATGTAATTTTTTCCCCCTAACTGTAGTCCCTGCTTCTCTAGAACTGCCATCTATATCACAGTAATTTGTCAAAATTGGTTTTCATCAGTAATGTCCTTGAATTGTCAAGAACATTGCCTTAAGATCAGATAAAGTCACTGATGATTTAAATAGCTGCAAATCTGGGATTTTTAAGCAGGGAGAATCCATGTATCCAAATGTCCTGCTTTTTTGCTACTTAATACTGTGTCCACCTTGCCAACTCCTGTTTTAACTTTACATGGAATGTGTGCAGCGGTCATAATACAGAATGAGAAAAAAGGAAGACTGCTCCCTCTGCATGCAGCTTGACCAGACTTTTACTGTGCAGTCTTTTTGCATACTGGCTTTCTAGGTGATGATGAGCTTGGTGCTGACTGCTTTTCCCCTGCTGCCAGAGAAGATCTGTGGTGAAGCAGGTAGAAGGCTGCGTGCTCAGGCCGGCAGGCCCCTAGGCTCAGGCTCTAAATGACCACCTTCAGAGCAAAGTGTAAAGTGTGTGACATCTGGCAGCATCTGTGCTCTGTTAGCCTGCTTTTCAAAGGTTGTATGCCTAAATGCATTTGTTCCAGTTGTCCAAGCAGGGCTTGGTGAACAGCAGCAGGTTGTTTGGATGACAGCAGTGTTTTACTCTAGCTCCTACAGAAAATGATCACTAGAAAAGAAATAGCAGCAGTGTTTATCACCATTTTTTTAGATTATGGCAGCAAAATTGTGCAGTGGCATTGTTAATGTTGGCTGATTCATGGCATTCCCTAAGGGTCAGCACTGCTAGTTCTGGAGTAATTCTCCTGCAACCAACAGAGTCTCATGTCCTGCAGACTGTATCCCACTGTGCTGCCACAGGAGCTGTTTCTGCCTCCCAGCTTGTTTGAATTTGCTCTTTTTGTGCTACTCTACCCTCCTGTTGCAACACCCTGCTATGTCTAACATCTTAGGTTTGAGCGGCAACCCCGAACACTATGTTCTGCTGTCTTGCTGCGAACAAATTCATTTTTTTCCCCATACAATAACCTTTATTAAGACTATGAATGAAGGCTATTGATAAGGAGGATTATTTGCAAGAGGTGGCCCAGATAGCACCTTCTATCCTTGACATGAAAAATCCCAAATCTGTGTTTGCAGATCCTTTTCAAGTAGTGTTGGATATCTTCTATCATTCCAGGTATACTTGAGAAGTATATTTGCAAGTTTCCAGGTCTGACACACAGATAATTCTTCTATCTGGAGATCATTGTACACTTTTTCTGTCTTCTAGTCTTTTTCCCAGGTAGGCCACTTCTTGATATCTGAGACCTGTTGTTTTAATCAGTACTACAGCAATTTTTCAATGAGGGGTTTTGGCAAGATACACAGTACTCTGGAAGAAAAGAGGGGACTGAAGCTGTGTTGCAGTAGCATCTTATTTACCTTTCAAAACCTTGCTAAGAAAGAAGGTAAAAATGCTGTAATATCTAAGCACATTTGATAAGCGATGATGTGCAACCCCTTGTTTTTACCCCAGGGAAAGGAGGAGAGGGAGTAGGAATTGCATGGTACTTGCTTTGTATGGTTTGGTCCCTGTCTTCCCTGCTAGATTTCTGGAGTGTACAGAAGTGTCCTGGAGTACCATGCCAGGATGAGGTGGGCTCTTTCCTAAGAGAAGTCCTTGCTGTGGAGTTTTGGTGCCCTTGAGAAAAGATTTAGCCCTTAATGTGCATCCTTTTGGAAGCAGAGGGATGCTACTCTTTTCCCCTGTCTGCTTTACCATTAGTGAAAACACATCTGTACTAACCATTAGCCATTTCAGAACTTACCTCTGTGCATAGAGAGACTTGTGGAATATCCCTGTTCCCTTTTGTAGGGAATTGCATGAGTCAGCTGGTGTTGAGAACATATCTATGTTTTCCTTGTTGCCATCCCACACCCTTTTCTGCTCTAATAAATTCATGGCAGGTGGGTTCAGATATGTGAGCTCCAGCTTCAGTTGCTATTCCTGAGCCACTGACACAGAGGAAGAGGATTGAGGCACTTGGATAACCTCCCCAGAAAGCGAGCCCTTTGCTTGCTGAGACACCATACGTTTGTTTAGAGCTGATTCAACCATCCCATCTCCCTCTCCTCTGCATCATCCAGTTCATGTATGGTCTTCCTTTACTTGGCCAGGCTCTGCCTAGCCTCCTGTTCCTGTACCAGAAATGGTTTGATTTAACAGAGAAATCTTCGCACTGGAAAACACTGACCTGGAACATGTCTGATATCTGTGCATAATGACATCAAGGTGAAGAGTACAGTCATGACACTAAAGAATGGTAGTTAATAGGTGCTTTTTAAATTGCATGTTCATGTCTGTGCACGTATTAGAGACTGTATTTGAGGGCAGGAAGTGGCTGCAAAGAAGGGAGAGAAGAATCCTTTGTAGAGAATGATGCACACTTTCGGGTGACTGTCTCAAAAGGTGCATGCAAGCCTACAATGGGGTCTGTGTCTAGGGATGCTGTCAGTATAAATCGAACATGTGCTTCCTGCAGGATGTGTTTTGGAGAGGCAAAGTGCCCCTGGTGTGCATAAGGTGCGATTGTGTGATCATAAACTATCTCAAGTTGGAAGGGACCCATAAGGATCATCGAGTCCAACTCCCAAGTGACAAAACAGTGAGCTGGAGCAGGGAATACAAACAGCTTCCTCAAGTTGCCTCTTCTAAGTTTACAGTTTGTTCTGCATCTTTTCCTGTTGCTCCTGCATGGTGCTAGTTGGTTTTGTAGCCATCTTTTGTGGAAGGCTGGCTCCTTGAGAGGCCTCTTGTTCTTGTGCAGAACTTTCAGCCTCCACATGGTGTTTCTGTTTGGAGTCTAGCTCCGTTTCCAGTTCCTTAATTTGAAAATGAGCAGAAGGATAACTTATGTGCAATTATGAGGTTCAGAAAAAGAAATAGGAAGATAGTATCTACCCCAGGAATTTGAAGCTACTCATGCTCTAGAGTTTTGTTGCAGTTGATAAATAAATGGCAACTCATGCCGCTGATGACAGTACACCTTGCGGATTCTCCCTCGTGGGTGTAGATCAGCTGCTCATACCAGTGGCTTGTTACTGCTATACTCAAGCACCATAAAGATTCTGATCGATGAGTTCTGCACAGGGTGCAAAGTGCTGAAGTTCTCTTGCGCTCCAGTGGCTTGAGAGTGTCCTACATGCATCTTTTCTGCCTAGTCTGGATTTCCTTAAATTAGAGCATTCCCTTTGGGACATGTTGGTTGTTAAATGAAAATGTTCCTTTTCAGGTATTTGTGCTGAATGTGGAAACTCAGGTGCAAGAAAAAGTTTCACAGCTGCTCTGCTGGAATGATCTTTCTAATATATTTGTTCGTGTTCTTCTTACCCTGGAGTTTCATGATGATGCTTTTTTTCTCCTTTCAGGGCTAACTGCTCAGCCAATTCCATCTTGACTTACAGGTCTTTTATTGCAGTTTAATAGTTCTTCTTAATCTTTTCCAGGTGCACGTAATGATCCTGCTCCTGACACAGATCTTTTGCCACACAGGAAGCCTGTGAGGAAGGTATGAAACAGATTGACAGCTATTCATACAGATCATTGAAAGCTAGGATATATAGACCTGATATCTGTATGTTACCTTCTGACAAATTGTGCCATATCTTTAATTTTTCTGTGCATCATAGGTTGCCCTTCTAAAGACCGGATCCACAGTTCACTGGAATCAATGGAAGTAATCCCAGCTGAGTTGGACAACTCTAGATCAGATCATAAACCAGGTGGTGGTATGCTTGCTTAGTACCACTGGACTAATCAAAGGTATTATCCCCACCTATTATTAAGTCAATAGCTTTAGTTCTAATGACACTTGAGGCTTTTATTTCTACCCTTTAGTGGAAAGAGGGTGGCTGAGAGTGTACTGTAGATGGAAGGTGAAGATACTGTCTGAACATGCAGTAGCTGAAAGCACAAAGGTGGCAGAAGGCTCAGCCTCACCCTGGGAGGAAATGCTGTGCATTAAATCCACAGCTAGCTATGATATTTCTGAAGTGCCAGTTGTCAGCACAGTGCCAAAGGAGCAATCTGCTCGGTGCTGGCAACTTTTCTCCCCTCTGTGCCAATTACGAATGCCATTGACTAGCTAGAGAGGGAAGCTGGCCTACTCTTTGTTGGAGGCCTGATAGGTGTGATGAGTGGAGTTGTGTAATAAGTGAAAGAAAGGACAAATTGAGAGGAAATGGAGGAATTCCTCAGGGTGCCATCTGTGATGCAGATTACCAGGGAGGCAGAGAGGAAGTGGATTTCTTCTTTTGTGGATTAATTTTGCCAGGCTGCAATCAGTGAGCTAACATGCATTCTGCTTTTCAGGATCATAAAAAGCAATGCAAGTGCTAACATGTATTATTATCACTGTGCTTTAAAATCAGCACTGGAGAGAAATAATGGAATATACACCTTAAGGTTTCCAGCTTCCAATGTAAAGGGCAGAAAGGTGGGGAGGTGACTTAGATCAGCCACAGCTTTCTTTGCTCTCTCATCAGCTGCTCAGTACTCGCTGATGATTTCCTCATGCTTATTAGTAGTGTGTTGAAGGTCAGACTCCAGCTTTCATTTAATAGTAAGCAGACTGATTCTAGAGGGCAGAAAGGAGTCTTAGAGACCCAAAATGTCTTACCTGCTCAGCTTTTCCATTTGGCTCTCAAAGAGATGATTTGTGCATCACAGTTTTCTGTAGTTTGTTTTTTCTCTATAAAATTGTGCACTGTTAAGCCAAGTGGGATTCATCCCCACTGGATCTGCATTATGGAACTTTAGGACCTGTGTTATTTACTTTCATGCTTAAATGAGAGCTAAAGTGATGATACACCTCTGAGGCAGAAATAGATCCTGTTGTTCATGAAGGCCTTGAGTCTGAGTCTGTTTTCCTGAATTTCTCTGTGTATGGATTTGAGTTTATATACCAATATTATTTATTTCAAAGTTATGCTGCAGTAGCAGCAGCTGGCTTTAGACCCAACTGAAACTGTATTTGATTGCATTCTCAACAAACATAGTCTCTGCTCCACAGTTTACAATATGTATGTGTCTCTCTATCTCATGGAAAATATGAGCCCCACAGCTCATTTAGTGCTTACTGTTTACTGATATGAATCATTGGAGGACTGCTGTTGCTGCTGTAAAAATAATAAACAAACAAAAAAACCATTCTAAGGAAGGAGAACTACCAAGGCTTTAATAGAAAAACTGCATTCTAGCAACACAAGCTGCTCTTCGGCAAAACAACATCATGTTAATGTGCCATTGTGCTCCAGAATGCTGCACAAGTTGTGTGCTGTGTAGGTTTTGTATAACAAATAAGTTTAAAACCCCAAATTTGGTATGGAGGTAGCAGTTCACCTGCTAAAAATTTATCCTTTTATTATCAGTCAATTGGAAGTGAATGTATTGGTTGCATTTTTTAACCTATTTGAATAAAAGCCACATTTACGACTCAGTTTTTATAACTGATGTCCCATAATTGCAACTGAGAAATGCTTCTTTTATTATCAGTCCTTTCCAGAAGTTGTACTTTTCTCCTTGGAAATGTTAGCATGTGTGGTCTTTATGGAAAAGAACTGCAGACTGTAATGGTGAATGTTAAAGTAGCTTCTTAAATCTATGCACAGAATGAAATGGTAGGTATGTTATTTCATACTGCAATCTGTAACACAAGGATGCTTAAAATTTCACTAAAATGAATCTCACTGTGGGCTACAGTTTATGGAAGAAATCTGAGCACCATGGAAACAACTAGTAAAACTATAGTTTCAATGGAGGCAGAATTTTACACTGTCCCTTTTAAGGTGGGTTTTTCAAAGGTGTTCAGCACTGTCTTAACTCTTCCACCAAATTTGCTAGAAGTCTTCATAGGCCTTGCTAGGAGCAAAGCTGGGCCAAGATTGTGGTTTTTTTAAAAATCCTGCTATCAGTGTAATATCTCTAAAGGCTGAGTTCTTCATGTTCCATAGAGTTATCAGACCTGTCTTACAGACCACTGTTATTTATCCATTATTGGCCTAATCCTGCACTTCTTACCCAGAGTTAAGATTTAATGTTAAACCACTTGCATGTAAACTCTCCGACAAGTTAGCTGTTGCATAAATAGTTCTACTTTCTCTGTACATGGACATTGAGTTCATTGTGCCTTCTCCATCATGTCTACTTGCTCCTAGATTTTGTGAGAGTGCTCACTGCCCTCCAGGCCAGTCTGCACTTCTTCCAGCTCGCTCTGTAGTGGGCTGAGGCAGCGTGTACAGCTCCTGCAGTTCCTCCTCATGCTGGCAAGCATCCTTATCTATTTAGATCCAAAGTTGAAAGATTAAAGTAAATAACAAAGGGAGAGGAAGCTGAAAGATGTAGGAGGTCTCTCTGCAAAGCTGTTCTTTAAGGTGATGCCAAATTTAAAAATAATTTTAAAAAAAACAACCCACCCCCCCCACCCCCAAACCCATCACTGGATCCCAGTATCATGTATGTCTGTCTTGTATCATTGTAGCCACACTGACTTTAAGAGAATTACTTCTGAATGAGACTGATGTAACGGAGGACAAGTTAGGTTTGAGTGTGTATATGTATATATACATGTGTATAGAGGGAAAAAAATCTTTGTTGTTACTCTTTAAGTTACTAAAATTGAATTTTTGGCAGCAGTTGTATCACTATATTCCAACAAAGAGACTAGCCTTTTACTGATTTACTTAGTTTTATTTTAGAAATGAAGAGCCAGAGGAAGCTCCTTAGTTTTAAGTCTCTGTTAGTTTCTAGTCCATTTCTGTTCAAAAAGCAATTACAACTTCTCTTAAAAGCAGAACTTTTTTGTTTTAATTACATATGAATAGTTCTTTGGGTTTCCAGTTGGACAAAAGCTGATAGTAATGCTTGTCTTGTATAAGGTTTGTTGGAACTACTGCAAATTGGTATGAGTGGGAGAACCAGGGCTTTTGAATATAAATTCACAATTTGTTCAAGATGTCTGCCCAAACAAGAGTACATAATCTACTGCTTTGTTGCTTAAGCTATAAAATAGAACTGGTATGCTTTCCCATCCAGGGGCCTGCTTCCACCCTCTCCAATTTACCTTGACATGCTGTTGCAGTTTATCCAGTGTCCTGACAAGCTCACTGTTGTTCCTGTTAGCAGGATCCAGTTGCATTTCCATGCTGGTTAGGTCAGTGTCCATCGTCTTAAGCCTGAGAGCTTCAGCACTCCCCTTTGCTTTAGTCTCCAGACTCGCCTGCAGAGACTCAATTGCATGCTGGTGATTATTTCTGCAGAGTCCGGTGAAGCATATGGTACAGCATTCTGTTGTGTTGAGTCTGATCCAGCCTTTCTATGAAATTATTGCCCACCAAATAATAAAAATACAGTAACTTTTCAAACCTGTTTAAAACTGAGATACCAGGATTTTGCACCAAGCCATTCATGAATACATTCTTTTAAAACATAGGGCTAGGAGAGCTTTCAAAAGGTCATCTTAAAAATCTACTGCCTGAAATCTGGATCACTTCCTGCCAAACCAGTCCCACTAGACAACGTGTGACCAGACTGCACTTAACTTCCAATGATGGAGACTCTACAACCTCCAGACAATCTGGTCCAAGCAGTAATTCCCCTTAATGATTATAAAACTTTCCTAGTGTCTGCAGCCTTTGCCTGTGGCTTAATGTTATATCATCGCTATACCTGGTTGGTTCAAATTCTTCCTTCTCATGTTTTCCTGTCAATGTCAGCTTTAACCTGAGCCACTTTGAGCTGTGTGCAAATCAGTTTACTTTCTTCAGCCTGCAAGGAAGAGGGCAACAGATGGATGAATAAATGCCCTTTGTGGGGTTATACATACAAAATCCATTTGATGGAATGTGGGCAGCAGGTACCAGGCTAGTATGCAACTCGCACATGTGTAGCATTTTTAACCTCTAGGGAAGACTCTGCTTCCTCCAGTGCCACCTGCAGTTCATCTTTCTCAATCTCCAGTCTCTACCTTTTGCAGCTCGTGAATGCTCTTCCCTCCCTCTCCCAGCTGATTGATTAGATCCTTAATTTCCTCTAGGGAAGAAAACAGATATTTCATATGATAGGTTTATTTCAGGACTCTGAACTTTACCAAGTGCACCAGACAGATTCTTTGAATGGAAATGGCATGAAATGGTTCCAGTCACTTTATATCAGCTGCCCTTTTCTTTTGTTGCTAAATGTTATCCTGGATTTCTGAATGAACCCTTGCTAGCTGCATGTGTTCATGAAGGTGGAAGAATGAAGTCCATTAAATCAAGAGAAATTTTTTCCCGGTTTTTATCCAGCCTTCCCCTCTCCCACTTTTAGATGGTTGCTCTTACAAAATGAAAACAGGACACCACATCGTCTCTCTACAGCAGAATGGGGCTTTCTGCCAGCTGATGTAGGCCAGCACAAAGGGTTGGGGGAGATAGCCTAGAAAATACTGGGTCTGTGCCAGGGAGGCCATCACTGTTTTCTGTTGGCCGCAAGGGCAGCAGATTGTAGCATCTTCTAAATATTTACAGTGTCATCTTCCAGCCTCCTGTAAGAGATCAATTTTTGCAATTTACAGAAGTGTTTTTAAAAAAAAAATAAAAAAATAATGGAGCCAAGGCAGCTGGTCTCCCAGTAGAGCTAGTGGGGGAGAAGTGATGCCAAGAGAGAGACTCTGAGCAGGAGTTTAACTGATATTGTCTGAACTGATTCCTGGAGATGCCTAATCCTCCCCACTGAGGTTAAAGGGAACATCGTCCTCCCAGGGTAAAGCTGGCCATTGTTAATAGTCCCCTAAGTGAAGTGCTCAGAATTAGAGAGAATGGTGGTAGCCAGAACTGGGACTGCAGCCTGTGTCTTATCTAAGCCTAATGCCATAACCAGTCCATTATTCCCTTATGTAGAGCTCTGTTGATGATACCTGGCCCAGCCTGTAGTGATGACCTCCTGGTATAACAGTGAGTACAACCAAGCTGCTATTGTGATCACACCTTGAGGGTTCAGAAAGGACATCGATTCTGAATGTTATCCCCAGAGTCGGTTCCCTGGAAGCAGTACACTGGTGCTAGTTACAATCTTGGGTGATCCAACAGGGGTGGTGTGTGTGTGAGTGCAGACTCTGTCCCAAGAACAGAATCTAACCTGCGACTTCAAGTGCATCAAAGAGTGAAAGCACTACTAGAAATAAGAAAAGTGGAACTGGTGCTGGAAGATACTACAAGAGATCATTCACTAGGAATCAAGGGGCTTATGATTTGCAGAGTTTTTTAACATCAAACCAGTACTTACCCTGAAGGGCCTTGTTCTCCTTCTTCATAGATTCCAGGTGCTCCAAGGATTCTTCATAGGCACTTTTAAGCTCAAAATTTTCAGTTGTGTACATTCCTTCTGGGAACTATCCACTTTCACCTGCAGTAATTTGCATTTTTTGTTGCCATTCTGCTAGCATCTTATCAAAGGCTCTCTGCTTCTTGTCCAGGGCAGCACTGGCCTAGAAAGATAAAGCCAAGCATTCACCGGACACAAGTTTTCTTTACACTTCGCTTCTCTGCATGTCCTGCCAGCTAGTCACAGTTAAATTGGCAGCCGCTCTAATGACTGGCAGAGTTTCTCTTGGTCACTGTGAATGGATGATTAAAATGTTTACGATGCTTTCTTTCCTCACCATTAGGAATTTAACAAGATCACCCAGTTCCCATCAGTGTGATAGTCTTCCTTGCTCCTGCGGTTATAATGATGCTGCTGTGGAGCAAATGTTTTCCACTTCAGATATTCCTTGTGCAGATGTGCTGTTAGTAATTGCCTGGGTTGATGAGTGTGACTCTTTCTATTTCAAAGATGATTCGGTTACAAACAAGATGTTATTCAAGACTATTTTAGACTGTGTTTAACTGCTTGTCATGAAGGGAAAGAATAAAGGTAAATTTTTCTTTCCTAGGAGCTTTTAATCACAAATATTCTACATATCCTTATGATCCACACATGTGTTCAGATACCATGGTGACAAGCACACCACAGGAACCATAGAATAAAGAACTGCTTCATTAAAGAAAGTGATGGTGAAACAGATTTTTTCAGCCCAGTAATGTAATGCTGTATGTGGGATTTTCAGCTCTTGAGACCTGTTCTAAAGCTGACTGCAGTCACTGGCAGATACCCAAGGACTTCAGTGGATTTGGAGCGGCCTTTGTGCCTATTTTAAGTAACATTTTTATTCAAATGTCCCACAGTTGCACTACTATTCATGCTCTTGCACTAACAGTAGCAAGCGTAGAAATACTAATTTAATGAAGGAACATTCGTTGCTAGTGTTTAAACTACATGTTGTTTAGATCTGCTTTGAGTATGGTAGTTAATAACCAGTGGTCAACCCACTGGTACTGCAACACTGAAAAGTTCAAAGCAGTATATCATTATCCTTAAAAAGAAGATGAATACCTTGCCTTGCAGTAAAGGGCTTTTGCTTTAGCTGTACTCTTGTTTCTGGAAGTCAGCTAATGAGCTTATGAGAAGCATGCTGTGTGCTCCTAGGAATTAGCTGCAGCTCTCATCTGGGTTTTCTCTTGATGTGATAAATCTTAGCCTTGCTTCTCATGGACATACGGATTACTTGACATTTAATAGAGAGATCTTAAAATCTTAAGAAATAAAGGACTAGTCCAAAGCCCACCTGAGTTAACAGAACGACTCAAGGGCTTCTGGTACCAGGTCTTAATCTTGCTGGTCAGGCTTGTGCTGGATGCACTCTTGAATGGCTGGATTTCTTGCCTTCTCAAGGTCAACAGTGAGGTCTTTGTTCTGAAGCCTCTGCTTAGTTTTCTCTGTGTTGGCAACCCAGTCTTGGACTGATTCAGCTGTTACCTTTGCTTCTTGAAGCTTCACAGCCAACTTTGTCCTGAGGGAAGGAGGGCAGAAATATCCTTGTTCATGGAATGAGGAATTGTAGGAGTCAGCAGCACTCTTCTCCTAGAGCACCATCACTGTTTTCACCAGTGAAAACGTGAAATCCTGGCAGCAGTCTCAGAAAAGAGACTGTAAAACCATTAGTAGGATGTGGCTGGTTCTTCCCCTCCAATGGTAGATATGGCATATTGGGCTGCAGCTCAGATCTTTATTGCTGGATTCTTACCTGGTGACAGACACTTCAACCTTCCATTCAGGTAGGATATTGTCTAAGAGCAAAGTAGCCTTGCTCCCTTGTGAGTATCTCTGGGTCTCAGTACAAAGTCATGCAGAGATGTAGTAGCTTATTCCATTTGTCTCAACTTGTTCAGGTGCAGAGTGAAACCCTCTGGATGCCTTAACTTTTGTTGCTATTATGTGAAAGCACCTTTATGTTAGCTCTGTTAGAGAGACTGCTGCAAAGATTGGCTCAACTTCTAGCCTGTAACACCAGATTCTAAGGGGTTTAATCTGGTTTGGTGTTTGCTTTATTCTTAGGAAATGCTAGTGGCTTTTGTAGGGCTGCTGGAAGAGTAAAGTCCTTGTTGGAATAAAGAAAGGCTATCCAAATTCAAGTTTTTATCAGAAAGGATCAGTGTTGTTTTTCTGTTGTCAGTGTACAAGTGTTGGTTCTCAGTAGTCTCTGTTTATTATTGCAAGTATTATTTTCTTTCTCTTGGCTGGAGCCCTTTGCTTTCTCTCTGTCTTACCAAATTGAGTCCTAGTAGATCACATCTATAAGCTGTGACTCAGCAGCCAAACTAAATAATGAGACTGCCATAAGTCCCATCCCAGACTCCCTGAAAGCTGACTGCTCACTTGGTTTCTTCCAGGTCTTTCAGTGGCATCAGTCCTGCATTTAGTCCTCCAGATTGTGACTTCCGTATTGAGTCTAGAGACCAGGCACTGCAGTTCAGCTTTGCTCTCCTCTTCTTCCTCCAACTAGTCTTTCATCGGGTCCAAATCATGCTTGGTGTTGGCCAGGCTCACTACAGCAGCAGTGCAAGACATAGCACAGCCATTACTATGCATCTGTCCTGTTGGAATTACGAATACACTGATCTCACTCCCCAGAGCTGGAGTGCTCCACTTGAACAACTCGGTTCCAGACCAGCTAGAAACATCTCAGGCTTCAAAATATCTTTCTGGTCAGAAGCCAAGTTTCTGTTCTCTGTACCTGTTCTTTGCTGTACTGCAGTGAATTGAATTGAGCTCATACAACTGAAAACAGACTTGGCTTGTTGTCATCGCTGTTTTCTCTCAGTCTTTCAAAAGAATTATTACAGCAAACCCATTCGGTGATTATTCTGGACACAGAGAGAATTCTTGCCAGACTTTTGATATACAGGTGCAGCACTAGAATTGCTTTTTGGAGGTAAGCAGAAATTTCCAAGACAGATGTGTCAGAGAGCTGAAATACTGGTATATGTTGAGCCAAACTTGTGTGATCTAGGCAAATAAACTGATGTATGATCCATTGAATGGACAGTGGACTGAGAATCAAAGGTCTGTGTTCTGCTCTTTGCTGCTGACTCGTGGGAGATTCTGCATCTTATTTTCATATCCATACAAGGCTTGTGTCCCCCACACCGCCTCCAAGATCAGCTGGTAACAAGCCCAGAGATTAATTTGGATGAGAAAGTTTTCCTTTGTGAGAGCTAACACGAAAGATCTGTTACTCTGAAGTGGACAGCGTGCAAAAGAACAGGCATTGCATGTCCCATGACAGCAGCAACCTCTATAGGCAGTTGGTGTTTCCCAGTACCTTTGACTTTTCATTCAGGTGCTTCTTGAAGTCATCTGCTTGCAAGGTGAGAGAAATCTTCATGTGGACAGTCTGGTTAAGCCTGCTCCGAGCTTCCTTGTGCTCCCGACTCAGCTGGCTGTTTTCGGCTGTGGGAAAACTGCATAAAGAAGTAGGAAAGGAACTAATTCAACCTGACTGGAGAGAGAGAGAAGTGAAGGCTAGAAGGATTGGGCAGATTTGCTAGAGGAGACAGGGCAGGGCTGCCAGAGCTGGATGAAATGTAGGGGAAGATGAGGATCAGAGGGAGGTAACATTGCACAAAGTTGTCAAGGAATTTACCTTGGAGCCTGATGGCATTAATTTCAGCCTGGCTTTTCTGCACCTCAGCCAACTGGGCATTGGCTTCAGGCAGGTTATCTTCCTACTTGTGAACGTGAGCATCTGAGTTCAACTGTAAGAGAGAGGTCAGTCATATGATGCTGAGTAAGGCTTGAAGGGCTAAAATAGCCTCCCTCTCTTGCAAATTCAGTTTATTCCTGTTGGTTGTAATTACAATGGGATGACTGTAATAGCCAGGGGGAGTGCAGAGTGTCCTGATCTTTAGCGAGGGGGATGCCCGCTCCATCAGCCAGGATGGGCAGTGTTCAGCACCACCTGCAAACAGCTGCTCTCTGGTATCAGTGAGCTCCCAGTGCAGAGGGCTGAATTCTGCCTTGTACTGCACCCTTGGCTGCATTGGGGGTTTGTTGAGGCCCTGGATTGAGCAGCTTGGATTTCTGCAGAGATTCCATGCTTGCGCTGAGGTCATCCATCTCTGCTTTCATGACCTGTTTGTCCATCTCCAGCTTTTCTTTCACTCTGGGGCTTCTGCACGAGCTCTGCCATCTCAGCGATGGCAACTGTGTGCTTCCTGAGGAGGGTAGAGCCTGTGGCCTGGATCTGCAGGGCTGCCCCCTCTAGGTCAAGGAGCAGCTTCAGCAGTCCAGCTTCCTGGGAGAAGGGGCCAAGAAGGTGTTGTTGGCTGGGATCTGGCAGCCCTGGACTCTCGATAAGGCCCTCAGGGATGCTTTATAAGAAAGGTTTCTGGAAGCCTTTTATTTAGCTTTAATAGTCTTTGTATTTGGGACAAATCCCATCTTTGGTATTAATCCATTAGAAGGTCCATGGCTGGTATCTTCCAGAAAGATTAACCATCTCTAGGCCTCCTTGCTAAAGCTCAGAGTAATTCTCTGGACTGAAGGCCATGTATATTCCTTGCAAAACAATAGAAAATACACATAACAGTTCTGCCTCCTCTTTTGACTGTGTGCTTCTGAATTAGAAACTTTCTAATGAATCTCTAATCACCTTCCACTCCAACGCAACAGGAAGAGCAAAGCTCACAGTGAACTTCATGGAACCTTGGTGCTTTACCCCTTCCAAGGTCTGCAGTGTGAGGGGAAGGTTGGGTAAGGTCTGCAGGATCTGGCCTGCTGACGAGCTCAGAGAAGCTGCTGAAGAAGCTACTCCTTTGGAAAGTCCAAGTGATGTTTCTCATTCTCTGAGGAAAGAGACAAGATGCTCAGATGCTGGGAAGGTGTCTGACCTGAGCTGTTGTTGCAACACCAGCTTCTTCCAGGCAATCTTCCTTGTTTCTCCACCTAGTGGGAAAGAGGGGAAGAAATTCTTATTTCATGCCAAAGAGCCTATATATACTCAGAAGCATAACCATTTTGGAAAAAATGGTAGCAAGCGTGAGGCATACTCAGAGAGGGAATAGGAATTCCCAAACTCTATGCTCTGCTTTAACTGACATTGCTGCTTTTTCTGTCACTGGACAAGTTCCTTCACCTGTGTTTTCCCACCTGTGCAAGGTGTCTAACAACACTGACCTATCTCCTGATACAGTTGAAAATTAATTAGCTAGCATTTCTAAAGTGAATTGAAATGGAAATGTTACTTATTATTGATACTATCCGTTTGTACTAGTCATTAGAATGTGTTCCGAGTATTCTATTAAAATATTACCTTTTCGGGACTAAATTATCTTCAGGTTTTTCCATTGTTAATGAATCTGATTATATATTTAACAACTGCATCCTGGCAATTTACATAAGATTTATTAGAGTAGATCCATCCATCACTACAGAACTATAAAAAGTGGGTGGAGTGATTTGATAGCTGAAGCACAGGATAGAGAAATGCCCATTTTCCCTGTCCTGCTACTCTCTTCCTCTGTGGAGGACTGTCTCATCAGTAGCTGGCTTCTTCAGAGGTTTCTGTGAAAGGAGTAGCATGTGCAATTTATAACAGTGAGTTTGCATAGGCTAAAACTAGAGTTCAAGATGGTTGTCCATCTTATTACTCCTTCATGAGGAATTTTTTTTTTAATTAGTAGTTTAATGTTGTTAGGGGTTTTCAGAGGTGTAATCCCTCCCCTGAGGTGTTTTCTTCCTCCTTAGATACTGTTACCTGTGTTCTTATAGGATGCTCAGCTTCCAGGTCTTCTTCCAACTCTTTGATACAGGGGCCTGGAGGGTGGACACAAGCACAGCAGTGTCTCTGAGCAAGAGATGCGAGAGAAATTTGTGGAAGTACAAACAAGAATCTTAATTTCTTCATTCCCTTTTCTATATGTTTGTCAGGTCTACTGGATTTTCTTTCCTGGGAGAGATCTACAGCTGGGAATACTGAGCCAAAAAAACAGCAAAGACCTGGCTAGGTGTCTCAGTAGACAACTGATGTTATCTGCAGCATGGTTAGCTTCCTGTATCATGTTGGAATTTGGCCTTCAGGAATATAATCAAGCTGATTTGGTTACTTGAGGAAACTAGAGGCTTGTTCATAGAAAAAGCTACGATTTAGGTTTGTGGGTCATATTTTTGTTGAAATGCTGTGTTTTTAATTAAGTATTTGGGCACTGAAATACCTTGGATGAAAGAAATATTTGAATTCAGAATGGTAACACTGTGCATCCTGTGAGCTGTGGCTTCACTTCTGGTTTTATTTACCACCTTTCCTTCCATAGTGAGGAGGAGAGTGCCTTGCAGGAGCCTTTGGCATTAATGTGGATGAAAAGGCCTATCAGCTGTCTTTGCTGCCTGCCTACAAGCAGAAGAGGAGGTCCCTGCAGCAGATCACCTTTCTTCTGGCCATAGCAGCATGGCAGGACATCTGCAGTGAGCATACAGTTCCCCAGACTTCAAAGAAAGTGGAGTTTAGAGTGAGTGGATAATATACGGGACAAGCTGGATCTCAGAGCTGGCTGAACTATTGATTCACTGGAAGCTAAAAAGGTAAATGTTTCCAAGCTGAGGGGTTTCACAAGCTCATAGAGTAGTAGTCAGAATCTACTGTAGAAAAAAAAAGTCAAAATTCACCTGGGGAAAAATAAATACTAGCTCTCAGCTGGTTCTGTTATTTAAGGGTTTAAAGACCGATAGGCTCCAGACTCCATTTCAACAGGGTAGGTTTAAAAGTTCTGTATTAATCTTTTACGCCAACTCAGTCTTACAAAAAGACAAAGCTGCGCAAACAGGCTACTGTGGGGTAAGAAAAGGTAGGATATTACAGAAAATTAGTTAAGCCAAGTAAGTGTTTCTACCCTGTGGCAAACAGGTTAATCTTTGTTGAAAGTGGGTTGAGATCTAGTGTCCTGTCTCCTTATTGGGACTGGCAGGGCACTTAAGTCCCTTTTTCCTTTGTTGAAGCTTCTTCTTACCCCATCATTAACTAGTCTGCAAGTAAAGGCACAAGCACCCCAGGAAGTTGAGTTGTCTGTTTGCAGCTCTGAAGGACCAACACCAGCATTTAATTTTTCTTTTGTCACTTAAGCATCCCAGTGGCCTTGCTCTGAAGCACAAGTATCTTGTACTCCCTGTGGAGCACTGTTAGAATTTGAATTAGCAAAGCTTGCCAGTATTTATTAATGATTGTACACATTGCCTTAGCTACTTAGCTCTTTAACTAGGTAAATTAGTGGTTTGGATAATACAGAGTTGGCTATTTGTATTCTGGGAAGTTAATTTCTAATGGGAGGTTTGTCAGAGAAGTGCTGGCAGACCCATCACTAAAGTAGTCAATAGTAACACTAAAATAAAGTTCTAATTTGTGATAATATTTTGCATTTCTAAAACCGTTTTTGTCTGAGGATCATAAGGCCTTACATAAACATGAATCATTTAAGCCTCATAACTTCCTGGTGATTATACACATTTTATATGTGGGTGAGTGTGGAAGATGAATTACAAATATCAGACAATGAGTCAGAAAAAGACTTAGGAAACAAAATCCTGTATTTCTGATTCTCCTTGCCTGAACTACTGAACTGGACTTCTGCTTGTCAGTAGGTTAATACTGAAGAGATCAAGGTATGACTGTGGGTTTTCCCAGTGACTTTATGATAAAGCGACTTTTCAGGTGTAGCTAATGCTAGGTGTCAGAGCTATGATGTAGCACAACTGCAGCCGGTAGGGTCTTGTACCCTGGAAAATTCTGTTACAATTGATACTTACTTCCTTAGAACATCGTCCAAGTTTGGCTCATTTCATCTCATTGAGGTTTGTGATTATCATTTTGAGGTCATTCTCTGCTTTACGATGAGCCTTTTCCATCTTGCTGTGGATCTTTGTTTCTTGTTCCCAGTTCTCCTGGGAAAAAGTTCTCCTTTTTTTCACCAGCAAGTTGAAAAAAGTGGCATCGGTGTGAAAAAGAACTTTGTAACAAACATACAGGTGGTGTTTATCAGAAGGGCCCAAGATGTCAAAAACAGACCAAGGAGGGACATCGAAAATATAGACTGTAGCGCAACTGCACCTCACCTCATGCATCTGAGTTGTAGGTTTGCTGTTATTGGTCAGGTGGTTCACATTGTTCTCCTCACCTTGCAGTTTTTTAGGAAGGGAGAGACTAAGCCTAGTGCACAGAGTTGGGTGAGAAACTAACTACCCTGCCCTGGCAACAGACTGAAAACCCAAAGAATAGATTCATCTGAGGTGCTTCCTGAAGGCATTATGCGCTTTGTGCATTTTCAATAGGCCCAGAGAGTCTTGGTCCAGCATTGAGTCTTAGAGAAGAATCCTGCTTGCCCTCAGCAATTCACAAAGCTCTTTTGGGCAGTGGCAGAAATTGGCAACACTTCACTGTGCTGCCATGAGTTAATACCTAGAAACACACAGCCCCCTTCGTGTTTGTGCAGCACACTGTAGTCTCGCAGTATTTAAACAAGCAGACAATGTTTTTTTTTCCTTTCCCCAGACTGGGAGAATGAGAATGGGAGAGAGTAAAGAAAAATGGAACAGTTATTTCTGCCTGATGAACTTCCTCCAAAGCCCTTCTCTTTTGGAATTTAGTGACTGAGTCAGAATCTGAGCAGAGAGATCTGAAGTCAGAGTTTGAACTCTGTGGTCTAATGCGTGCAGACAGGAAAGGGAACATCATGCGGGTTTTGTGGATCACACAAGCCAATAGCAGCATCAGGACAAAATGTCACTGGAAACTTGTATTTCTTGAGAAGGAATCTGAGATTCAGTTAATAAATTCTGAGACATATGAGGCATCTGTGAGTTTAACATCCTGTGGATGTTAACACTGACTTCAGAAAAAGCAGCAGACAGCCACATGGCTGCTACAGTACAGATTTAAAACTTCTCCAATTACATTAAATAAAAAACACTTCAGGTGTAGGAGAGGGAGAAGTATTCCCCAAGGCTAGGTGGAAAGGCATTGCACGGCTGTGGAAGAGGGCATTTTATAAGTAGAGGCCTACGAGCATTGCCATGTAAACGCAGGTATAATTAATAAAGAACGTAGAGGAGATGCAGATGTCTTTGTGTAGAGGGGTCTCTAGAAATTGCTGTGAAATGACTATTACTCTGGGGAAGAAGAGGGAAGTGTTGAATTAAATCCATCCCAGGTTATATGAGATGCTGGAAGACAATATAAGAAACTGTGGGGGAAATCAGCTGAGTGAATCTGAGCATCCCAAAGCGTGCTGTGACTGGAGGAGCTGTAATGGTTGTCAGAATTCATTTCCTTGAAGAATAAGGCAGAAAAAACCTCTCTATCATGCTTCATACCTGCTTTTCCTTCTCAGTTTTATGCAAGGTAGTCTCCAGCCCTTCCAAGTCACATTTCAAGTTGCTGAGCTAATCCTCCAGCATCTGCTTGCTGGCACTCATGTAAGCTCCTTCATATCCAGGATCTGGCTCAGTAGGTCCATCTTTGATTATTTGGGCCAGGCACTCCTCAGCATCCAACAAGTTCTCTTGTTCCTAATGAAGAGGTGGGAATCCAGTGTTCATCCTATGGAAAGGCTGCTAAAACTCCTGCCTCTTATGGCAGCAAACTTCCTTTTGCAAGAAATGCAAGATTTTGCCTCTTCTGCAGAGTTTAGTAAGATTCCTTTAACATACCTGTTTTTATAGCTGATCTGAATTTCCATGACTCAGGCCATAGCTTCTTAAAGTTAAGCATCAAAAAACCTGTTTGTTTGTACACACCCCGATCCTTTAAGACGAGTTTGCATTTTAAAAAGATGCCACCCTGACTTGCTGTAGATCATACTGAGCATCAGTGGTTGACCAGGAAGTGAACTCAGGACTTGTGACAACAGCTCCTTTGCTTTAGCCATGAGGCCTTTCAGTCTCCTCTGTTTTCTAAGGACTTGACTTTACTAAAGATACAGCCAGGCTGTCTGTGAATCTCACGCATCATCCCCATATGCTCTTTATTCATTTCATATTCTGAAAAGGAGCCTCCTATGAGTCATTTGAGAAAGCCAATGCTCTCTGCCTTTAACCATCCCCTATTGATAATGCTCAGCCTGCATGCAGTTGGATGGGGAGGTCATTCTTCTCCTCGCTGAGGGTGGCTGGCTGCTCCTCTGCTCTTTTCTGTGTTCTCTGAGATCCCAAGTCTTTGACATGATGCTTGTCATGTCCAGTTCCTTCAGTTGTATTTCCTCCTCCTGCTGGGCCACATTCAGCAATGGTTTCACCTGCAAGTAAGGAGTTCAAGCAATGATGTTCCCAAAACAAGACTTTTCTATTATAATGGTCCCTGAAAGCCTTGAGGTGATCCTTTTATTATCAGATCCTAGTATTTTTTGCTTACCAGTGGGAGGCCTGGTGTTTCCTGAAGTGCCTGTTTAGTACAGAGGGTTTCATATCTATAGCGTGAGCAATACAACTCCTAGAAAAGGTTGTTATTCTGCACAGTAGCAGATCTGCATGCCAGCATAGAAATCAGGAATGTATTCCAGATTCTGAACTGATAAAAATGCAGAGTGATTCTTATAATGAACTAGATTCATACCAGTTGAAATGGGACCAGAACCCTTTGAAAGCTCTTTCTTTCTAAGGCTATGGAAGTTCATTTGGTTTGCACTGGAGTTGGGAAGGTGTGTCCCCAGGTAAAAAGGCAGATTTTTTTTTTCATCTATATGTGGAAAATTGGCTTTGATATAGTTTTGTTTTAAGCTTGAGTGTCTTGGTCAACGCTTTCTTTCCTCTCTTACCAGAAAACCAACTGACTTATCCATCCTGGGACTAAGTGAAGAGAATCTGAGCTAGAGCTGCCCCTTCATGCTGACAATGGGGTCCTGCTTAAGAGAAGTGAACCAAGCAGCTTTGTTTCAGCTTTTAAATGTTAATGAATTGTGAAATTTTGTATTCCCATCCTCATAATCTCACCACTTCTCTCTATGCTATTTTGAGAAGTGGGAAGTCCAGGTCTTGAATTTCTAAGACTCTCTCTTTCCAATCCCTGGAGGTAGCAGGCTTAGACTCAGATTTCAGGGCTTTCTCCATTTACTAACTTTTCTGGCATTGATTTGGAAAGAAGTAATTCAGGCCCCTTGCCCTATTAATAATTAACAAGAAAGTCACTAGCTTTCTCAGTGTCTTTACTTAAGTGAACATGGCCGTTATTTTTTCTCGCAGCCCTTATCTTCCCTGCCCAGACATCCCAAGGTTCTCAGTGCCTGTAATTGCCGCTGTTTAATTCTGCAGAAGAGGACAACCTCAGAGTATTTTCCTCACCCTAATGTACAATTTCCACCTCCCCTAGAAAAGCAGCTGCAGAAGCTTCTGGACATTCCTCTGAATTGCCATCAGACCTAGCTTGTAGCAAACAGAACATGTGGGGCTCAGAAACAACCGTGTTTCCAGGCAATGTATGTAGGGGGACTCCTGAGTGTTCACGCTCAATCATATGCAGCAGAATGCTGGAGTCAGTAGGTAATCTCAGTCAAATGGGGTAGGCCTCGATGCCCCACAATTTTTTGGCGTGCCAAAAGAGTCATAGCAGTTTGCTGACACAGGAAAAAGGACAACAGAATTAAAATTGTTTAAAAAATGCTACTGTGGATGTAGAAATTGAAGCTTTTGTGCACTAACAGAAACAAATACTGCTGGAAATATACAAATAAAAATACATGCGTATAGAAATAAACTGGAAGCTAATTGCAAGGGTGTTTTTTGCCTCCTGTCTTCCTTCTGCTCTGTCCTGCAGCCACAGATACCAGAGGCAGTGACAGAAAAAGTGCACAGGTCGAAACCAAAATCTTGTGACTCGAACATATGTATTGTGGTTGAGTTCCAGGAGACTCACAGCATCACCATGTGAGTTAGGGTTTCTTGACAGTGATAGTTCTCACTACCAAATTACAGAGATCCTCCAGCTGTTGGTCTTTGGAATGGATCCACAGGAGGTAACAGAGCTACCCAGCTGTCCAGCTGCAATATTGTTCTACTGCATGGAGCCATGTAGAAAAAGCAGGAAAGCTTTATTGCTTTGCTGTGTACTGGGATGTAGAACTTGGAAGTCCCACTTTCATTTCATGGTTCTTGCTAGTAAATTAATTACATTGGTGGTTGGTTTCTAATGCTGCCTTGGAGTCACAGAATAGTTTCTAGGTTTTTTCCCCAAGGAAAACTTCTTTCCAGCATCTTTTTGTACTCAGTCCTCATCAGGAAGCCACGAGCATGACATTGCAGCATGGTCATGATATTTGCCAGAGGTTCGTGTCTCATGTCTTCCAGTGTGGCCAGGATCCCAGCACAGAAAAATATCTTGGAAGGCAGGAGACTGTTAGAACCTGGAGTTCTAGGTCACCTTCAGGACTATGAAACTCTGGACGTGCCATGTGTTAGCACTCAGAAATGAGGATATTTTACTTCTTTGGTCTTTACATGTCAATTTATCCCATTGTGATCTTGTCTGGTTCTCTGCTTACATTTAAAAAAAGGACAAAGTTTAGGCAGGTTATGGGAATGGAAGACTAATATTTAGGAATCCGATTCCTTTCACCTTTAGCATGGATTTGCTCAGAGTTCTTTAGTCTTTTCTGGGCCCAAGGTGTCTAGCTATAAAAAATAACATCGGGATCATCATAAGATCTAGCTAAGTGTCATATAGTAAAGCAGGGGTGGAAATGTTTTCCTTGATGAAACCCAAATATACCTTGTGTTCTCCTGTGACAGGAAACGCCCTAAGTAGTTTCAGTCACAATGAAAAAATAATAGTAGTAATCTTGTGGCTGTTGGCTTTAAACTTAAGATCAGGGCGGTGTCTGGAGCACTTTAACCTCCATCCGTAAGTTGAAATTTAAGGATAGAATAGGCTGGAGGACTCATTACTATTGTGTAATTATTATGAAAGTTGGGACATGCAGATTTTAGGTTCATGCAAAGAACAGAATGCTCCCTTTTGCATGACTGTTACAACAGCTACTTTCATTATGTTATGACAAAAACATATGTGCAAAATTAATGATATATGCTGCTAATATTAGACAGCTACAACAGTCCCTCTCCATTTTCCTTTCCAGTCTTAAATTGGATAAATGATCAGTTAGTAGGCTTTTTGCCTGACTAAGGAATAGTAAAGAGCAAGTGAGATTTATCGCATAGCTGAAGGTGCACTTCATTTGCATTATATTAACTGTGCTGTCTGATTAAAAGTCAGTTTGGGGAGCATGTGTAAGAGAGATCATTATATGCATGAGGAAGTGGGTTGCTGTAGAAACTCTAACTCTGCAGCTATATCTACACCAAAGGCATGCTGAGTCATAACTGCCATCAATTTATTTAGCTCGATTTGGTAGGAGTAAACAGTGCCTTGTTATATCCAATTCTGTACTCCTTTTCCCCCAGGTCAATAGAGCCAAGCAGCAACTCTGATGCCTTCTTATTGTCCGCAAACCCTGGAGGGATTATGCTGGGATTCAGGCTTTGGTAGCTAAAATGAGAAAGACAGGTATAATGATATAAGAGCTACAGTTAGCGGCAGTGCAGAAAGGCTAATCATTGCTTAATATCTTCTCTGGTTTAGCTTCCTAGCCCCATGGGCATGGCACTGAAATACTGGTGGTAAGGAAGTTTGTGGACATTTCTCCCTGTCTGTGCAAAGTGGAAGTTCTCGGAGGGGGATGCAGAAGCACTAGAAGTAGGCATTCATACCCACTCCTTCTCTGATGTCTCCTGGATAAGATTACTGCACAGGATGCATACCTCTGTCACCTGAAAGTGGAAGATGTGCGTTCAGTAACAGTGTTGGGATTCAAACAACATGAGTAACTGCCTTTTCATAGCAGATTTGTTTGCTGTTCACTGCTTTCCATTACTTGCCCTTCCACTTTATTATAGATCATAGGTGAAAACTTATGTTGCTCTTTCCCTCTTCAACTCACTCTGTGGTTGATCCCGCAAAAAAAGGATTGCAGGAGGGAATGCAGCCTAATAAATAATGGTGCCAATTTGTCTAGTTCCAGGTCGTATATTTCCTAATTCTTTGTGCTTCTCTCACGAAATGAGAGGTTTATTAGACATCCTGTCTCTAGCCCTGGCGCTTGGAAGCGTCTCTCAGACTAACATTCCCTTGAAGGGGTACAAGGTAGTCTGTGAAGTGATGACCCAACTTCTTTCATTCCTGAATAAAGATCTGCTGTTGAGCCAGCCACAGCTTGCGCTGAAGGCACTGTGTGGCTTTGCCTGAGGATTGCTTTACCAGACTGAATTCATTTGGAACAATGCAGTGGATGAAATGCGGGGATGTGCTGTGCAAAGCGGTCATCAGCTAGTTCAGCTGCTCCTGGAATGAGACAAAGAGGAATGGAGTGAAAAAACTAACAGGAGTTACCAAGGCTGGAGAGAGAAAATGAAAACTTTCTGGTTTATACAGTCATTTGTGTTTCACAGCTGGGGAGAAAAAACCCAAACAAAAGAACCACACACAGAAGGAAGTGAGCCTGGTCCTACATGGCCTAGGGGAACAAACTTACATGTATGGACACAAGTGGTGTGTCACATGGTGTGAACCTGAAACAATTTCAGGTAAATGTGGTTCATGATTCTGGCTTATAGTGTTATATAACTATTCCTTCAGGGATTACCGTCGTACAAAGAGTTAACAATGAAAAGACCTGCTCTCCACTAGCAAGCCTAGAGAAATAGCTCCATGAACTGATAACAGCAATTGGCTTTTGTTTGCTGGGTGGACCAGCCCCTAGAGACAGAAGCGTGCTAGAGAGGACAGGCAACACGCAGTAATCTCATTCAGGCTTCTGTGAAAACTCCTGCATGGCTGTCAGCAACCAAGAGTGGGTGAAATGGCAGCACGGTGCATGATAAAAACAAACAAGGATGTCTGAAAGGATTGGATTGAACTCGTCCATAACCATATTAGCTGGCATTCAGCTTTAAATACCACAGAAACAGTAACACGGGACTTTCACTATAATGTATTTCCCCTCTTCATTTGTGACTTTCAAGGCAAAATACTAACAAGCTTCTGTAGACCTTTCTTGTCCTGTTTCTAGCACTCATGACAGCTAAGGTAAGTAAGTAGCCTCAGAAAGATATACTCCAGGTGCTGGCCTGCATCTCAAGAGACTGGGATGTAGTTCGCTGCTCTGCCATATCCTCCCCGTGTCACCCTGCAAGCCTCTTGGAGGGTTTTCAGTTGCCTAAATATAATGACAATTTTAGATGCATTCATGTATCACCAGCCATCGCTCCAGAAGAACATAGGTCTAAGTCCTGTGTTGTATCTTTTTGCCCTTTGTGGATGTCCCAGATAGATACCCAAGGGCATTTTAAATTACACCAATGCCACTAAACGCCAAAGTTTCAGTTAACTGAACGCCACCCTTCTCTCTTTTAGTTCTGCATTGGTAAAATCAGGGTAACGGCATTAGCTAGCCTTGGCCAGGGTTGAACGTAAACTAGGGGGACTAGGCTGCTGGTGGAATACAAAGGCATTGACGGCAGTTTAAGTACAAAGGCATGGGTGATTGTTTACCCTGTAGAAGTTGGAGACAGTCACAAAAGAGAACCCTCTTTCCTGCCTCTTGCTGCCACCAGCTAAAATCAGTATCATTGCACAGAATACACGAGAGATGATCTTGAAAAGGAGTCACACTGAAGTAGTATACTATAGCCTCCAACGTAAATCTGTCTTAACTGACTTAAGTGAGCAGTTCAGTGCTGTCTGGATAAACTACTAACACACACACAAAAAAAAAAAAAAAAAAAAAGCATCATTTTAACTGCATTCTGCTTTGGTTTGGAGGTTGTTCTTTCATTGTTTACTACTCTAAAGAAATCGTCAAACCAGAAGTGAACATAGGCCTTGGAAAGGAAGAGAATCTGCATTCCCAGTATGCTGGCATACACGGTTTTTTGCACTCTACATCAGTCTCCTCTCTCTTACGCTGGTGCTGCTTTACCAGTTTAGCATAGGCTGAGATGGAGTTGCACATGCAGGAAGTAGAAGTAAGATTTGACCCTGTCTATTTGGTAGCTTGAAATCTGAAAAGCAGTTTCCTAAACTGTTTCCCGTTCACCTTTCA